>NW_020946557.1:13255362-13462431 GCF_900497805.2 Vombatus ursinus | reverse complement strand
CACACACACACACACACACACACACACACACACACACACACACACACTCTTTAGTGCTTGAAAATTCGCGCTCCAAACTAAAAAAATTTGTTGAGTCCATAAAAGCCAGTGCCAACAGCATTCTGTGCTGCAATAGAACTTTACAGGAAAGTGAAGGAACAGAGGGAACCTGGCAGGACACAAAGCTGGGTTTATAATAGAACTCAATACAACACTCTGACCCCCACTGCCTCCCAGTACCACAGAGATCTGAACTCCAAAAGGTAGAAATTTGACCAGGCTGCAATTTCAGCAGCAGTGCTCCATATTGCTGAGTCAGAGAAGTAAAGGAATGAAGCAGGACAACTTGTATGGGGAGCTGTGTGGCACTCTACTATGCTTGAGGCAAAGAGTCCAGCAGCCACCTAGAACCAGTTCTGTTCCCCAAAAAGTCACTTGAAATAGACATCTAGGCTGGTGAACCATGAATTACCCAGTATTGCAAGAGGCTGAAGTACTTTGAGATCCAATCTCCAAAGAAATCACCATTAGAGGTGATGGAGTCAGAAAGTGAGCAGTAGAGGACAATAAGGGGAAAAAATGACTGAAAATAGCAAAGGTCTCAAGAGGAAAAACTGAAAGAAATTGCACATAAGCAGATAAACCAACAAGGAAGGTGTAATAGCATAAGCAAATATAGTCTCCAGATATAAAAAAGGAGCTCAGTGTGCCCAAAGGGCTATAAAACTGCATATCCTTTGACCCAGCAATACCACTACTAGATCTACAACCCAAAGAGATCAAAGAAAAAGGAAAAGGACCTACATGTACAAAAATATTTATAGCAGTTCTTTTTGTGGTGGTAAAGAATTAGAAATTGAGGAAATGCCCATCAATTGGGGAATGGCTGAACAAGTTGTGGTCTATGACTGTGATTGAATTCTATTGTACTATAAGAAATGATGAAGGGGATGGTTTCACAAAAACCTGGGAAGACTTATAGAACTGATGCAAATTAAGGTGAGTAGAACCGGACGTGTTGTGCACAAAGTAACAGCAATATCTTAAAGATGATCAACTGTGAAAGACCTAGCTACTCTGAGCAATACAGGGACCTAAGACAATTCCAAAAGACCCATGATGAAAAATGCTACTCACCTCCAGAGAGAACTGATGAAATCTGAGTGCAGACTGAAGCATACTTTTTCATTTTCTTTGTTTCTTGCTTTATTATTATTATTTTTTGCAACATGGCTAATATGGAAATATGTTTTGCATGACTTCACATATATAATCTGTATGAAATTGCTTGCCTTCTCAAGGAAGGGGAAAGAGGAACAAAAATTTTACATGTAATTGAGAAAAATTAAAATATAGAAAAGTTCAGAGATCCATGAATAAATGCTACAAAACAAAGAAAATGATTCAACATCTTATGAGGCAGAGAACTCTGGGGATTATGAGGAGAGCATGGACTCATAACACAGTGCTCCTGAGTGTTTTAATGGACAAATGAGAATTGTTGGAGCAAAAACTTTGGCCTGCACAGGAGGAAAAATTGACAGAATAGAAAAACTTGAATCTGCAGTGGCAAGTCTCACCAAAGAAATTAAAGAGAGGACAAGTGATCAAGATTGCAAATATACAGAGTGAAGGACAATCTGGAAGAAGAGATACAAAAAGTAATAACATTAAAAGAAAGCATCCTGTCCATACAAATAAAATATTGATCTCAAAGGCAAGATGTGTAGAGACAACCTAAGAATCATAGACATCCCAAAAGAATACAAGTCAAAAAACCTGAACACCATAATGCAATCAATAATACAAGAAAACTGCCCAGAACTTCTGAACACAGAAAACAAAACCTGGAGAGACCCTGCATACAGGCGAATCAGGATTTTTGCAAGACAAAATTAGAGAGCATTTGGAAGGGAGAGAGGAAGAGGAGGACAGAAGAGAGTGTACCCTGATCAAGGTGAGGATGAGCAATGAGGTGAAGGTAACTTCTATGGTATCTCAGGAAGAGGAGATCCTGAAGGGGAGTGGGTGAGGAGGAGGAGAGACATATTTAAAAAGTAGGGGAATAAAGAAGGATTCATTGTTTTGGTGAAAAGACAGGGTGCCACTGATAAATGATCCTATGGGTGAAGAGAGATGGGGGCCTTATGCCCGGAGTTGTCTGCAGGAATTTGGTGCTTGGAGAGGCCACTTGTCCTACCTTGGGATGAGGCAATTCAGAGCTCCTGAAAGCAATTTAAATTGCTGGAGTTTAATGGCATGGCACAGGCAAGACAAGCCAATCTTCAATCACTTGCTGTCTACAGATTACTCCTCTACTATCTATAAGTATACCTATTTCTCCCTCATCTTGAAAAAATGTCACTTGATCTATTCATCTCCACTAGTTATTGACCTAAATCTCTTATCCCTCTTCTACTTCAAATACTTGAAAATTGTTTGGTTTTTTTTTTCCTAGATAGGATTTCTCATGGATAGGGGGTAATTCAGAGGCTGCTTAGTGCATTTCTTCTGGAGAGAGAAGACAGCTTAGATCCTGGACAGTCAAGTGATGAGCAGGATTAGAATCTTAAATCATCTTCCCCTGAGGAGAAGGGGCCTTCTAGCATCTTGGGACCTTTGAGTATAGGGGCTTGGCAGCTCCAGAGAATCAATGAGCTAGGAAATAGTCCCTCTAATTATACTCTTACTTTCTCTCCTCTTATCCCCCTCCCCTCTAAAATTTGTAATAATTCCTAGTTAAGGCTCTGTATGGGAGGAAGGTTTAGTGTGGGTGGACCTGGCCTTCCCCCAACACCAGCTGTCAGAATCAAAATTAGGGATTGGGGGAAACAGGGAAACTGAACCCCTGCAGGCATTTAGGATGAGTTGATAATAGACTGTGGAGCAGAAGAGATTAGTGAGAGTAGGAAGGAGCTAGCAATCCTTGGCATTGAGCACCCAGCATGCAGAGGTTGTATACAAAAAGATTGAGACGGGTGGTTGGAGGTACCAGGGGGATACATAAGTACCAATTTGGCAAATAATGTAAATGAATGGGGACAGAGGCAGAAGACAGGATGTGAGAGATCCAGGAACTGGAAAGGCAGCTAGAATTAGGATTTCATGATAGCAGGATAGATTGAGGAAGAGAGAAACAGAAATAGAATGGAAGAGATATCCCTGGAGAGGATTCTGAGTGGCTGGCAGCAGGAGAAGAAGAGAGAAGCAAAACATTTGTATCAAAGCAATTTACAGTTCTATCCAATAGCCTACTCAAAACACATGTCTATGTATCTATAAAATGATTCCCCTATCTGAGAGCTATCTCTCTGTTCTTTCCTTTTCATGGGAAAATTAGTGAGATCACAGACAGAGAAAATCATTTCAGTGGTAGCTAAGAAAGCCTCTGGATCCCTGATTCCAACTCACTGAACCCCAACATTAGAAGCTGAGTTAGAATCTCAATTCCATGAATGTTCAGACTCATATATGTAAATAGCAGATGGATGAGAGCTGAAAGGGAAAGGATGACATACATAAGGAACTGGATGGGAGACTTTGTGTGTAGGTGGAGATTGGGGATGGGGGCGGTGGGGAAGGTGGATCATGAGGTCATGGAGACCCAAGTAGCATGGGAAAGTGAAAAGAATACGGGGCTTAGAACCAGAGCATATAAATTTAAATCTTAGCTCCAAATCAAAACAGCTATGTAGTAGACCAGTCAATACAATTTCATCATTTTCTTCAGGGTCATTCAATAGCACATGTGTGGGAGCAAGGACAACAAATAGTGGGAGTGATCCAAGACTAAGGAGTGGCCAGGTAAGATCAAGGATAAGCAACTCAAGAGGGCAGTATAAGGTTGAACTGTTTCACCAAAAGACCAAGAAGGGGAAAGGAGGGGAGTGCCAGCTTATCAATTATAAAATATAGATAAGAATACTTGTGTTAACTAACCTAAGGGGTAGATATGAGGAAAACTTTTTGCTAAATCTCAAAGTGTTATAAAAGTGTTATCTTCACCATCATTTTTACCTACCCATGCCACTTAGACTCACTCCTACAGAGAGGTTGACATTGATGGAAATGGCTACTCTTTGCTTCATCTGCCAATCAGATGAGAGACCCTCAGGTCTAGAATAGGAGAAGGGGAAAGTTTTGAGGAATGGTTAAAGGAAGTATTACAACTGTGAAGATAACGATATATATTCCCATTTTTTTATTTTAAAATTTTTACTTTCAATTTTGATTGACCATGAACATAATGGATAAATGATTGGTTGACTGGCTGTTGTCCTTCATTCTCAAAGAGAACCAAAATGACAATACTGTGTCAGAATGAAGGTACTGTGTGTCTGACTGTGGCCGATCAGGCCAACATGAGTTCAGAGAGTCCTACCAGAAGTCAAGCACAAATAATCCATGTGAATTTTTGGAGTGGATGTGTCTTAATTTGCATATCTCACATATCCTTTGAGCTACTGCAATTCTGCTTTGCTCATAGAGCATAGCACCTTCTTTGATGCAGGCACACCATGCTAGGTAGTCCTGTGCCAGTGTCTCCCATGTCTCAAAATCAGTTCCAAAGTTCTTCAGAGAAACCTTGAGAGTGTTCTTGTATTGCTTCTTCTGACCTCCATGTAAGCACTTACCTTGTCTGAGTTCTCTGTAAAAAAGTACTTTAGGCAAACATATATTTGGCATTTGAACAACAAGGCCAGCACATCTGAGTGCTCTCTAAAGTAGAGTTTGAATGTTTGCCAGTTCAGCTTGAGAAAGGACCTAGGTGTCCAGTTCCTTATCTTGCCAGGTGATCTTCAGAATCAATTCAAAAGAAAGCCATCCAGTTTCCCGGCATGCTGTTGGTATACTGTTTAAGTTTCCCAGGCATACAACAATGAGGTCAGCACAACGGTTCTGTAGACCTTCAGTTTGGTAGGCAGCCTAATACCCCTTCTCTCTCACACTTTCCTTCAGAGCCTCCCAAACCCTGAACTAGCTCTGACGATGCATACATTAACCTCATCATCTATGTGGACATCTCTGGAAAGTGTATGCCAAGATAAGTGAACTTATCCACAGCATTCAAAATTTCTCCATTGCTGTAACCAATGGTTCTACCTATGGATGGTGAAGTGTTGCTGATGCTTCTGTTTTCTTGGTGTTAGGCCAAAATTAGCACAAGTGGCAGAGAATTGATTCATACTCTGTTGCATCTCAGCCTCAGAGACTGCACTGAATGCACGAGCATCTGTAAACAAAAAGTCACACACCCCAATTTTTCCTCCATTTTCATCTAGGCTTGTAGCCTTTTCAAGATAAATAATTTACCATCAGTGAAGTAACTGACTCTGATGCCATTTTCATCCTCAGTGAAGGTGCCTGACAACATTGCTGAAAGCATCATACTAAAAAGCATGGGAGCAAGCACACAGCCCTGCTTTACTCCATTGGTGACTGGGAAAGTATGAGAGCATTGTTCATTATCCAGAATCCATGCAGGCATGCCATTATGGAAGTGATATACAATACTTATGAACTTCTCCAGACAAAAAATTTTTGCTGTGATCTTGTATAAGCCCTCACAACTGACAGTATCAAAGGCCTTGGTCAGATTGACAAACATTGTATACAGACCTCTATTCTGCTCCTGGCATTTTTCCTGGAGTTGTTGAGCAGCATACATCATATTAACCTTTCCTTGGCCCTTTCTGAAGCCACACTGGCTCTTGGGTAGATCATCATCTTCCAGGTGAAGGATTAGCCTACTAAGGAGATCTCTGACAAGAATCTTGTCAGCAATGACTAAGAGAGACCCCCACTGTGATTGTCATATGCAATCTATTTCCTTGTCCTTTATAGAGATGGACAATGGAGGTATCCTTGAACTCCTGGGGGATAACCTCCTCTTGCTATATAATCCAAAGGATTTCAGTTGACTTTGGTATGAGCAGTGGATGCCCTGCCTTGTAAATTTCAGCTGGAATAGAATCAGCACCAGATGCTTTGCCACACAAGAGGAGCCTAATGGCATTCAAAACCTCTTCTTCAGTTGGAAGTTCAGCTAGAGAGGGATTGACTTTAACTTGAGGTATATGGTCAATGGCTTCAGCATGGTTAATGACAATCTGTTGAGAATGCAATGGAAATGTTCAGCTCATCTCTCCAAGATCATGTCTTATCATTAATCAATGTGGCTCCTCAGTAGTTGAGATACTCCATAGGTCTTTGGCTCATAAATAGCCTTCAGGATGTCATAAAAGTGCTTTGGATTGTTACTATGACCTTAAAACTGAATTTCAACTACCTTCTTACTGGGTCAAGAATCCTGCATCTCTCTAAGCTTCACTTGCACTTTACTTTGGATGGAGTTAAATGCTGCCTTCTCAGAGACAGACAAACTATCCTGTTGGTAAACCTTGTAGAGTTCTAATTTTTCATTTAGCAGCTTCTGAATTTCCCCATCATGGTAGTGTTCTAACCCAGATGAGTAAATGAAGTGCCGTACACCAAAACTCTGAAAGCTGCCCACTCCTTTTCTGCTTCACTGTTGATAGCTGTGTGTTGGCTCAGCTTTCCCTCCAAGTCAGCAATAAAATGTTTACATTTGGAGAAGTATTCTAATCTGTTGACATTGTCTTCTGGTCATCATCTTGCCTTAGAGCTGCCACTTTTGTTGAATGTGAGTGTTTAACTTAGAGAAGTTAAATCTATTATCAATTTAGCACTCTATGCCCCACATTGCCTTAGTCATTCTTACATCCTATCTGTCTCATAGTCAATTAAATGATAATGTCTTCTACAAGGGTGCATCCATGAAGTTTTATTGGATTTAGTAAATGGAAGACAATGCTGTTGATGAGAAGATCATGAGACACTGAAATCTTCAGTAGTAAGTGACCATTTTTGTCACTGTTTCTGACTCCATTCCTCCCAAGGACTCCATCATGTATTATAGTCTGTGCCTATTCTGTTGTTAAAGTCACCCAGAATTATAAGTTTGTCCTCTTTTGGCACATTGATGATGAGGGTCTCCAGGTCTTCACAGAATTTTTCTTTGAATTTTTTGAATAAGAGGTTTTTTTATCCGGTTTTGCCATGGTGGGAGTATATGCATTGTATGTATCCAGCTCTGACTTCCATAAGCTGGCCTGCATTTGCCAGCCATTTTCATCATGGCTACCATTTGGACATGATACCTGCTGAATTTTCTCACAACAAGAGCTGTTTGTCTTTCCGGTATGCCGGATTTCTTATTGTCCATAAGCATATACACATTTTATGGACCAAAGGTAAGGGGAATCATCTTTGCTCTTTGTAAAAATTTTTGTATGTGTGTGTGTGTGTTTTGAACACAGGGTAGGCTCCCCATGTGCCACTGTAAGCATGCCAGTGTTAGGTTAGGTGAAGCAGACAATTTTAGGACACCTTCTCTAGCCCCTTCCTCATACCAAGAGGTGAGTTGTGTGGTGCTTTAAAAGCGCTGCTCAGATACCCATGGGACTGCTGAATTCCTCTGCTGCTTGTGAGAAGATGACCCTGTGGCATGTGCCACTTGTGTGCAGGGTTGTGACCATACCTCCCAGTATATTCACACTTGCTTCTTCATCACTTGCCTGTTGTTACAGGACTTTGAGGTAGGTAAAATGGTAAAATGGTATGGTTAATGTCTTTTGACTCACATATAAATTATATTTAAGTGAGCCAGAGTTATGCAAAGTTGCTGGCCTCACTCTGTCTTCCAGAGTAATCGAAGTCCAGTGGTAAGGCAAAAGTCAAGATGATTAGTGATGACTAGAGATGCAGTGAATGACCTTGGCATCTTTGATGTCTAACCAAACTCTAAGCACTCCACAGTGCCTGCTTCAGCTGCCTTCATGGCCATTGGAACAAATCATACTCATCTCATTCTGCCAGGGGAAGTATTCACATGCATGGTGTAGATACCCCCTTAACTCAACAAAGGATTTGAAGTCCCTCAGTTACCCTCAATCTAGTTTAGCCTGTCTGCCCAAACGGTTTATCAGGGGAGTGGCCATAGTGAATGCTCAGCTTCTTGGAGTCACAGGTGATAGCTGGGTAAATCAAGTGGACACCAAAGGTAGAAAACAGCCCTGAAAAGAACTCAGCATCCCTCACACCAGAGGTACTAGTCTAGCCTAAACATTTGTACACCTTAACATAAGAGATAAATAAATATGTGTATATAGACATGTAACATATATATCTATATGCACATATAATATACAAACAGAGTAAGAAATACATAATCAGATAAATAATTATGTTCAGGTATTTTAATTAAATTCAGCATATATTTAATAAAGGCACTAAACTAGTCCCTATGAACACAAAAAACACAGCGCAACAAAACAAAAACAATCTCTGTCCTCAAGTAACTGATATTTTTGGGGGGGGGAGGGGAAGGGATAAAAATGTACACAGCAAAATCAAGATAATTAGATTCATTTACATATACTGTATTGTTGCTGAATAATAGGCTTCACCTTTACTGTGGTTCCACTTAAAGTGGTTTTAAGGTCTGGCAGGTAAAGAATATTAAGTAGGATTTGCCTGTTCCATTTTATAAATCTTTTTGTCTTTACTTCTCAGGCAGCGGACAGGGCCATGATTAGGAATGTTTGTGCTGGTTCAAGAGGCACTAACATCACTCTGGAATAAGTTAAGGAAGGAGAGGTATTCGACACAAATCTATTGGAGGAAGACAGAGACCTAGGATAGCAGTATAGGCTGCTGGTTGATGTCAGTCATTAGAGAGGATGGGCAATGGTGGATAGAGAGATGAGATTTATTCTTACTAACTAGATGATATTTCTTTTGTCTCTGTGCTGCTAAAGGACAGCAAATGTTGTCAATGTCTTCTAAATTTGGTGTCCTGGGACAAAGCCTAGTCACCTCGTCCTAATTCTGTTCTGGCAACAAAACAGAAATAATTAGAGTCACATAAAGCAGTCACACTTAGATGAAGATAAATAAATTCTCTGGGGCCCTTTTGCATTTCTAATCTGATCGCTCCAAGAGTAATTAATCTTTACATTTAACACCACTCTAGTAAATCAACTCTCTTCAAAGTTAACCATGACTTGATAATTGTTTAATCCAATAACCTTTTCTCAGCCTTTTTCATTCTTGACTTCTCTTCAGCTTGTGACACTATTGAAGACTCCTACTCTCTCCTCCCAATACTGCTCTCTCCCAGTTCTGCTACTATCTGTCTTTCCAGTCTTTCTCAGATTCCTTTGCTGGATCATCATCAATGATTGCCTCCAAATAAATATAATAAGATATAGAATACAGGATAAATACAATACAGATCTTCTTCTGCCCCCATCACCATACTTAAAGCTTTCAACACTCTGGCTTAATCTACCATTTCAAATTTATTTCACATTACTCCCCTTCACACAATCTATATATTCCAGCTACACTGGCTTACTCCCTCACCTTTACATTCTGTCTCCCATTCCCATTCCTTTGCATAAGTTACACCCAAGCCCTTCTCACCTCAGGATGTTTGAATCCTTAGCTTCTTTCAAGGACTGGACCATGGGCTACCTCCTGTGAGAACACTTACCTGATCCCCCAAGTTATTAGTGCCCTCTCCTTGAATTATCTTGTGTTTAAAGCATATGTTGTTATTTTTTCCAGTAGAGTGTAACCTCCTTGAGGGCAAGGACTATTTTTCATTTTGACTATGTATTTATAGGCAAATAATGACTGTGTGACTCAGGGCAAGTCAATTAATTTCTCAGTGCTCTCTGCATCTCTTTAAGATTATAAATTGCAGAGAAGGCATTACATGGCATTAGTAGAAGGAACTTCCTCACCTGGGAGTTCGCCATAGCTATTCAATCACAGACCCACTTCTATCCATATACTATTCCTACTACCTAGTACAGTATTTTGTATATAATAAGTCCTTAAAAAATACTTGTTGGATTATATTAAAAATAATATAAATGATCCATATCTGTTTATGATTTCTGTGCCATTTGTTTAAAAATATATTTATATTGGTCTCTCTCCCCCCGCTTAAACTCCTCAAGGATCATGTCTCCCACACAAAATTCTGTGTTTAATGTTCCCTTAAATGTTTCCGCTTTGCTGAGCTGTATTAAAATGATGGAATTAAAATATTTTTTTTCCTGAGTCCCTTGTGGTTTTCTCAGTTTAGTACTCAATATGTGAAAATGCCTATAGGAAACCAAACTTGCATGTTTCCATGGAGATTCCTTACATCATTGCTAGAGTGTATTGGCACTGTGGAGATGCTTCCTGAATCTATTTAGAGCCTAAGAAACAGAAATCTCAGATAATTCCATGGGATGCACATTTGTACAGTGCTTGTGTGTTTTTCTAGTACTATTCAGTAAAATCCAGCCTCATTTACATAGTCTTCACCCATCTTGCTCTTTAAGGTATCCCAAATATTTTCTGTTTACATGAAGGAATGTCTCCAAACTCAGTAGTGAGGTCAAGATGACCCAGTTGATGCTTCAGAATACTCTCCTTCAAGGAAAAGGGCTTCAAAACCTTTGTCTATACACCATTATTTTTTTCTTATACATGGGTTATGCTTAGTTATGACTGATCCATATATTTCTTATATTTTATTCTGAAAAAAAACCCACTATGAATTGGTGTAGAAAAGATATCATCATTTTACAAATGAAGAGACTCTGAGGCTCTGTGAGTTTGCATAATTTGCCTAAGATCATATAAAACCAACTAATTATAAAGCTAGAGATTAAAAGTCCTAGTCCAGTGTCCTTTTCATTAAATCAAATGTGTTCTCTACTGTCATTGCCTTTGAGAATCCAAGGTCATCTCCATGCCATAATGAGGAAACAGAGTAAGATTTTTATAGAGGGAAGCACCATAAAAATGCCAGCTCTTGTTATATCATGTTCTATTAATTAAGCACATAATTCACTGAGGGTCACCCCCTTTGCATCTCTTATGATAATTTTCTCTCTCCTCCATTATATAACCCAACTTGATCATCTTTTGCTGAAATAAAAGAGGTTAAGAGAGTAAATCTATACCAAATGCCTTGATCTTACAGATATTAATATTTATATGCATAATTTGAGTTCCATTCATTCATTCCTTTAACCTTTTACAAGAGAAGACAGTTTGACATCTGAGGAAAAGAATTAGCCTTATGAAAAATTATCATTGGCATCCTCAGAAGCCAAAGGCCAAAGCATTATAAGATGCATCAACCAAACAACAGGTAGTCATTAGGCACTAATCAATTTGATTTATATAGTAGTGAACACAATAGAAGGTTTTTTTTTAATCTTTACAATTTAGCAGAAGAGACCAAATGAGGAAATAGCAACAAACAACATATGCCACTATAAAAATTTAGGGGCATGACTCTGAGTGCCATAAGATTTCATAACAGAGAGAGCTCAGTGAGAGTAAGGGAACATAGCTAAAGAGTTGGGGGGATAGGTGGATATTTAAACTGAGTCCTGAAGAATGGGTAAGGTCTGAATATGAGAAAGGGGTAGTAGAAGATATTTTAAGTAAGAGAAAAATATGATGCAGCAATGAGCATTGCATGTTTGTGGAATAGTGAGGAAAACAGTCTTACCAGAATGGAGACTGAATGTTGAGTAGCAAAAAAAAAAAAAAAAATAAGATTAGATGAGTAGAGTGGAGACAGATTCTATAAAACCTTGAAAGTCTGGCACTGAAATTTTTACTTAATGATAGAAAACATGGGGGGGAAATTCTGAAGAGACATGCCTGGATGAAAACAATATGACTTAAAGTTTTTGTATAATAAAATGTACTAAAACAACCCTATAACTTGAATGTTAGATTCTAACATACAAGAGATGATGGCACCTATCACTAATAAAAATCCCTATAAACTCACTTTGTACTAACCCAGAGTTTCCTCTGAAATAAATGAATGAATGAAGCATTTATTAAACTTTTACTGTGTGAAAAGCACTGGGCTAAGTTCTGGGGATGCAAAAAGAAAAGCAAAACTGTTCTTGCTTTCAAAGAGTTCACAGTCTAATGGGGAAGATAACACATATGGAAAGTTTCAGCTGCAAATCAGGTGGAAAAGTCCCATGGTCCTTACAGTGAAGTGACAAAGCAGATTTTAATGATTCTACTTCAACGTTATTCCACTGATAAAGTGGACATCAGTTTCTGATGTCAAATTATTTGATAGTGCCAAGAATTTTAGTGCCAACAACTTTCTTTCCTGGGTCCTTGGTAGCTATGGGATTGCAGGAACAGTTGCCAGGCTGCATTTTCATAGAGGTTGCTTCTTGGGATCATGTCTGAGGGTGCTGGAAGCATTGCTATTTCAAAAGCTCCTGGGTTCAGGGTCCCGGACTGTCCCTATCAGGGTCTAAGAAGAGATAGTGGTGGTTTGATTTGCTTGGCATATGCTACTTCCTTTGTCTCCCTCAGGGTGCTTTGCTGCTTCAACTAAACTACATGCCTTGGGTGTGGCAGTTAGTTGGCATTTGGTAAGGATGGCTGACCGTCTCTCCACAAGATTTGCTTAGAACTTAAAAATCTACCTCTCAAAAAGTTTCCAATACCTCTGCACAGGTGCTAACCAAAAGCATTAACTACCTGCTACAGGATTTTCCATATCTCCTTAATTATTCTCTTTCCCTCTTAATATTATTTTATATTTACCTATTTATGGACATGCTGCATTGTAAGCAGCTAAAAGGCAGGGACCCTTCCATACTTGTCTTTATATTTCCAATGCTAAGTAATGTCTTGTATAGAGTAAGTGATGAATATGTTTAATGTTGAATTTAATTCAGTTGAACCATAGAATGGTTTTTTTAAGGCAACAAGGTATAGACAATGGTTTCTGAGCCTACTTATCAAAGAATGAAATATGTCCTCCCTCTGTACTGAACTTACTCCGGTGTAACCTGTTTTCCTCCTCTGAGGTTCAAAGACCTTTCAAACTCAAAATACCAACTAACTAAGTCTCTGCTTTGTATACTGCAGTTCAGTGTTAGCTGATCTCACTTTCCCTCTGAAATGTGACTACTCTCTAGCTTTGATACCTATTATCACTCCCACACTCTTTTGTCTGAATCCTGGTAATTCTGAATCTGAATCCTTCAGCTTTTATGACTCTCTGCCTACTACTACTATTTGTTGCCCTGGGAGCTTTTCAGTGTTCTCAAGAAAGTATGGTCACCTCCCCCTGCTGGCTCCAGATTTCTTGCTGTTGGTCTACCCTGAAGCTCCATCTTCCCCATACAATTGCTTTTATGTGCCTCTGACTTTATTCCATACTACACAAGATAGAAAAAGAAGCTGCTCAAGTCCATATGGAGCTCCCATCTTCCTTTCTGTATGAGTCATTTAGGTGTACTCCCACCACAACCCTAATGCTAAACAGAAAGTTCTGTTGTGTTTATTCAAGCTGGAATTATCACAACTAAAAAGTCCACCCAGAAAACAAAATTGTTTGAAAAATAGGTGTTCAAATGGCCCAAATTATTTGTATTCAAACTGTTTTATATTAGAGGATCTTAAAATTTTTTTATAAACGTGAACCAAATAGTATCTGGTGTTTTTCTCATAGTATAAATCAGTCATTTGAGGAGGTCCATTTATTTGTTTTTTCAAGTCACAGTGTACTATTTATCTCAAATGATGCTGGACTTTATTAAATGGCCCTCTAAGGGACTCCATGTAAAGAGTTACCTTCATTTTATGACTGGAGAAAACTCAGGTATAGAGTAGCAGTTCACAAAAAAGAAGTTTCAATAATTTAATGAAACAGAGCAAAAGAAACATCTACTGCTTCCCCAGATCACTCCTATTTAAATGTTTTCAAATGTTTTTTGCTCTGATTGTAAAGAAAATTCAGGAAACTATTGTCTTCTGTTGGTATTATTTGAATTGTTTCCTTTTTCAAGACTGATCTATAATATTGTGAACTTTCTTAGGGGAGAAACACAATTTATTTATCACTTCACCTAGGTAGCTGATGTCTAAATATGATCAGGATTTTAGAAAAATCAGAGCTTGGGTGGGGCGTGCTTTAGAAAATATCTATACCACATAAAACTTTGCTTTTCTGAGGGTAGTTTTTCTCTTTGCATATTTACCATCTAAGATGCAGTCTTCAAAAGTTTCACCATGAATTAAGAAAAGGAGATGAGAACAAACAGAACTTTTAATCCAAATATCCAGCAACAGTTATAATGGAAAACAGAAGCCTAAGATAAGGGATAGAACACACAGCAAAAGAGGTCTTAATGTCAATTTTACAAATGGAGAGCTGGATTGATGGTGGAACATCAAGGAGTCTGGTTTAGCTGGAACACAGAGTGTGTGAGAAGACAGTAAGGTGAAATAAGATGACAGAGGTAAGTAAAACCTGGATTATGGAGGGCCTTAAACAGATTGATGAGTTTTTAGTTTATTCCATAGGCATTAAGATGCTATTGAAGGATTTTTTGAGTAAAGAAGTGTCATAGTCAGATACATGGCTTAAAAGGATTATTTAGGAAGTTTTATGAAAGATGAACCAGAGAGAAGGAAGCCTTGGAAGCAGGGAAACCACTTAGGAGGTAATGAGGGCCTGAACCAGGGTTGTGGGACAAATGCCTGAATATGGGGAGTGAGAGAGGAGGAGAATCAAAGATCATTCTAAGAATATGAATCTGAGTGACTAAGATTATTATGGTTCTCTCAGTCAGTCATTCAACTGGAGAAACAAAAGCAGCTTCTGAACTCAAGGAGCTCACTTTATATTGATATAAGCCCATTAGAGACAGCTAGATAGTACAGTGGATAGAGCGTAGAACTTACAATCAGGAAGACCTGAGTTAAAATCCTATCTCAGACACTTACTCGCTGTGTGACCCTGGGCAAGTCATTTAACTTCTGTTTGCCTTAGTTTCTTCACCTGTAAAATGATCTTAGAAAAACATGGGAGACTTGCACGAAATAATGAAGAGTGAAATGAGCAGGACCAAGATAACATTTCTATATAGTTAGAGCAATATTGTTTTAAGAACAACTTTGAGCGAATAAGTCATTTTAGCTATTATAAATACCTAAATTAACTACAAAGGACATATGGAGAAAGACGCTATCTGCATCCAGAGAAAGAACTGACAAATAGAATTATGTACAGAATAATTTTACATATATATACCTATTTGTGTCTTATGGTAGTCATCTGTAAAGTGGGGGGGGGAGAAAAAGGAGAAAAAAGTTTATTATATATAAATTTATTATGTTTATATAAATGGAATAACAAGTTGTACATAATTTAAAAATTCAATTAATTTTTTAAAAAGATAATAATAACTAAAGTTCACTTTAGCATGGCAGAAATAATTAAAAGCTGAGGTAAAGCAGTTGTCCAACCTAAGACAACTTGGGAGGATGTTAGGGAAGACCTGCTGTCGGTGGCAACCTCAGCTTCAGAAATGGACAGTGTAGAGGTCAAACCACTGATCAGGGGAAGATTACAGGTGCTGGTCCCAGGTTGTGGCTAGGGGCGAGGAGGAGCACATACACACAGGTGATTGGAATCCCTGGTTTTGGTTCCAGGGCAGAGGGGTGACTGACCTGAGGCTTACAGCCACCAGAGGGAGCTTAGAGAGTAAGCAAGTTTGCAGTGACAGCACTGCTGGAGGAGGCCCTGGTTAAGGTTCAAGGGTGGAGAGGAGTACCTGAGATCAGGCCCCCAGACAGAAAACAATAATATGAAAAACCTGAAGCCTGAGACATTATCCCCCACACTTCAGAACTAGAGCCTGACTTTAATATAAAGATAACAGCCAAGAAATAAGCTATTAAAAAAAATGAGAAACTTGACCATAGATATGATAGAGAAGATCAAGGTTCAAATTTAGAAGAAGAAAAACAGCTACTTCTAAAGCTTCAAAAAAAAAAATGTAAAATAGTCACAAGCCCAAAAAGAGCTCTTGGAAGAGCTTAAAAAGGGCTTTAGAAATCAAATAAGAGAAGTTGAGGAAAATTTAGGGAAAAAATAAGAGTAACGCAAGAAAATCAGGAAAATTATGAAAAGAAAGTCAGTAACTAGAAGAAGAGATCCAAAAATTTACAGAAGAAAATCACTCCTTAAAAATTAGAATTGGGCAAAGGGAAACCAATGACTTTATAAGACACAAAGAAGAGAATGTGAAACATCTCACTACAAAAAACAACTGACCTAGAAAACAGATCAAGGAGACAACATAAGAATTTTTGGACTACCTAAAAGTTATGATTTAAAAAAAAAAAGAGCCTAGACACTATACTTCAATAAATTATTAAAGAAAATTGCTCTGAAGTTTTAGAACTAGAGGATAAAACAGAAATTTTTAAAATCTACCAATCACCATTTGAAAGAGATCCTAAGATGAAAATTGAGAGAAACATTACGGCTAAATTTTGAAACTCCCAAGTGAAGGAGAAAATACTATAAGAACTGTTGTTGTTCAGGTGTATTTGACTCTTCATGACCTCATTTGAGGTTTTATTAGCAAAGATACTGGAATGGTTTGCTACTTCCTCCTCCAACTCATTTTACAGATGAGGAACAATCAGGGTTAAGTGACTTGCCCAGGGTCACGTAGTCAATAAGTGTCTGAGGCTGGATTTGAACTCACAAAGATGAGTCTTTCCTCATTCCAAGTTTGGTGCTTTAACCACTGTGCCACCTAGCTGCCCCAGTACAGGGAACTAGAAAGAAATTATTTAAGTATTGTGAAGCTACAGTCAGGATAACACAAGATTTAGCAACTTCTAGATTAAAAGACTGAAGGACATGCAACATGATGTTCTAAAGAGCAAAAGAGCTGAGTTTGCAACCAAAAATAACCCAGCAAAGCTGAATGTAATCCTGCAAGGAAAAAAAATGAATATTTAGTTAATTAAAAGATTTTCAGGTATGAGGAAAAGACCAAAACTGAACAGAAAATTTAATCCACAAGAATCAGGAGAAACATAAGAAGGTAAACATGAAAAACCAATTATAAAGGATTTAATAAAGTCTAACTATTTACTTCTTATATGAGAAAATGTTATCTGTAACTTAAGAATATCATCTGTGTCAAATGGTGACTTTCTCTAGTGTGGGGTGAGGGAGGAGAGGAGAGTTTATAACTTAAAATGTAACAAAAAATAAATTATATTAATTTTTTTAAAGTGTCAATGGTTCTCTTTTGTCTTTGTAAACCCAGTCCTATACACATAAGAGATGTACATAGTAGATGTTTAATTAGTGCTTACTGATTGAAAAAAAAAAAGTCAATGGTACTATTGTGACCGGATGATCAAGAGATGCAGTAGCAAGGAGTAAGAATGTATCTTTCTGCCTCACACAGTTTCTCCTAAGGATCTCGGGTGGTGTGAATCGTAGCAACATAGTATGGCCGTGGTTATGTCACATGGGAAAATCCTCTAGATCAGCACTTCTTAAACTGTGGGTCATGACCCCATATGTGGTCCCATAACTGAATGTGGGGGGGAGGGGACAAGTCATGAAAAATTTGGCAACAGTAAAAAGTTTCTGAATGTGCAATGACCAAAAATTAATTCAAAATCAAACGCATAATGAATCCGAGGTGTTTCTGGCAGCACTGGCCCATGTTGCAACTTCACTGCAGCCTTGGTTCTGATCACACAACATGCACACTTTGCACTGTGCATGCCATTATGCCATGCAATGCCAACGAATGCTGCCGGAAACACCTTGGCTCAGATTCAAGACTGTTGTATGTTTATGAATTGCAGTGTGTTCACTGTACACATAAAATTGTTAAATGAATTTTGGCTTGTGATTAGGACAGAATTTCCAGTAATTTCTGAAATGGCCCTAAACATACTTCTGCCATTTTGTACTACATATTTATACAAAGCAGAGTTCTCAGCATTGACAATTATAAAATCAAAATGTCAATCAACTCTGAAAAAATGTTGAAGATGTTCTATGTCCTATAGTATCAAATATTCCTCCAAGATTTAATTCTTTATGTAAAAATAAACAAGCACATCCATCTCATTAATATGCAAATTTGCTTTTGTCTTTAATAAATGGTAAAATTATATGTATACCAAAGAATTGTTTTAAAATAAATTTCTTTATGATTTATTATCAGTAAATGTTTGATTTGTATATCTATTTTATATACCTATATACCCAGGGTCATGTAAAAATTCCTCAGGCAAAAAGGGGTCATGAGCGGAAAAAGTTTAAGAAGCCCTGCTCTAGACTGGCCAGTAGAGGTAAATGAAATGGTCCTAGAGAAAGAAAAGAGGGTGAAGGTGCCTTGTTGGAAGCTACCCCAGGGATATATAGCTTAGGGGAAGGCAGGGTCAAATGAAGGTGTTTAATTAAGTTTAAAAATTGAGTTTAAACAATAAATACTATATGACTTTAGAATCTGTTATCCTTTTAAAATAGCATTTGTATTTTAGCTACAGTACTACTTCTTCACTAGCTACTACAGAAGGAGGAGAATAAATATGAGTACTGTGCATTTGGGAAAATGTTTCTCCAAATAAAGAAAACTGGAGACCAAAGAAATAGAGCTATGGAGTTGTGTCAATAGGAATGCCTAGGCTACAGTACATTCCCTTCTGAGTAAAAAAAAAACAAAACGATGAGCCAAATTGATTCTATCTTGAAGAAGGCCTACACTATCTTAGAGATCACTAACTACTGAGAAATGCATTTTCCCAAGAGATCTCTCCTGATCTTTATGAACTCCTGTGACTTGAGAGCTTTCCTCCTCCTCCTCCTCCTTCTCCTTCCCCTCTCCCCCTTACCTGCCCCCACTCCTTCCCCCAACATATTTCCTTTTCTGCCTCAGCAATGCCACTAATCAACTGTCTACTTTGAAGGAGCCTAAAAAGCTAAAAAATTCCAATCTGTATCCAAAGAAGTTGAAGCTGATAATAGCCCAAGCAGTATTCCTTAGCACTCTACTGAAGTTATTTGACACATCACCATCCCTGAGCATATCCAGCTGGTTGGTGAGATTCCTTGGACTTTCCAGAAATCCAGGCTGAGAAAACTCTCACAACAGTACTCTTCTTTGATACTATGGTTGGGAGGAGGTTGTGGGGAAGGACACCATCCTAATGCTATGTACTCAGACAGAAATGTGGATAGATTATTAAAGTCAATTCCCACCAGAGGCCAATCTTCCTAGCAATCAGACTCCCTTGACTTCCTTCTGGCAGACAAACAGATCAACAATCTCCCCATCCCCTATGACTGAAACCCTAGAGGGAAACACACAAATTCATACAGGAAGACCAAAGGAGACACAAAATATTGATCAAAGTAGAGTTGTAGTTTCTCAGCATGCCCAATTTTTTTTTTAGGCAATTGAGGTTAAGTGACTTGCCCAGGGTCACACAGCTAGTACCAAGTGTTTAGTTTGAGGCCAGACTTGAACTTGGGTCCTCCTGGCTTCAGGGCCAGTGCTCTATCCATTTCGCCACCTAGCTGCCCCATGGATACCCGGGTCTTAATTGGTTTTCTCACTCTAGAAATATGCTCTGAATTGGCCTTTTAGAAATTTAGGAAGGGTGTCATGGGGAGGCAGATGGGGGAGGAGAGGAAGTAGCTGATGAAGGATCGCTATCCCAGATGAGCTAGACCTGAACCTACTTCCAGCCTATAGTAGTCCTACAACCTTGATAGTCTCTATTGACAAGGGTGGATTTTGTGGCTTCCAGAAAAGATTTCTGAGGCTTTTTACAACCCAAGCTATTTCATTATTATGTGTTGCAGAGAAATTCATATACTGGCTATGATAGTGAAACAAGGTTTGTTAGGTAATTGGGGGGAGAGGGAGATGGTGGTAAGTAGGCTTTCATTTTTCCAACAGGTTACGCTATATAAAAGTTGCCTTTTACTCCATCTACCTTGTAAAGACAACAGTTGGGTTGTGAAATAAGTAAATCATTAAACATTTCTTCCAAAGTACCACAGCTACCCTGTACACAAAGTGAAGTGGAGAATTATATTTATAGTTTGAGCAGAAAAACCCACCCTTCCCTCTCCCCATCACAGCACCCCATTGAGCCAAATACAAGCCCAAATCTGATTCATTACAGTCCCAAAGTAGCTCTACCATATTCTGAGGGCATTAACTGAATATTCTGATGTAACTGTTCCCCATCACACATCTATCCCCACTACCACCCATACTTAGAGTAAACTAGGATCTAGCATTCAGTTGGCTGATACTCAGGTGTATCCCATCCTTACATGGTTCCATTCATTATGGTGCATTTGAAAAAATATTTTTATTGATGTTTTATGTTTCTTAATCACCACAGTATCCCTTATCTTCCTCCTTTTCTCTCTTCCTCCCTGAAAGCCATCACATATGACAAATATATATATATTTTTTTAGAAAGGGGGGAGGGGAAGCACAATTGATCAAAACATTGAGAAAGTCCAAAAACATGTGCAGTGTGTACCACTTGTAAACCTTTGACCTCCATGAAGGGGTAGGTTGAGAATGTCTTCTCCTATTTCTTCATTGAAGTCCTACTTGATATTTATAATTTTGTTACATTTACTTTTGATATTTAGTGTGCCATTGCTCTTTTCATTTACACTGTTGTAGTTACTATGCAGATTGGTTGGATTGTTTGGGTTTTATTTTTTTCTTTTGGCTCTGCTTACTTCACTCTGCCTCAGTTCATATAGATCTTTCTATGCTTCTCTGTATTCATCATACACATAATTTCTTACAGCACTGTAGTATTCCATTACATTTCTGTATATGGCACACTTTTAAAGAGAAATAAGTAGAAAAATCTTTGAGAATATTGTTGGTTCCCTTTGAACATCCTGTTGGATTTAAGTGTACCCGAACTTTGAATAAATTTCAGCACACTGGTTACTCCAGAAATAACCAATGAAGCATGGTGTGTATTCAAAGAAAGCCAGCTCCATCTCCTAAGCAAAAGTGTGAATACTTGCTGTAATCTTCATTTTCATGACCTACTGAGCCCTGTTAAATGGGAACTGTTTGTCCCTGAGTTCTGGGTAACAATAGTTGCTTTGCCAAAATCCATATTGGCATTTTCTTTACTTACTGTTGCTTGGGAAGATTGCTGACTTATGCTATTACAGCTTTCTGACTACTCACAAATAATAGAATATGAGCTCCTTGAAAGCAGGGACTTTTTTTGCCTTTCTTAGCACAGTGCCTAGCACATAGTAGGCACTTAATAAATGTTTATTGATTGGCAGCTGATTGGACTTTAGGTATTTTAAGAATATTTTCATTATTTGCAGATACTTAAAAATTACAGTAAAACTTCATACTTAATGAAACTAACTTAGGCGTGGGGTGGGGAAACAGTCTGCATTATGGAACTTTGGTAAAAGCAATATAGTTTATTATTTGTTAGTACAAATAATTCAGACTAGGCTAGTAAAGTTCATTATTCTTCCACTCAAATTTTGGCTTGAAGAAATCCTTAGGGATCTGTTTTAATGAATATGTAAAACAAGCTTGTAATTATTATCTCAATCATGTATAAATGGAATTACCAAACTATAAGATACATATCATACTGTGCTATAATAAACGATGATCTGGTTGATTTTAGAAAAATATGGAAAGACTTGCATGAAATAAAGAAGAGTAAAATGAGCAGAAATGAACAGAACACTGCACACAATAACAGCAATATTGTACTAAGAACAACTTTAAATGATTAAGTTATTTTGAGTATTATAAATATTCAAATCAACTACAGAGGACCTATAAGGAAGATGCTATCCATATCCAGAGAAAGAATTGACAAGTAGAAGTATGTATAGTATGGTTTTACACACACACACACACATACACACACACACACACACACATATTTGTGGTAACCTTCTCTAGGCAGCATGGAGAGGGAGGGAGGAAAAAATTCACAGCAGAGAACAAAAGAAAGCTCAGAAGGAAGCACAGAAAAGTGGGGTAACTTTGAAAATGATGACTAGTATTTATTACACAGTTTTCAAAAAAAAAAGAAACTGAAATGGAAATTCATAGTTTTATATTGAATCTTTATGGTGTGCTGTATACATGGAAATGTTCTTCTTTTGTCTTTTTGTATTTAAGCTCAAAATGAATAAAAACTCTCTCTCTCTCTCTCTCTCTCTCTATATATATATATATATATGCATATATATGTACCAGTAATTAGTGACTCTACTGCAAAGATGAGCATGAGAGAAAATGGTTAAAAATCTTTGAAAATATGGTTTAGAATTTAAGGAACAAAAAGCTTGTTCTTTCTCATACTGAATACTCAGGCTTACTATTAAGGAGCTCCACAACTATAAATCATCAATGCTTTTTTTCCCCCAGAAGAGAATTGGAAAGCACAGGAGATTACAAGAACCAAATAACATCACAAAAAATGAAGTTGACTGTATCTTAACAGGCAGGGAACGACTAGTTCCTAAGGTGAGAATAGTTTCTGAATCAGTTCTCTGTGTGCAGTCAGACTAGTGACTTTTCTTTTTATTTTATTTTTTTTATTTTTAGGGAATTAGGGTTAAGTGACTTGCCCGGGGTCACACAGCTAGTAAGTGTCAAGTGTTTGGTCTGAGGCCGGATTTGAACTCAGGTCCTCCTGATTTCAGGGCCTGTGCTCTATCCACTGTGCCACCTAGCTGCCCCTAGTGACCTTTCTTTATGTCACTTTACATGTGCAATTCCTCATCAGTAATGTGGACCTACTCATACCCATCATGTATGTATCTCTCTATTACTCTTTAGGTACCCCTCAACTTTAATTCTTTTATTAAAAATAAGTTTTACTGAGGAATATTATTTTTACATCACAAGCATTTACAAATTACTCCCACTTTGTCAGAGGTCTTGTAATAAAGTAAAACAGTTAAGTAAAACTAATGATACAATGACTGCAATACCTCATCTGAAAGTGCATGTAATAGGGCAGCTAGGTGGTTCTGTGGATAGAGCACCAGCCCTAGAGTCAGGAGGAATTGAGTTCAAATACGCCTTCAGACACTTACTAGCTGTGTGACCCTGGGCAAATCACTTAACCCCTATTACTTCCAAAAAAAAAGGTACATGCAACATTACACATTTGTGAGGCCCCCTCATGTCTCTGTTTATTAAAAAAAATTGGTATTTATTTTTTCTGCCTCCCAGTTCCAACTCCATTGATAAAGAAATGAAAAGAAAAAAAATTTCTTGTAATAGATATGCATAGTTAGCAAAACAAATTTCCTCAATGATTTTATGCAACATACATCTATGTCTACAACCAATCTATCCATATCTATATCTATATCTATGTCTCATTCTGTTCCCTAAATCTACAACCTCTCTGTTATGGATAGCATATTTCATTATTAGTCCTCTTGAATCATGAATGGTCATCGTATTAATCATAGTTCTTTCAGCTTTCAAAATCATTTGTTCTTTATAGGTTTTTTTTGTTGTACAAATTGTTCTGATGTTCTGTCCATTTTATTCATTAGTTTATAAAAGTCTTCAAAACTGTTCATTTTTATAACATTGATGTTTTAGTATAAATCATTCTCTTGGTTCTGCTTCAATTCTTCAGGAACCATGTTGGCCCATCACTCATAGTCTCATAGCATCCCTGGAAGTATATTGATGTTTAAAAAAATATGACCCTTGTTTCAGGGAGAAATTTGTAATAAAAAAACAATTTCTCAAAGGCGATCCAGCTCATTTTCTTCCTACTAAATACTGTGCCCCATCATTATCCATGCATATTATCTGTCAAAGTAATGGATTATTAATGCATCACTGTCATGGATTGTCCATTTATATACAGTACAATAATTATTCTTCATCCACTTGTTCCTTATCTAGATCACAAGATTGAAAATTTTGGGGTGATTATGGGTCTTATTTAGCAGGCTCAGAAATGTTTTGGAACTTGTTATAATCAGTACAATATTATCTACAAACAGAAGCAGTTCCTCTCTATTGAGAATATATCTCCAATTTGAACTCTGTCCTGGACCTATGCTATTATAGTAACAACCACTTTTTTTTTTGGCAGGGAGCAAGAGGGAAACGTGTCTTCCTGTTTTATGTCTCACTTTATTTTAATAATCAGGTAGCTACTGAACAATTTTATCTTTGTTATTTCATCTTTCAAAGGATTTTACATAATTTTACAAATGCATAGAAGACACCTATTAGAAGAGAACCTTTAAAGAGGCATCTTCTTGTACTGAAAGGCTTTTCTTTTAACAGTTAGTAAACAATAAGCATGGTAGGACCCTCTATTCTCTACACCTTTCAGTCAATAGTGTAGATGAGGTATGCTGGGAAAAGTTGTTTGATGTATTCATATAAGAAGGAAGGAAGGAAGGAAGGAAGCAAGGAAGGAACAAAGGAATGAAAGAAACAAACTTTTATTAAGTGCCCACTATACACCAAGCAGTGTGCTAAACACTTTATAAATATTATCTTATTTGGTCTTCACAATAACCCTTGGAGGTAGGTGCTATTATTATGATCCCCATTTCACAGTTAGGAAAACTGAAGTAGACAGAGGTTAAGTGATTTGCCCAGGGTGACATAGTAAGTGCCCGAGGCTAGATTTGAACTCAGCTCTTCCTGACTGTCTGGGCTAAGTGTTTTATCTATTGTACCATCCAGCTGTAATAAATATATAGATGCAATATATAAAAAGCCCACCTTATCCTTGCTCTCATCTTCATTCAGAGTATCTTGAATATAAGTATAGATTTCTCTCATAGAAGTTTTAGAAAGATGGGAAAGTAGGCACATGGGCCAATAGTAATTTATGGTTTTTTGGTCTTTTTTGGCAAAATAATAATAAAAATAAATAAGGTCTGTAATTTTTTCCTAAGTGTTTGAAGAGCAGTATTCTCCTTTCCTTGAAATATCTTAGGAACTATTCCCTCAAAAGGGCCCAGACCTGTGATTTCATGAGTAAAGGGAGCTCCTAGGAAAACTCCTTCTTGTATGTAGGTTGGCATGTTCTCTGCAACTTTTAGAGCAGGGTTCTCAACCTTTTTTGGGTTGTGGACTCTTTTGTCAGTTTGGTAAAGCCTATGGACCCTTTCTCAGAATAAATTTTTAAATATATAAAATAAAATACATATGGCATAGGATAGATGTTTAATAAATCTTTATTGATTAATTGATTATTGATCGAAAATATTTTTAAAAAGCCAAATTTACAAACCCCAATTTAAGAAACTTTGTCTTACAAAGTTGCCTACAGCACTGAAAACTTAAGTGATGTGCCCACTCGCACGGAAAATATTATGCTTTAGCTGAAGTAAAAAAAACAGCGGTAGCAATTCTGATCTCAGACAAAGCAAAAGCAAAAACAGATCCTATCAGAAGAGATAAGGAAGGAAACTATATCCTGCTAAAAGACACCATAGACAATGAAGTAATATAATTACTAAACATATATGCACCAAATGGAATAGCATCCAAATTCTTAGAGGAGAAGTTCAGGGAGTTATAGGAAGAAATAGCAAAACTATACTAGTGGAGAACCTCAATCTCCCCCTCTCTGAGCTAAATAAATCTAACCACAAAATAAACAAGAAAGAAGTTAAGGAGGTGAATAGAGTATTAGAAAAGTTAGGTATGATAGACCTCTGGAGAAAATTAAATGGGGATAGAAAAACAAAACAAAACAAAACAAAAACAAAGAAACAAGCAAAAACAAACCAAGAATCAATGTTTTCTTCCACCCTTAAAGACTTCTGAGGATCATCATAATTTTGGAGCTAGCATGGATCCCCCCATTTAACAGATGAGGAAGCTAAGGTCTGGAAAGATTAAGTGACATCCATGGTTATCTAGTCAGCAAGTCACAAATGGGATTTGAGCCAAGGTCTTTGGACTGTCAATCTATTTCATTACACTTTCTCAATACCCCTCCAAATTGTATTGCCTCCAGCATAGTCCTCCTCTGTATGTATATTGTCCAGTCGAGGTGCTATTCTTATTTTTGTGGTTCCATTTCTTCTTCCTTATGCAGCACATAGGGGCATGATAGGATTCAAATGTGGTAGCTCCATTGTCATTGACGGAAAAAAAAAGTTTGTTATAGAAATCTTGACAGATCTTTTCCATGTGTTTATTGTCTTCTTTCCTTGGCCTTGAAAAAATATTTTAATCTGGTTCTCTCACCAAGCCTTTTTTTTAAAAAACCACCTGTGATTTTGTTGTTTTGCAGAACTCCTGATGAGAAACTCCCTCTTCCATTGCAGATAAGCACTTGCTTTGCTATGCAAGTCTTAGAAAATTACCTGAAGCACCCAAAGGTTAAGTGATGCCCAGGATCACAGAGCCAAGATCTGAAGTTCAGAAGCAGGATCTGAACCTAGGTCTTAGGTAAAGAGGCCAGATCCCTACTCACAAAGCCTCACTGTCTTAACTACTAAAATATTTTCTTCTCTACTGCTTCTTATTCTTTTATGAGGAAATATTACTTCATATTCTTGTGTTCTCTACCTCTGGAAGATTTTGCCAAATAGTTTGTAATCTAAAATTGTTTTTCCATATTCTTCTACTAGGTATTTGCTGAAGAAAAAAGGGCAGGGGAGATTTTGAAAAATCTGCATTGGCGTAAGAAGAGGAACAATTAAGAGAGAGAATCTTGATTGGGTTGTTGAAAATAGCATAATGGAAAGTGGGACTCCTATGTTGTTTCTGTTTTATCAGCAAAAGAGAATGACTTTCAGAATGATGTCTAAAACAAAAATGGTCAACAAAGAATTTACATCACCAAATAAGTGAAGAAATGGTGAGAATTCAAGTCACCTGGCCGTGACAAATCACTAAACAAATTCCTTTTTGTGATTGCCTAATTGTTACCAATGTTCTTTGAGAGATTCTTACGAATGGGAATATTTTTTATTCCATGAGAATGAAATTTTCAAATTTTAGGCTGTAAAGCTTGACCTTTATTCCTGGAAAAATTACAAAATGTATTATTGAAGGAATGGTTTGTGAACATCTGGAAAGGGAAGCAATGATCACTAAGGCAGCATAGCTTCATCAGAAATAGGTCATAGTTGGGGCAGCTAGGTGGCGCATTGGATAGAGCACTGGCCCTGAAGGACCTGGGTTCAAGTCCAGTCTCAGACCAAACACTTGACACTTACTAGCTGTGTGACCCTGGGCAAGTTAGTTAACCCCAATTGCCTAAAAAACAAAACAAAAAAAAAGTTTGTTTTTTAAAAAAAAACTACTATGGAAGTGTTTTGCATGATTACACATGTATAACCTATATCGAGTTACTTGCCTTCTTAATGAGGGTGGGTAGGGAGGGAGGAAGGGAGAAAATTTGGAACCCAAAGTTTTAAAAACAAAAGTTTAAAAAAAATTTTTTTCACATGCAACTGGGAAATAAGATTTACAGGAAATGGGATATAGAAATCTATCCTGCCCTATAGGAAAATTGAAGGGGAAGGGGATAATAGAAATGGGGGAGAGATAGAAGGGAGGGCAGATTAGGAGAAGGGGTATTCAGAATGCATGCCATTTTGGGATGGGGGAAGGAACGAGATGGGGAGAAAATTTGGGACTCAAAATCTTGTGGAAGTGAATGTTGCGAACTAAAAATAAATAAATTAATTTTAAATTTTTTTAAAAAATAAAAAAAAAAGAAATAAGTCATAGTTGACTGGCATTGGGATCCTGCCTGCTTAACAATCCTTTGCAATATTATCCTTACCACTGACTGATACCAAATTACCTTTTAGTTGTTTGAAATAGGGGTGGGCAGAATAATTTACCCCTCCTCCGCTCAACTCCAATTAGAAAGAGTAATGTTAATTATACTGAAAAAGAAATGTTTTCTGGGCTTAACAGGCTCTTCCCCAATTCAAAAGTAAGTCATCCCTTGAAAAAGAGGTGAAACAATTAATACTGACCCTCAGAGCCTGGAATAAAGAAGGTACCATATGACGTGCTCACCAACCCTCAAAAAATAAGAGCTGAGGAATTAACATCAAAAGAAGGAATGTGACTAAGAGCCCTATTGGGTTTAGGACAGATATAAATTGGCAATAATTTCCCTTCTATGTTTAGGAATGCTTGTGTACTTTGTGTATTGTGGGTTATCGTTCTCTTTCAAACATTTCTTGGGGGCAGCTAGGTGGTACAGTGGATAGAGCACTGGCCCTGGAGTCAGGAGGACCCGAGTTCAAACTGGACCTCAGATACTTGACACTTACTAGCTGTGTGACCCTGGGCAAGTCGCTTAACCCCAATTGCCTCAGCAAAAAGAAAAAAAAAATTCTTCCTGATTCTCTCAGTTGCTGGTTCCGCCCCCCCCCCTTCCCAATCACTTTACATCTTTATTTTGTACATATCATGTATCTTTTTATTGGCAAATATGTTGTATCCCCCGATAGAATGCAAGCTCCTTGAGGGAAAGGATTATTTTATTTTTACCATAATGTGTGGTATATAACAAGTACTTATTAAGTGCTTGCATGTTGATTGATTGATTGATTAAGATAAAGTGTTCAATATAAACCACAGGTTCTAGGCTCTTTTGACTTTTTTTGTAGTTGAATCTTGCCGTGGAAATGGCTGTGGTATAGTGGATGGAAAACTAGCTTTGGAATCAAAATGATTTGGGTTCAAGTCTGATCATTGACATGACTTGCTGTATAACTCTAGACAGAGATCACTTTAACTCTCAGTGCCCCAGGTAACTTTCTAAAACCATAAATTGCACAGCAGATGTTAATTTGCTTTGGCACAGGGGGTTTCCTCCCAAGGAGTTCTCTTTTTCTGATGACATCCCAGGTCAGATTTTTTTTTTAAATCTTTGGGAAACAGTGATTGTCTGTTTCTATATCTGTTCTCCAATTTATTTCCTATGTAGTCCTCAATTGTAAATGATATCTTCTCATTTTTATTCTCCTAAGTTGGTATTTGTTTTGATATTTGTTGTGAGAAGTCAGTAACATAACTGTATACAGATGATTTGAAAATCTCTCATATTGATATCAATACATTTCATATCTGTCAAAATAAAATCAATTTCTGTTTTGTGTGTGGGGGGGTGTTATTTGGTACACATCGTATCCAGTAGTTCATAACTCTGAAAAAAGTATCCATAACATACAGGTGGGGGACTTCTGTATTGTCTACATAAGGTCATCATAAAATCTCTTTATCATTTTCTGCAACAGTTGTTGGCACATAGGTTTCAATTATCTTCATGGTGGTTTTTCCACAAATGCCTCATGAAAACTGCAAGACAAGGTGGTCAAATGTCCTCTGATATTGTACTTGTTGTGTTGGATGCATGATAAGACCTACTCTGTCAGCGCTGTCCAAGGAGAATGTGTGAATCAGTCATCCACTTAGGCACAATGTCCTTTTGTCTTCAGATTTTGTGCTTGATAAAAATGCCTCTATTGATATAATTCAGCTCTGACAATAGTATATATACTTATGTATGTACAGTATGATCACTGATCACCAATTTCACATTTAGAGTACAAGTAGCTGAAGTAATGTTTATAAGTGGTCCAAAAATTGTGTGACGCTTGGCACCTACTACCTTTTGTTCAACAACTCTGTCTCTGTCACTTGCAGCAGTGGAAGGAGGCCTCACAAAAACAATGCTGGGCATAATATCCAAACTGAATTGTAGTTATATTATCAGGAGATATCTAAGAAAACTCAGCTACTTCCTAAGCTGCCAGCTAGGCTTAGCTATAAGCTTTCAAATGAAGGTCATTTTGCATTTTAATTTTTTTCACAAGTTGACATTTTATAATGAATTCTTTGGCCATCGCAACCCCAGCAGTAAAACAGAAAGACATATGCCTATCAAATATTTGCCTCTATTATGAAGGATGTCCTGCAAAGAATCCAAATGGTAGAATGATTATTAATGATCTTCCACATCCTCATGTTTGTGAGTGGCATTAGGCTGATTGCATCAAGCCTTAGAGTATACAGGCTTTCCAAAAGAAAATTCCTAACCATTCAAATCATCAACATAATGTTCTGGGGTGGGGTGGAGGGGTGAACAAAAAAACAAAAACAAAAACAAATGGATGTTGAATGCCTATTGTCCAGCCTATAACATGCAGTTAAATGGGCATGCCATTGAGTTAGTCAATCAATACCAATAAAACCAATGCAGCAAATAGAAAGTGAATTAGATCCACAGCTGAATAGAAGGAAGAAAGCAGACTGGATTGCACTTGTAAAATTACTCAACTCTTTTAGTTATCTCAAGTGGATCCCCAATATAAAAACCTCTATTTTAACACTAGTAGTCTTCTGGTAATGCTATCTGACTGTTAATCATGGAACACCACAATCTCCAAAAAAATTCTAAACTACAGAGCACCCAAAGGGCAGTGGAGAGATGTATGGTGCATACAATCAGTTTGCAGCATGTTATAAATAATGACTTACACACAAAAAGTGACTTAAGAGACATCATCTAGGAAATGTATGATCAGAAAAGGAGGCAGGCTAGTCATACAGGGAAGGAAAAGAACAAACATTTACTATGTACCAAGCACTTTACAAATATCTCATTTGATCCTCTCAACAGCCTTATGAAGTAGGTGATATTATTATCGTCTTTTTACAATTGAGGAAACCAAGGCAAATAGATGTTTAAGTGTGTTCCCTAAGGGTCACACAGCTAGTAAATGCCTGAGATTATATTTGAGCTTCCATTCACATACCACCTAGCTGCTGAAGCAAAGCATCACATAACAGACTGAAAGTCTGAGTATTTCTCTGGTATCCACATTTATAGTGGTCTCCACAGAATATTAAAGACCTATATAAAAAATCTCCAGCTGTAGGTAGGTTGATAATGGAATATTTATAGTAGGACAAGGACAAGAATCACACAGGATTAGAAGGCACAGATAGGTAGGTGGTGAGTCACACTGAGGGTGGGAGTACTCAGATCAGTGAAATCACAATTCTGTTGAAATATGGGGCATATATTTATGAAGAAAATCGTTTCTATGCAGTGATAAATTCCTGGGTATTAATTGTTTATTCCTTTCCTGAATTTTCTCCTCTAGTCTCCCTTTCAAAGTGCAGTGACTGTGACTGAGACAGCAAGCAAATTCCTTATGCTGCCTGAAGAATAAACTCCTATAGACTACGAAGAGGTGAAGGGCAATCCTGCCTCTATCTTACTGGTAATACCAACACATATTTAGGTGAGCAGGATCTCTTTTATGCTTGCTGGGGAAGAAAGAATCTGAATCACTGTTATCAAACCTTTCAAGCATGAAGTGGAATAAAGAGAATGATGAGTTAATTTCCATATTCCCAGAGGATGAAAAAGTGTCACTGAGCTTGCACTACAGTACGAGGGAAGTCCTAAGTCTCCTAGGGAATAGACCGGAGGAAGAATCTTCTGACAGGGTTCATAACAATTATAACGAGTTACTGAGGTAACTTTGTTAGAGGTTTTAAAAATAAATTCTCTTCTGCCTGAGATGGCTGAGGCATAATGATTGGAAGCAAAGGAATGGAAAAGATGCCCCTTTTTTCTTCCATTAGATTCCATTACTCTGAGATTTTCTGATGAATGAGATGTAAAAGGGAAAAGTATGGGGGTCTACACTTCAAGAAATACATGGCATAGCATCTCCTGTTTAAAAGATATAACACGTACTATGCTTAAAGACTGAACTTGTCACATTTGCATTCTACAAATATTATGTCTTATGTTAGAGTGCCTGATTTTTATTTATCCATGGTGCTAAATAAACCAGAAGCCTTTGCTTAGGCAAAGAAATGGTATGACATATTCATATAATAGAAAAACAGCCTGGCAAGTAGATAGTGAATTGGTCCCAAGTTAGGAAGACTTGGATTCAAGTCCTGACTCTGAAACTTACTGGCTGTGTGAACCTAGGCAAATCACTTAACCCTTCAGTTTCCCAGGCAGTTCTAAGACTATCAGTTTCAGAGAATGTGTCCATCTGCTTTCATAAAATTAGTTTCTCGTTAGGGGCTCCCTATACCAATAAAATCATAGGGCTAGTCCTCCAAAAGCATTTCTATAGTACTTTATGGTTTACAAGACTAAAACTTTTGAAATAAAAGCACAGCTAGGAATTTACTAATTGTTTTTCACTTTTTCTGAACTATAGTTAAATATCTAACCCAATCAGTTAGTATCAATGGCTATTAAATGCATCTCTTCTGTAAAATGAGAGGGTTGGGAGAGGCGACCTCTAACCTTGCTTCTAGTTCTAATACTCTATGCTTACATGAGTTTGGACTGCATCTGAAAAGAGCCTTCATAATTCTAAAAAAAGCCTTCCCTTGACCCTTAAGAGAGACCATCAAATGAGATAATGTGTATAAAGTGCCTCACAAACTTTAAAACACTATATAGTCAGTTATTATCTTATTCATCTTCCCCCTTTCATTTGACATGAAAATATATGTAACTAATATCTTTATTTCTTTGCCTCCAATACTGTTTTTATCCCCTTGCAATCAGATTTCCCCATCCACCCATTTATAGAAACTACTCATTCTAAGTTCACCAGTGGCCTCCAATAATCTCTTTTTCATTCCTCCTCCTTCTTGGCCTCCTTGTAGATTCATTACTCTTACTAATGGATATTCTCTCCACCCAACGCTTCAAAGACACCATACTCTTCCAGTTCTCCTTCTAACTCTAACTAAGCCTTATTTAATTCCTTCTCTGGACCCTCATCCTCTTCCAAACTCCTGGATGTGAATGTTCTACAAAGGTCTGTTCTTGGCCCTCTTGCCTTCTCTTCTTTGATAGTATCTTTCATTGACTGTTTCAACCAACTTCTCTTTTGGAAATCTCTAATCCACCTGCATAATATTATGTATTATAGCTACCTGTGAATCTGTCATACTACTAGACTGTAAACTTCATGAGGACAAGCAGAATGTTATATGTGAATGTTGGACTTTGTGTAGAATCTACGTCCTTGGAATTCAGAGCCAGTATTTTTTTTCAACAGTGCTCTGCTTACAGTTGGTCCTAAAAACATGATATTATAAATATTTGTCAAATGAATACACTGACTGTTTCCTGTGCCTGGAATGGTCCCTTCTTCACCTCTGCCTCCTTGCTTTCCTGGCTTCCTTCAACATAAGTCAAGCAGGTGACAGGAGAAAATAGAAATGTGGGCAGCATGTTGATTCTGAAGGGCCTTTTCCCCATTCACCTCTACCATTAGTGCTTTCCTCTCTCAAATAACATTCCATTTCTGCAGAATATATCTTGAACATATGTAGTTATTCATATGTTGTTCCCCTCCCCCCCATTAGAATATTAGATCCATGAAGGTAAGGACCATGTTTTTGCCCTCTTTGTATTCCCAAGTGTTAACACAGTGCCTGGCCCACATTAAACAACTAATAAATGCTTGTTGTCCAACTGAATGAATGAATATGAAGGAACCATAGGAGAGGGTATGTTCTAAATTTAAGAGAAGGGATAAACGATGCAGCAAGATCTTGGAACTGGCAGGAAGAATAAGCCTTGGCAAATAGAAAAGCCTACTTTCCTCTGACATGAGAGGAACAAAGAGAAGATGAGTGAAGGAGAAATATTAAAGGTGTGGAGGATCAGAGCTTGGGTAATATGTCAAATGGCTTCAATATTCTCAGGAAAGTAGATGCTGAAAGTGGTGGTGCTAAGATAGGTTTAGGGGGTTAAGGAAAGAGAATAAGATTTAAAATGGTTGCTTTAGGAAATCTAATAAAAAGATAAAAATAAGTGAATAAAAGATTTGCTAAGAAGCAGGTAGCATCTGGTTAAATACTTTGATGAGTCTGTGATTTCATGAATATGGGTAGTCCCTCCACTTGCACAGATTGCAACCCATTCATTCCTTCTCATTCTGTGTGATTTTTGTCCATATCCTCCCTGTGTGATGAAAATCTTCTGGGTCACTGAACATTTAGTGAGAACTTTGGGTCATTCCATAATTATTACTTGACACAAAGGGCAACAACCAACCAACCAGGGGATAGCGATAGGAAATGGACCTATGATTTTGATGGTACAGGAAGCTTTCTGGTAAGGAAACTCCCTCTATCAACGCAGTTCGACACCTTCTCTGCAACTTAAAGAATTTCTTAGAACACTGAGAGGTTAAGTGATTTTCCACAGGTCATATTGCTAATATGTGTCTGGCATAACCTGAACCCACATCTTCCTGGCTCTGAGGCTGGCTATTTAGTCATTATACCAGTATGCATTCACAAAACAACCAAAATACATTTATCAATTAGTTTCAGCTTCTGTGACTGCTTCACTACCAGACCATTTAATCCTTAGTACAAAGCCTGAATATTTATATCTTGAATTGAGCTGGTGGTTTGGTTTTTTGTTTTGGTTTGTTTTGGTTTTGGTAGCAAATCAAATCTGTATACCTCTGTAGTGGATTACCTGCTAGTAAAAGAACATAAAGGATAGAAACTGAATAATGAAATGGTCAACACAATTTCTAATTAAAGTTTGTTCCCTGAAAGGTTGAAAAGGCTGAAAGCCAGAATCTTTCTGAATGATGCAAAAGAAACCTTCATGTGGTATGTGTAACTATCACAATTCTACAGTGCAGGTTGAAAGGAGATTATTGCTAGATACTATAAATATTTGATATGCTTCTTTTCCTCTAATATTCTTTAAGTAATACTGTTGTCCTGTCTTGGTCTCAGGTGCCCATTATGAAAAGAGTAGGATAAGGTTTCACTACTGCCATGAGATTTTCCTCTGATCGGAAAAGCCTTTAGAGATACTCTGGAGGCTACAATTCAGCTGTAGAAAGTCTCTTCAATCCATTGCCTGAAGTGAGGTTAGGAGTTCTTTTGGGACTTTCCCATGAGAGTGCTGAGAAATGGGCTATTTTTGTATTTTAAAAGTCACTATTAATCACTCTGAATTTATTTTTTGACCCAAAAAGAAGTAGAAGTTGTTTTAAAGTTACTAGAATTCCCAGATCAGCTTCAGATGAATTTTGATCATGTCAAATCATGTCTGTTAAAAACTTATAGGAAAAAAAATAGTTTCATAGTCTAATCCAGTTTCCAAATTATTGGTCCATGGATCAGCACTAGTCTATAAAACTTTCACTACTAAAGGTTTTTACTTCTTAAAATCTACAGCTGTAAAACAAATGGCTTCTCTTTACATCCTACTCCCTGTGAATTCTGGACTTGTCACCTACTGTGTGAGTAGCTAAGTTTTATTGTAGTAATGCTGTATTTCTTTTATTTGGTTCTTCAGGACCTAGCACAATGCCTGGCACACAGAAGGCTCTTAGTAAATGCTTTTCACTTTACATGAGTTGGTCAGCACTATTATGCATGGTTGCATTGACATGGTAGTAATATTAACCACCTTCCCCAGTTAATGTCTTCACCTTTCCTCTTACTGACAAGCAATGATCCCCTCCATCTAAAAAAACCTCAGTAGTTATCAGCACTCTGAGCAAATGTCCTGAACCTGGGTAGATAAACCAGACAGCAAGGGTCCTGAGGATTCAGACAGTAATGTTTTCTTGGCCTCAACCCTCTACTTGTCCCCAGTGACATGGTACTGCCTCCCAAGACTGATTCAAAGGATTCCTGGAATGAGGAATTCAATACTACTTGAGTCCTACTCTCCTCATGGTGCTGGTTCCCTTTAAGACTAGGAATGTTTCCAAACCAGGGCCAGGGCTGCCCAGAAGGGCCAAGCCTTCCATTAAAACACTACATTTCATAAAAAGAGACCATTTGTACAACAAATTCTCCTGAGGATAAAACACACTTAGCCTTGTTTTGCCCCCTACCCTTGATCTCTCTGACCAGGAATCAACATGCTGCCCACATTTCTATTTTCTCCTGTCACCTGCTTGACTTATCAAAGATATTTCTTTCATAGTTACCACTGGGCTTTCTTTATGAATCTGGCTCAGATTTGACTTCCAATTAACTTGTTCAAGCCCCACTAGAACTATGTAAATGCTGAAATTGCTATATAAGTGCTAGCTATCATCATCATCATCTATTTAATATTTATATAATACTATGTAACCAGGCACTGTGCTAAGCATTTTACAAATATCATCTTCTTTGATTTTCACAATAACCCTGCAAGGTAGGTGTTATTATTATCCCTGTTTCACAGATGAGGAAACTGAGGCAAACAGAAGTTAAGTGACTTGCCCAGGGTAACACAACTAGCCAATGTCTGAGGCTTGATTTGGACGTAGGTCTTTCTGACTCCAGGATCGGTACTCTATCCACTAGCTACCACTGTATGCTCTGTCCCTTAAGCCTCACTTTCATGTAACAATGACCACCTAGTGGTCTTACGACATCCTTTCCTACCCAGTCTTAGAAAAGCAGTACAATCAATCCTGGGCGAGCTTGATAGTGGTCATCATTTTATATATACACATGTACACATAAAAATATGCCAGAAGAAGAATGGTTAGAACTTTACCCCACTGTTTTTGGATGGTTGCTGATCAAATGAGACAACATATATAAAACACTTTGCAAACCTCAAAGCACTATATAAAGGTTAACTAATATTATTATTAATAATTATCTTTTTAATAAAGTAAATATACTCAGGCATATATCAATAAATCCAATAAATACTTACTAGGTACTTATTTCAACAGGAACTGTGATTAAGTGCCAAGGACACAAAAAGGGGCAAAAGGCAGTTCCTACCCTCAAGGTGCTTACAATCTAATAAGAGAGACAACATAAACCAAGTACGTACAAACAAGTTATAAGCTGCGTGGTCAGAAGGTTTTAATCCTGACCCTGCCACTTATTGTTGGTGATATCTCAGACAAGTTACTTGGCCTCTTTGGACTTCAGTTACTTAATATTTAAAATTAAGGAGTTGACCTGGATGATCTTTAATATTCTTTCTAGTTCTAACATTCTATCATCCTATGTTCATTCATTCAACAAGCACTTATTAAGCACTTCCTATGAGTTGGACACTGGGATGAGGACTGGAAATACAAGGACAAAGATGAATCAGTCTTTGCCAGGTTTATCTTCTATTGGATGAAAACAACATGTATGCAAATAAATGAACACAAAATATATGCAAAGCAATTTCTACAAGGGACAAGGGGGCTGGGAGAGCACTGGCAACTGAGAGGATCAGGAAAGGCTTTATGTGGAAAGTAGCATTTAAACTAAGTTTTGAAGGAAGCTAAGCATTCTAGGAGGTAGAGTTGAAGGAGTCCATTCCAGGCATGGGGAAATGTTGGGGAGGAGATACTTAAGTGAATATACTGATCTTATCTCATTGTATAAAACTATAATTCTCTTAAGTTTAGGCTGAGGACAAAATCCAAATTCTGACCTTCTCTATCCACTTTTTGGGAATGGTGATCAGGCAACCGGGGACGAATTCTTTAGGAATTGCATTCAGGAATGCATTCTTTTAGGAACTAAAAGAGGAAGCTGATGGCATTAGGTGATTTCATAAAATAACAGACCTCCAGAAATAGAAAGAAGGGACCCTATAAGTATCTAGTTCAACTTCCTCATTTTTTAGAAGAGGAAATTGAGACCCAAAGAAGTTAACTAATTCATCCAAATTAACACAACTAGTAAGAGGTAGAGCTGGGACTTGAACCCAGGTTTTCTCATTCCAGGTCCAATGCTCTTTCCAGGGGGCAAGCTGAGTGGCACAGTGGATAGAGCACTGGTCCTGGAGTCAAGAGGACTTAAGTTCAAATCTGGCCTCAGACCAAACACTTGACACTTACTAGCTGTGTGACCCTGGGCAAGTCACTTAACCCCAATTGCCTAAAACAAAAAACAAACAAACAAACAAAAACAAAAAAACAGGAAAAAAACAACCAAAAAAAAAAAATAAAACAACAATGCTCTTTCTACTGTACTATAAACCCAAGGGAATAATCCCACCCAAATTAATTGGGGAAAAGTGATGCTCATTGCCAACCCCTGCATCAATAAGGAACATGTTTCTTGTGGAAGAGATGCCCCCCATAAAGCCAAGAAGTTGAAAGGACAATAGGAATAGAATAATGTTTAAGATACCCTGTCTGAAAATAGAATCAATTCTGCTGATCTTTCTGGGGAAAACCAGTCAAGAAAGGGAGAAGATTTAGACAGGAAGCTCTAACAGCATTTCTCAAACTTTTTGGTATCTGGACCCCTTACATTATTAAAAATTACTGAGGATCCCCTCCCCAAAAGATTTTGTTTATATAGACTATATCTATTGACATTAACTTCATCAGTAATTAAAATGTCTTGATATTATCATGAAAAAGGATCCCCCCTAAAAGTGTCTCAAGGATGCCCAGGGCTCTCCAGACCACATTTTGAAGACCACTGCTCTAATAAATGGAGAAGCACCAGGGAAAGCTCTTGAAGATAGTGTGAAAGTCCTCCTCTAAGGCCCTCCTCTGGGTTGAGTCTTTGTTCAAAGGAGTTATAGACAAAAAGGTTTAAGAGCATGAATATGGGTGAGGTTACAGAGAAAGGTGAAAGGAAATTCTTAGTAGATATGGTGTTGCTGATCAGACTGGAACTCCCACACAAATATCTAGAGTTCCCAGGAAGAGCTTAATGTTAAATTTCCCAAAATATAACCTGGACCCTTCATACTTCAGGAGCACCCTCCTTACACCACACATTTAGTGATGTGAGAAGGTACCTAGTAAAAGAATAGAACTAGGATTGCAAAAGCAGAGTAAAGTGGAAGGTTGAGGCAATTATACAGCTAATTTAGGTTATTTACATAACCTAAATTAATTAAGGTTATACAGATTAGGTTAACTGAGGTTAGAATATTGATAATAATATAAAGATGAAGAAAAACAAAGTTTTGGGACATGAATGGCCCTGGGTAACTATCAGTCTCATGGATTCTATTTTTCCACTCATTTGAACTACAGTAAAAATGTAAGCTTGGAGATTAATTTTTACTTTAGTCAAAGGTTTGTCTATTACTTCAAAGAATTTCCTACTTTAACCTCATCTCACGACTTTCCCTAATGTTGTAATTCTGTAAAGTTCTGGGCCATTGTTTGTTTGTTGTTTTTTTTCCCCTTGGAAATTATTAGTGATATGGTGTGATTTGTGTCAAAAAAAAAAAGTCATACAACTGCCTCTAGGGAGCTTTTTTCCTTAAACCTAATTATCACTAATTAGACAGTAGTTATAAGACATTACAGGGTCATGCAACAACCCAACTTTTTCTTTCTTAAGGTAGTTTAAGGACATTGAACAATACTTATGGGCAATACTTAAAAATTATTGATTGAATGCTATTTGTCCTCAAAACCAACAGTTTAATTCCACAGTGAAATATATCATATGCCTTGAAATATTTACATACAGAAAAGTTTTCATTCTTGTTGTTGGTTATTTAGTTGTTTCAGTTGTGTCTAACTCTCTGTGACACCATTTGGGGTTTTCTTGGCAAAGATACTAAAGTGGTTTGCTATTTCCTTCTCCAGCTCATTTTACAGATGAGGAAACTAAGTCAAACAGAGTTCTGTAACTTGCCCAAGGTCACACAGCTAGTAAGTATCTAAAGTCAGATTTGAGCTCGGAAGATGAACCAATCACCCAGGTTTGTCTTTGACCATAGCTTCTTTATCTCCTTTGCTGCATCACTATCCATCCACTCAAGGAGAAAGACAAAGTGGGACATAGAGAGGAAAGGATATGAGTAAAGACAGGGAGAGGAAGAAAGGACAGGAATTAAGCAGTAGAGAAGTTGGAGTCTACAGAATAGAAAAGAGATACAATGGGAGAAAGAATGAAAGGAAGGAGAAAGAAATGAAGGGATGATGAGGCAAGAAAAAAGTTTCAAGCTCCTTAATGTAAACAGACACTATTAATTCTGAGTCTATTGTGATTGGAAGTTGTTCTTGATACTTGCAAAAGCAAAAGCAAATCCAAAATATACTCACCTTCAAGACAGTTTATATGTTTGAGGGGATTTTAGCAAATGAGCATTGAAATGCTACAAGGAAAGCAGGACATGAAGCCTCATCAGCTCAGGATAAAAGAGAATTGCATTGAATGTGACAGAGCAAGGAGAATGTTTTTAGGTTTCAACAAAACAGATTTTAATGCATTATTTGGACCAAATATGTTGAGCACTAAAAGAAAAAAAAAAACTTCTGATGCCTGGTTCTCATTTGCTCCAGCTAGGTACTGTGCCAGATTCATCTAGTGCTCAAAAAACTCCCTAGGTAGGTGAGGCTACTTTAAGAGCTCAATTATCAGCAACTCAGGCCACTAGGGTACCATTCAGTAAATGAGTACACACACATTCCCATCCATTGTTGCCTGGGAACTGAGAGAATCTGACTCAAAGGATCATAATAATACAAGGCATGTATCCTGCCATCCATCATTCATGAAACTTTATTGTAGCAACTGCTCTGATAACAGAGCTATTAGAAATAGGAAGGTATGAATGTGGGTGCAGTTATTAGAAAGTTAGAGCAAAATTCAATAGGGCAATCTGAATTGAATGAGTGAGGAAAAATAGAGTTCTCGTACTAGACGGAATTAAAAGGATAATAATGATAAAAGAATAATATATTTCTGTAGTGCTGAATTCATTGCTTCTGGACTTTTCCATGAAACTAGTGCCAAGGCAAGTAACCAAAGACCTATCTGTGAGAAGGGAAGGAGAAAAAATGAGACAAAAACTGAGACAAAAATTGTCAAGATGAAAAGTAGGCTGCTTCCCCCTAACCCCACCCCCACCCCCAACTATGTCTCTCCCATGCTTGGAATGTTCTCCCTCCTAACCTCTACTTCTTAAGATCCCTGATTGCCTTCAAAACTGTTCAAGTGCCACCTTCTACACGAAACCTTTCCTGATCTCCCTCAGCAGCTAGTGATTTCCGTCCTCAATTTGCTTTGTATTTGTTTTGTGTATTTTAAATGTACGATGTATCTATTTTATATAGAAAGCTGGGGTGGCATAGTAGCTAGAGAGAGCTGTCCTTGAAATCAGGATGACCTGGGTTTAATCTAGCTTCTGATAAACATTGGCTGTGTGACTCTGGATAAGTCACTTTCAGTACTCTAGGCAATTTGCTAAGACTCTAAGTGGCAGAGAAGATGCTGCCCTGCATTTGTAGGAGTTTCCTCACCAAGCAGTTATGTGGCACAGTAGAGTGCTGGTCCTGGAGTCAGCAAGACCTGATTTCAAATCTGCTCTCAGATACTTACTGTGCGACACTGTACAAATCACTTAACCCCTCTCTGCCTCAGTTTCCTCAACTGTAAAGTGGGGGTCATAATAGCACCTGTCTCCCAGGGTTTTGTGAAGATTAAATGAGATAATATTTGTAAAGCCCTTAGCCTGGAACTTAGTAGGTGCTAAACAAATGTTTATTCCCTCCCTTCTCTACTCTGGAGTTCATTAGATCACTGAAATCTGAAATGTAGTCTCTCTCCCTATATTTTATTTATACTTATCCAAGTATATGTTGTTTCCCTCAATAGAATATAAGTTCCTTGAGGGCAATGGCTGTTTCACTTTTGTCATTGTACTTATGCCACAGTGCTGCCACATAATAAGGCCTTAATAGATAATAGTAATCATTAACATTTATATAGTGCTTTAAGGTTTGTAAAGTGCTTTACATGTTTCATCTCATTTGATACTTGTTGATAAATCATATATATCATTCACTGAGTTGTCCCAAACTTTTTTTTAACCAGACATTTGATTTTGTTGATATAGAGAACTCTCAGTGAAGAAAACCACTCTGCCCATGCAGGTTGTCACTTGCTCTGCTGCTCAGAGTATTGCCAGGGGTGCTGAGAAGTTAATTGACTCCAGACATTTATAAATTAAGGAAGGAAGGAAGGAATGGAGGGAGAAAGAGGGGAGGTAGGGAGGAAGGGAAGAAGGGAAGAAGGTAGAAGGAAGGAATATAGAAAGGAAGGAAAGAAGGAAGGTAGGAAAGAAGTGAGGAAGGAAGAGAGGAAGGAAACAAGTATTCATTAAGTGCCAACTATGTATCAGGCAACGTGCTAAGTACTATACAAATATTATCTCATTTGATTCTCACAATGACTCTAGGAGGTTGGACGTTTCTGAGGCTAGATTTGAACTCAAGTCTTCCAGACTCTAGGCTCAATGCTCTATCTACTATACCACCTCACTGCCTCAAGGAAACAAATAAGGAATTTTTAAAATGTATGGAAATCACTACTATACTCTCATAGATCTATATAGTCTCTTAGAGCTAAGCTTTTTGTTCAACTTGGAAAACTAAAGAGTCAAACACTAAGTATTTTTCTTCCCTTTTGCATGAGTAAAGATATATACTATGGGCTTTCATAATATTGCTATTCTTGTTGACAGGTCTTCTCAGAACTTGAGCAACAGGTGACAAAATTGAGGACCAAAGAGATACCATGTGTCTAAGATCACACAGCTAGTTAGTGGCAAAGTTGAGACTAGAACTCAGAAAAAAGTCATAGTTAGGGACTTGTCTCAGGGTCCCAAGAGTAATAGAAATCTCTCCTGCAGTGCTCTGCTGGCCTTACTACCATCCCGTGTCTACCCCAATTCCTTTCCCAGTGCTAGCCCCAGGTCCTGTCTCTGTGACATCCCTCTCCTTGGCCTACCTTCCCCCACTATCATGCACTCTACCTGCCTTCCCCCTCTTTACCTTCTCCAACTTACTTGAATTGGGGATGGGAGAAATTTAAACACTAGAAGGGCTAGGCATGTCAACTGACACAAAAATTTGTTTGGTCCTTGAAAGTATTCTTAAATTCTGGTCCTTCTGGCTCAGACCTTTCTACTCATGTGACTGCACCCAACTTAGTAGACATTACCACCATCAGAATTTACCTCAGGTGCCAGAATTCCTCTTTATGTTCTCAAGTTGCATTCCTTAACTCCCAGTCCCATGTTCTTTCCATTAACCCACACTACCTTCCATAGTAGATGCTCAATAAATACTTGTTAAATGAATGCTTATGAAAATGATCACTACTCACCCAGTCTAACTGTACCTATGGCATACTCCCAACTTTACAATTCTGCTGCCTATCCCAAAACTTTGGGGTCTTTGTTTGCCTCATGTCTTGACATCTATAGGATGTAACAGTAACAAAGATAGTCAATAAGCAATAAATCAATAAGACTATATTATTTATTATGTGCTGGGCACTGTGCAAAGCTCTGAGGATACAAATACAAGTAAAAAACAAAGACAGTGTCTACCCTCAAAGGGTTTGCATTCCATGGGAGAAGAGGACACCCAAAAGGAAACTTGAAGTGGGAGAGGAGTAGGAGAGAGGAGGGAAGGAAGTATCCAGAGCAAGGGCACGTTGGAAAGTCCAAAGAAATCCGAAAGCAATGTAATTGATGGGAAGTAGGAAGAATATTGTACTGAGGCCCCTCTTTAAACAGAGATCCAGAAGCCCATGGCGCTGCTCTCCAGTCAAAGGGCAAAGATACAAAGATACATGTAAAAATTTAAAAGCTTTGTATTAAAAAGTAAAAACACAGAAGACAGAAAGGCAAGACATTCATTCCCCTCTTTCTTTAATAATAAAAGCAAGAGAATGAAAACAGTTGGAGAAAGTGAGAAAGGAAATGGGAATGGAGAGCTGATAGCAGGGATTGGCAAAGCAGATGGCCACACAGGACACAATCCTTTGGGGTGGGGAGGGGGTGTATGAGGGACACATCAAATTATTACTTTACAAATGCATGTATTTTAAGGCCCTCCAAAAATGACACATTCCATAGCTTGTATGCATTTTGTGATTCATCAAATCATATGTGTTATAGTGAAAACTCCGCAAGATATTTAGGCATACCTTGTAATTGGAGCAAAACAATGAAGGAAGCAGACTTGATCAACAGTTCTATGTCTATCAAATGCCACCCAGTACAAATGAGGTGATGCAAATGCTTCTATAAACCACATTTTGCTTCAATATGTTTTGTGTATGGAAAAGAAAGAGTAATGCAGAGTTCAGTGATTTGTATTGTCTTTATTAAAAGGATTAAGTTTTTTATATAATTTTCATTTATGCAAGTGTTGATCTTCAATTTTCACCTTTATCCAACACTATCTGACATCAGTGGATGTCAGATAATTAGGAATGCATCATTTTAAGCATTCAACCATTGATTTAATACCACTGATTGTCCACCACTGTTATCAGTAACACAGGCATGGTAGCAAATCAAAGAACTAATTTCTGGTTGCAAAATGATTGACATTTTTGTTTGAAAACTTTTGTGGAAGCCAAGAGGAGATATGTTAAATAGGTTTGATTATTTTCATCATTGGCACCCATTGAATTATGAGTAGATAGTAGGTCTGATATGATATTATCAGTAGAAAGATATTAAAGAAGAGGCATTAACATCTCCTTTGCTGATGCACCCTGAGGACCATTTTACCTGCAACTGAAATTTTGCATTATGTGTTGTCTCTTCCATTAGAATGTGAGCTCCTTGAGAGCAAGGGTTGTCTTGATTTTCTATTTGTTTCCCCAGTTCTTAGCACAATACTTTATACATAGTGTGAACTAAGTAAATGCTTTATTCATTCATGTTTGTCATTTAATTCGATGCTGTGAAAGGAAAGGGAAGGTGGTTAAGTAGATGGGTCTAGCCAGAGATTTTGATTGATGGACAGAAATACCTCCAGACCCACCTCAGAAATGAAGTTAACCAAGGTGGTGGAAGCAGTGGATGAAAGCCAACCAGGTACCAGGAGGATCTGAAATTGAAAGAATGTAAGTTCCTTGAAGGCAGGGGCTATTTCATTTTGCCTCTGTATCCTCATCAACTTACACAGTGCCAGGCACTTAATAAATGCTTGTTGGTTGATTAATTGAGAGGAACAGGAAGTTTGGTTGATCCTTCCAGTACCTCTTAATGGTCACACTTTCAAATAACTAATATTCTTGCTGGGTTTAGTGTGGTTTACAAAGAAGCACAACAAAAATATGGGAAGATAATAAATGGGAGAAAAGCCACAGTGTTGGAGTAGAAAGAAGGCCATCCTCATAGTCAAGAAGTTGTTGTTGTTTAGTCATTTTTCAGTCGTGGCTGACTCTTTGTGACCCTGCTTGAGGTTTTCTTGGCAAAGATACTGGAATGGTTTGCCATTTCTTTTTCCAGCTCATTTTATAGATGAGGAAACTGAGGCAAACAGAGTTAACAGAGTTAAGTAACTTGCCCAGGATCACACAACTAGTAAGTGTCTGAATGTAAAGTCAAGATGTGGGGTCAATTATAACCTCTCACACATTTTGGCTGTGTGACTTTGGACCAGGGACTTAGGCAACTCTCTAATACTCTAAGTTGAAGAGCAGGCACTGATCTAAATTGATAGAGCTTCCTCACTAGGAATTCTCTATGCCAAAAAAATCACAAGTCAAATTCTAAAAAGAAATTAAAGAGAAAGAGGAATTCGATATTGTTATGTCATAGGAATAGTTGGTAAAGGAATGACAAAGACGATTTTTTAAAAATGGAAATTGGCTGTGGACTGTGGAAAAATAGGCAAACTACTGAACTATTGGTGGAGCAGTAAATAGATCCAGCCATTCCGGAAAGCAATTTGAACTATGCTATATCCAGAAAATTATTAAGTTGTGCATGCTCTTTAGCCCACTATTAGGACTATACCCCCAAATAAATCAAAGAAAGTGGAAAAAGATCTATATGCACAAAAATATTTAGAGCAACTCTTTTCATAGTAGCCCCAAGTTAGAAGTTAAAGAGGTGACCTCCTATGGGTAAAGGATGAAATAAATTGTGGCATATGAACTAATGGAATATTATTATGCCATACACCCTTCTGATTGAAGGGCCAGAGGGTAGAGTAGTAAACTCCCAAAGCCTTTCTTTATAGAGAGCTCTGAGCTTTCAGGACTTGATCATGATTATTTGTACCAAAGTTGTTTTTTTTCCTCTGTTTTTAATGGGAGTGGGGTGGAGTAAAGGAAGGAAGGTTAGCAACAGTGAAGCCAGGAAAAAAAAAAAAGAGGGCCATTGAAACATTTTTAATGCACAGAAAAGAACAGGAGGCTCAGAAGGAAGCACCAGAAAGTAGAATAGTTTCAAATTTATTATGTACTTTAAAAAATACAAAATAGCATAAAATAAAGACTCATGGTTTCATAAATAAACCTTTTTGTGTGTTCTACTGTGTATATGGAAATCTTCCTTTTTTGGTATTTATGTACAGATTTAAAAAAAACAAATTAAGTCACCACCATCTTTCCCTTCTCCTAGGTTCATGAGCTCGATGGTATTCTAGATTCCTCACTGTCTCTCACCCCATACATACAATCAGTTACTAAGTCTTGTGTCTATATCCACAACACTCTTCATCTACATCCTCTTATCTCCACCCACACAGTCAACATCACAGTTCAAGTACTCATCACCTCTCACCTGAAGAAGTGGAAATCAATTGGAAAAAAGAATGACATTTTATTAGTAGTGATATTCAACAAATCAGTCAAAGATTACATTCAATAATTAAATCAGAAAGACAGAAATATCAAGAAATTCTCACATACTTTTTCCAGTTAGGATGATTTAGAATAAAATGCTTTTAAAATGTTCTATAATATTTTTTGATGTATTAGATACTTCCCAACACTTCCATCTTACCCAAGATTACCTTCCCATAAAGAATAGCTAAACTTGTTTTCCCCATTAGAATATAAGCTCATTTTGATTATGGACTGTTTCATTATTTGTACTTATATTCTGAGTACCCAGCACAGTGTCTGACACACATAGTTCATAATTAATAAGCACTTACTGATTGGTTGATTGAGTCTTGTTTTATATGTTTAACACCTAATTACACCAGTATCATGTATCATGATTACTGATTTTATGTACATAGGAAATGCATTAATTGGGGCTCAGGAGATACACTGGGGAGTAGGAGTGCATTCCATACCATGCCCCACAATAAGATTATGCCTAGAACCATGATAAAGTTCCAGTCATAGGCTTATGGTGGTGGTTTTTTTCTGAGAATTCTGGACTTGCTCATATGAGGACAGGTTGGGGTGAATGAGCTAACCCAGACAGCAAAGGTAAAAGCTACACATATGTCCAGGTTACAGTAAAATAAATGAATAAATGAATGAATAAACAAACAAACAAATTAAATGAATGAATGAATAAAATATATCCACTTGGCTAGCTACATTGATTAAATTAACTAAATAATTAATTACTGACAAAAATCATTATTTATAAATTTGCCCTATTCCTCAGGACACGCATAGTGATTTTCTAAAATAATGGAGTGCTCTTAATCACCTGGTGATGTTGGACAGAGAATAGTGCTAGGTTTAGAAGGTGTAAGATAAAAAGAGAGAAGGGACTTAATGCAAATGAAAGTAAAAAAACTGTAGTGTTGAAATTTTAAAATATTCGTAGGTTATTTCGTCTTTATCTCATCCTTTTAATTTCTATTTTTTGTTTATGTTTTAAGATTTATAGAATATGCTAGGAAATATACAGAATTTTAAAATAACCATACATTTATTGGTAGTACATTTTAACTATTGGGAAAATTTTATAGAACATTAGCCTGTGGAGTTAAATGATTTACCAAAGTTCATAAAAGAAAGAGTCTGAACCTAGGTCTTCCTGACTCTGAGGCTAGTTCTCAATGTACTCAATTACAGCTGACACATGCATGCACACACACACACACACACACACACACACACACACTGCTCTCCCTTCCCACTATACACCATAGAAACTGCATCTCTGTATGCATAAAGAACCACAAGAATTCAAAGGATCATCAAATTTTTTGAAGTAAAAGTCAAATGTGCAATTGTATATAAGTAATTTTTACCTTCTTGTACTACCACTGTCATAATGCTAAAGTGAAATAAATAGCCTCTCCCACTATTACCTGACATAGCTTTAGCAGTGCTAGTGATACCAATTAGACAAAAGAAATTAAAGGCATAAACAATGGCAAGCATGAGATTACTTCATTTCTATCTGCAGACAACAGAATATTTTATTTAAAATCCCCAAGGAATTGACAAAAAAACTGAGACAAAACAAATAGCTTCACTAAAATAGCAACATATACAATGTGTCCACAAAAAATTATTAGCATTTATATATGGCAATAAAAAAGCTCACTAGAAATATTAGGAAAAGAAGTTTCCTTCAAAATAACTGCAAAAAAGAATAAAACATTTGGTAGCAAACTTACTAAAACACACTCAAGAGATATAAACATGATTATAAAATACTAAATAAATTGAAATAAAATTATGTTCATGCTTTCAAGGCCATTGGGAGGAAGAAGGTATGAAATATGATTTCCAAACCTTGCCTAGAGTACGCAAATGCCGTGTTCCAACTTGAAGGGAAGGGATAATAAGCTTTTAGCACACAAAATCCTTTTCTACTCCAGAGACATTACTTACAATGTTGTTTATCCTTGAAAATGAATTCGACTTTTCAGTCACAATCAATGCATCATCACAAGTTCCTGCAACAGTGATTAGGGGCATTGACTAACCTTAGTCTAACAGCTATAACTTTAGAGTCTGCTGATCACAGTTCTGTTTCAGGAGCTGCAATAGACAATTTAGGTAAAGTGGAATCATTCCACCCAGACCGATGTGTTCGTTTCATATGTTACCTGGGAGGAGTGGGGTTTAAGGAAGTTCAAAGCCTCAGATCCTTATTCTCTAAAATAGGTACAATAATCAACACAATTCTAACTTACCAAATTATTGTAATGAATGTGTTTTGCATACCTAGAAGTGAAACATAAATATGAGTTATTATAACTGCTATTTTCTAGATATTAACATTGTTGCTACAGTTCTCCACACAGTTATTTGTTTCTGCAATGCTTCTGCCACACATTTCGTTGTTTGGGGGAAAGTGGACAGATTGGGAGGGGAATAGTATAAAGGAAAGGAATATTCCAATTCTCCTGAATGTGGCCATTTCCTTATACGGAGAGGGTGGGATGATTCTGTTTGCCTAGTTTACCTTCAAAAATTCGTAGTGCACAAAGAGATAGTAGATGTAAGGTGGTGATACTGAACAAAGGACAGTGCTAGGTTAGTAAGGTAAAAGAAAGGAATGGAGCTTGAAGGAAGTCAGGGAATACAGGAGGTGCAGATTAGGAGGAAGAGAATCCAGACTTGGGAGACAGCCAATGAAAATGCCCATTCAGCATTCCCACTTTGTAAGAGGAAAAACTGTAGAAAAGAATTGATTTGCTCAAGGTTACACAGTAGACAAGTCCAGAAATTGTACTTACCTACCCAGTCCCTACCCATCCATATAGTAGGTGACAAATAAAAAGAGACTAATTTCATTCTTTTGACTCTTATGTAACCAACCTATAGGGGGATGGTCAAAATGGGAGAGAGAGAGAGAGAGAGAGAAAGAGAGAGAGAGAGAGAGTTTTTTTTTTTTTTTTTTTTTTTTTTTGACCTGAATATAGCCTTATGTTTGCAGTGAAGTTAAGCATGAAGTCATAATACATATAATCCAGGAAATCAGATGGTAACAAAAACTACAATTGAGGGCTTCTCCCTACCCCCACCCCCTTTGAGGATCCAAATTGCTTAAATGTAAGGAGAGGTGTTCACCCAGATTTGTCTAGACCTTGGAGCACTAAGCAGGACCTGGCAGACAGAGCATTCTAACACAGTTTATTAAGCTCCTTTCATCAATATTTACCCAGTCTAACAGTCTTAAAGATCCAAAAGATCAGTTCCAGAAAGATTCAGTTCATTAGATCCCAACAACCACAAATGACCTGAGTTTCCTACTCTTGTGAAACATAGGCCAAATGGGAGTTTTAGGTGTGGTCATGCCTTTATGATGAAGTAAAGATGTGAACCTGGTGAATTTGGTCAATATCTGAGTCAGGTAGTGGCATGCCACACCTGATACCAATGATATGGAGGCCCACCAGGCCTTACCATCTGCCTTTGAATTTCATCTTAAGGTCCTCTAGGCCTTACCAGCTGTCCTGACTCTATACCTTTCAGACTCTTGGTACTATCATCTGCTCTACTGATACAACTTAAGAACCCTTAGATCTTGCCATTAGAACTGCTGATCAACCCTCAGAATGTCGAGACAGCTCCTTCTACCCTGCACCTGAACTTTTTTTTGTATGTTGTCTCCCCAATTAGAGTTTTAGCTTCTTGAGCAAAAATATAGATTCTTAAATGTAAAAGGGAAGAATTTCATATATAAAATAGATTCCCCAGCTAGAAAGGATGTGTGGCTTGAATAGCCCAGTTGTGTATGAAGAAATCAGTGAGACACTGATCTTGCCTCTAGGACACAGATTGCATTCATACTTTTGTCCCTAATCACTCATCTGCATAAGATCCTAAAAGGAGTATAGAAAAGTAATTGACCAAATTGGGACTGATCACCATAACCTAAGGACCTTTTGAACCATGAAGTCTTGTCAAACTTGAGAGTCAGGAAAATTCTCCTATCTTCTTCTTGGAGATAAACTTCAGTCTTGAGGCTATGAGAGAATCAAAGAAGAGAGGTTTTTTGTCAATCCTAGGGTAAATGTCATTGTTTTAACTGTACTTCAGCCGAAAATAACACTGTAACATTCCAGCTGAGGAGAGGGCAGTGCTACCAAGCCAAGCCAATGGTTGAAGGTGGAAGCTGTTGACCACCGAAAAGTGAGCCCAGAGTATACAGGGGACCTGTCTAGCAGAGATGTGACACCCTGAGAATAGCCCAGCAGCCAAGTGACAAACCAAGTCTTAGCAGTGGTCCAGTGGCAGAGAAATGATACAGCCCTATCTAGTATCCGCTGCCAAACAACAGAGTGGCTTTACCAGCCTTTTCTAGCAATCACTGATTGAAACTGAGTAGAATCCAGTATGTAGGCTGGGTTTCAGCCTTGGTTTGGTTGTGAGAGAGGTGTTACTTACTTACGGGCTGCTGTTCTGATGTGAAAGGTGTTAAATTTGTCTGAGAAGACTTTGATAGACAAAGTTGCTTTCTGTGTAAATCCCTGTATTTTTCTGTTTGTTTCCATCTTGGGATACAGAACAAAGGAAACAATAATAGGAAAGGTGTGTTTGTGGGTGAACAGCAAATGATCTTTTAGACAGAATTTTTATTTGCTAACTAGGATCCCCAAAATAACAAAGTTTTTTACTGTACTAAGAAAGATAAATAGACCATTTTGTAGTTGTCACAGTCAAGGAGAAAACATGAAGCCTGGAAAAAGGAGGCAGGGGCTATACAAGCACTCAACACAATGCCTGCCACATAGTAGGTTGTTGGTTTGACCTAAAGAGGATGTCAACATCTCTTCCATTCCAATGTGGCTTGTAGGGGGTATAGGAAAGGACAGAGAGCAAGAAACTCCGGTGCTTGTTATAGGCTGACCTAGTATACAGAAATAATCACCTGACAAAATAGTATGGAAGGGAGAGAAAGATAGCCAAGCTACAGGAGATCTCAGTATGAAGAGCAACAGGGCTTCTGGGGAGTCATTCCTTAGTTGTTTCCCCTATCTGACTATAACCTATTAGAATTTTCTTGACAGTTTTGAGTTCTTGAGTTTCTTGAGAGCAGGAACCATCTTAATTTTCTGTGTGTATCTTTAACACTTAGCACAGTGTCCTATACAGAGTAAGAACTTTTTGTTGTTCAGTTGTATCTGACTCTTTGTGACCCCATTTGGGGTTTTCTTGGCAAAGATACTGGAGTGGTTTGCCATTTCCTTCTCCAGCTCATTTTACAGATAAGGAAACTAAAGCAAACAGTGAAGTGATTTGCTCAGGGTCACACAGGTAGTAAGTGTTTGAGGCCAGATTTGAATTCATGAAGATGAGTCTTCCTGACTCTAGGCCCAGCACTCTATCCACTGTGCCACCTAGCTGACCAGAGTAAGAACTTAATAATATAACTTAATATAATAACTATTATAACATATTTATATATTTATACAAATATATTATATTATATTTGTCTATATTTTATATATTATATAAATAATAACTTAATAATAATAATAATAATGCTTTTTTCCATTTATTCCCTTTACCCCTCCTAAGCTCATTCTCTATTCTTACCCCAAACTTCAGTCATACCACTCCTCCTGCCTTGCTAGGCATTCACTGCTCTGATCTCACATCCCTCCCTTGCAAATTTCAACCGTTTAAATAGCCAATTCAACTTTACACTGTCCAAAACCTTTTAATACCTTCCTACTTTGTCTTCTTGAAACTCAACTCTTTCTAAACGCCAAACTTGAATTACACCCCTAATCTGCCTTTCTGGTTCTCACTACCTCCTGTTTTCACGATGCTGAACAACACTGAAGGAAGTCACTCAACAGTGCCAACTGAGTTTACTACTTTAGCTTTATGTTATTCAGTCTCCAACTGGGTCCTTCCTGCTGCATACAGATCCTTTTACTTTTCCCTTATCAACTCTCTATCCCACCGCCCATGGAGGCTATACCAAATCCCTCTTCTCAATTAAACTTAATCACAGCCTCCCTCTTCCTTTCAGCAGATGATCTGGCCTTACCCTTAAGTGAAAAAATCATGACCATCCATCCGAAGCTTTTTTCCCCAGTTCCACAATTCATATAACCTCAACATCATCTCCTATCCTCTCTAATTTAGGAGATGAAGTGACCATTCTTTTCAACAAGGTCAAACTTTGTTCTTGCAAGCACAGTAGGGAGAACTGGGAAAGAACCAAAACATAAGCACAAAGGGAAAGGGATGGATTTTCCTGTTCATTTTATATAGAAATGGAGGCTTTAAAGATGGAATTATCCGTGCCATGAGAGGTAATATGCAGGGCCCCTCTCTTTGCCTTCACACTACTATCCCCTCTATCATCCTCTATGTCTACTTTTTCAGAGCCAAAGTCCTGGAAAAAGCTGTCTCTCCTCATCCTCTTTATTTTCTCAACACTTACTCAACCCCTTGAAATTAGGGTTTCCACTTCACTACTCACCTAAAACTGCTTGCTCCAAGCTCACCAATGATCGTTTTTTAGTGCTAAATCCAATGGCCTTTAACAGTCCTCATTCTTATTGCCCTCTCTGCAACATTTGACCCTGTTGACTTTTCCTTTCTTCTGTACTCGAGATATTTGTAAAGCACTTAGCACAGTGCCTGGCATGCAGTAGGCCCTTAAGAAATTTTGTTTCCTTGCTTTTTTCCTTCCTTCTTAGTACTCTCTCTTCCCTGAATTTTTGCAACATTGCTATGTTATGGACCTTAAGAGAACTGAACCAATCAACTTGGCAGGATCTCTTTTTTATCTGAAGTACCAAGGCTTCTCAGTCTTAAGAGGTTCATCATCCATACCCCATCCTCAAAGCCCTGTCTTGTATTCCTTCCTATTCTCTCTCTACTCTCTTTTGGTGCTTCATTGATATTAATTCAACTACCAGTTCTATGCAGTTGAGTCCAAAATCTACATTATCTAGCCCTCATTTCTCTCTTGAGCTCTGGTCCTGATAGGCACCTCAAATTCAGCATATCCAAAACAGAACTTATCCCAGCTCCAAACCCACACTTCCTTCTAAATTTCCTATTTCTGATGACCATTCTAGTCACCCAGGTTTACAAAATTGGAACCATTCTTGACTCTTCCCCACCCCCAGCCCCATATATCCAGTATTTTGTGGAGTCTTTTTGATTCAACATCCTCAACATCTCTTGTATTAGTCACCTTCTCCTCAATCACACTGGAACAATCCTGGTCCAGACTTCTTCAACTCCACTACAATAGCTTCCTAATTGGTCTCCTGGCCTCCAGTTGTTTCTCTCTCCACACAGCTGGCAAATTGATACTCCTAAGAAACCATCTTGGACCAAGTCACTCCTCTACCTAAAATGAATGGCTTTCTATTGCCTTTAGGATAAAATGCAAACTCATCTGTTTTGCATCTAAATCCCTTCACATCTGCCTCTAGCCTATCTTCACAGATTTTTTGCATATTACTCCCTGTGGTGGACTCCATGCTCCTGTCAAACTGACCTGGTTGCTAGCCCCAGGACATAACACTCCATCTCCCACCTCCCTGCTTTGACACAGACTCCTCCATTCTTGGAATGCTTCTTCGTTACCTCCATTTACGGGGACCTTTCACCCTCTCTAAGGCATATCTCAATTGCACCTCTTTCAAGAATCCTTTCAGAGTCCTCAGTTGTTAATGCTCCCTTACAAATCACTGTATACTTATTTTATATTTTCCCACATTTACTTATTTGTGAACATGTTGAATCTCTCTGATAGAATGCATGTTTATTGAGGCAAGAACAATCTCTATACAATCTCCAGTTCCTAGGACAGTAACTGGCAAAGAGTAAGAAATTAATACTTATTGATACATTGTGTTTCTGTGGTCGCCTGTGTTGTGTGCCCCAAAGAGAAATCCTTGGCGCTGAGCTATGCTTTGAACTGTCTGAGTTCTTGGGTACAGACACAACCAAGAGTTTTGTATCAGAGTTCACTGAATTCTGACAATGTGGATCAAAAAAACTCCTTGAAATTCGAAGAGTTCAGACTTCAAATCAGTTTCTTCTGACATAAATCTCAGAAGATATTTAAACATGCTTGTATATTCTCCTGCTTGAAAAGCTTTTGATGCCATTAAATGTCTCTATTTACATAGATGAAATTAATTCTAGTTTATTTTAATTAAAAATATTAATTTTGACATGGGAGAAGCAGGAGGACTAAAGAGGCTGGTATCTTAACTCCAAAAAAAAGGTGGGGATCACGTATCTATTTCTAAGTATAACTATTTTCTCAGAAATATTATCTTCTAAAAAACAACTGCAATACAAACTACTTCATGTGCCCATACCAATAAGTGGCAACAGTCTGTGTTGAACTGATTACACCAAAATTTCATTTCCGATGGTTAAGCAAAGAAAATTTTCTTGACTTCAGGAAAGATGCAATGACATCTGCAGCAAAGTATAACAAATTTATGTGGAAAATGGGGTCTGAGATGAGAAAGCTTTCATCTTTTAAAATGATGTATTAATGCCTCATCCTATCATAGCACCAGCTGTGAAACTGTACTCCATGACTCAGCTGCAGGTTATGTTAGCACATCCAGGTGTGTCTCAGAGTCCATATGCTAAAAATAGAGACAGATGAAAAGGAAATCAGGAGAGAAAAGGATTACTGCTTTCTGAACATTCCTTACGGAAATGTGAAGCTTCTTTTAGAATCTTTTGGCAGCTGCTGGACATGTAGCACTTATTGGCATGAATGTTAATTGAATCATAGCTAATAAAGCAATGTTTCATCAATTTAATGGCTATTCCCAGCAGTCAATGCCATAAGCCCAAAGATAAGGTAAAGTCTTTCTCATCTGAATTATGTTATAAAAATAGTAATGCATTCAACTGATGACAGAGATTTTGAAACAAGGTAATGCCATAGTTATTAAAGATTCTACAGCTTATGTGTCCTCAGAATCTTAAGTTTTAGGACAAATGGGCAAAAGCTACAAAAAGAAATTCACCCCAAGGTCTTCCATAAGAGAAGAGATATATTGGGTCTCATTAAATTATTATTGAACATTGCTTATACAAATATCCCTTCATTAACACATTCCCAAAAGCTATGAATGAGGGCGTGCTGGAAAGTATTTACAATAGCATGGCCAAAAGGAATGGGCTTCCCTTTCCATGCATTAAAGAAACTGCAAAAGAGCTACATTTTACATACTCGGTTTCATCAGAATATGAGCTCTAAGAAAGGAATAACCACCATATGGATAATTTGCATTTGATTCTCAACAATCCAAATTAAGTAGGGAGTTTGGTTAAATGAAATTCATTTTGGGTTTTTTTTTTCTATACTTGGTATTTCATTGGCCTTCCCTCTGTTAATTACCTTCTATTTATTCTGATATACTTTGCTTTGCATGTATTTGCTCACATGTTGTCTCCTCTAATAGACTGTGAGCTCCTCAAGGTCAGGGACGATATTTTGCCTCTTTTTGTATTCCCAGTGCTTAGCACAGTGCCTGACACACAGTAGGCATGTAATAAATGTATATTAATTGATTAGTTACGGTGAACTCTCAAGGCATAATTTTCCTCCATCAATCCAAATTATCCATTTAAGTCTTAAAAAGTTGTCTAAGGCACACACACACACACACACACACACACACATATACACATAGAGTCTCTGGGCTGTACTGTAGCCATCTAAGAGAGTCTTAGCTTTTGCTATTCTGGAGCAATCAGAACAATCCTAGCTAATTCCTCAGCCATTGCTTTCAGTGTGAGTTCTCAGCCACATGGGCAAGTGACTAACAAGCTAGGCATAGTTCTATATAAAGAAGCTTAACAACTAACACTGATGGAAAAGACTCAGGGAAAATTACTTTTATTTCAATGACATTAAATGGGCCTCTTAGCAGTCTATTAAGAGTCAAAGGTTTGTTTACAGCTAAAAGTTGGAATGGGCAGCTAGGTGGTACAGTGGATAGAGGACCAGGCCTAGAGTTAGGAAAATCTGAGTTTAAATCTGACCTCAGATACTTACTAGCTGTGTGACCCTGCATAAGTCACTTAACCTGTATTTGCCTCAGTTACTCAACTGTAAAATGGGGACACACTGGAGAAGGAAATGGCAAACCACTTTAGTATCTTTGCCAAGAAAACCCCCAGGACAACATCCATGGAGTCATGTAGAGTTGAACATGCCTGAACAACAACAACAACAACAACAACAACAACAACAACAACAAAGAAGTTGAAATACAGAAGCTTAACACTCCTTTCTCTTAGCATCCCTGTATCCTTTTTATCACATCCTACTTTCCAGGCTTTTTCTTTTTCACTGAACTGTTCACACAGCTATCTGTCTCAAAAACTTAGGAATATGTTCTCACTGTCCCTAAGGCCCTCACTTTGAAAATGAGTTTCTAGATTTCATGAAGAAGTACCACTCCACTTAACTTTATTGAGTTATTTGATTCCTTTTGGTAATGGCATAGTAATAGAGGATAAAATGAAGCCTGGACTACATATAATATCAAGAGCATGTACAATAGTTTCCTTAGACTGCCTCTATTAAAACAAATTGCTAGTGCACTTTCCTCTGCTTCCATAGGCTAATGAAAATATCTCAAATTAATAGAAATTGACAGGCAAGGAGTTTTTCATGTCGGCAATTTAAAAAAAATTACTAGTAATTATCAACATGTCATAGATATCAAGCAACTTAAAAAACAATATAAAATTCCATTATCCTTTTATAAAATCAGTTTCCTGAGATAAAAATTAAAATTAGGTTACCCTGAGCGGTGGTTTTGCTCTTCCTTTTCAACATGTTTTCTTGCAGCAAAAACATTTTTTGATTCTGGACTATTTCTCTTAAATTTTTTGAAATTCTGGTGTTCAATAGGTTTCCCTGAGAGTTGGTATGAATGTCACAGGGAAATCCTCAGAACTACATTCCTAAGGAGAATGTATAGGAGCTGTACTGCATAGCAATGTCACCCACTACACACTCAGATTAAGTAGTAACAGCTCCCAATGCAGGCAGTTTAAAAGACACTAAGAGAGTCTCACAGAAGTTTGGAAAGGCATGGGATACAATTGTCAGTGGATATGAGCACAGTCAGAGAAAGACAGAGAGAGAGAGAGAGAGAGAGAGAGAGAGACATAAGTGGTAGTTGTTATGAGAGCATTCAGTGGACAGGAACATGGACCTTGAGAATTATACTGACCCAGGCAGAGACAATGGAGATAGCAAAGTTGTGGAAATATCAGCTAAGAGTTATGGAACTTGCCCATATATCCTAAAGCTATGGCTCTCAAAAGGTTTATATTTACTAGCTGCTATATTGAGATAAAGAGAGAAATAACTAAACAGAAAATATTTAGGACTCTGATCTATGAGTTTAAACTGATATGCCCTTATCCTGCTGTGTTGGAAAGACAGATTAATTTGAGAAAAGTTTACAACATGATTCAATTCTTGTTAAGTTGCATTCTGTTTTTATTAAATATATTTTCCCCCTGTTTCATGTCATTTGGCAGAGGTTAACTAAAAGACATTGAGTAAGAGTTCACATATTTCAAATTAAACAGACAATGGCCCAAAATAGCACACTAAATTTAGGAAGTAGGGAAGAGGCCTTCAAGTAGTATGAACATCTGAAATGAATAATCTCAAAGGTTCCTTCCAGCTCTGACACCCTGAGCAAAATTGCTTGACTTCCATGTGCCTAAGTTTTTTGTTGTTGTTCTGTTGTTTTCAGTTGTATCCCATTCTTCATGATCTCATTTGAGGTTTTCTTGGCAAAGATACTGGAGTAGTTTGCAATTTCCTTTTCCAGTACATTTTACGGATGAGGAAACTAAGGCAAACAGGGTTAAGTGACTTGCCCAGAGTCACACAGCTAGTAAGTATCTGAGGCCAGATTTGAACTCAGGAAGAGAGTCTTACTGACTCCAGGCCCAGTATTTTATCCATTGGTCCACCTAGCTGCCCTCTGCCCAAATTTACTTAGTTATAAAATAGGGCTAGTAATACCTGTAAGGCACTGAACTCCCAGGGCTTTGAGAAGCTTTGCAAACTTCAAAACACTCTATAAATTGTTATTGTTGTTATTGTTGTTGTTGTTGTTGATGATGATGATGATAATGATGATGTTGAAAATCTAAACTGGCTTCTGAGATAGGAAGGACATCTTGGGATTATTTGAACAGAGATGTTGGGGTTTAGTATTTAGATAATGGTTAGATATGGTAATAGATAATGGTTAAGATATGGTTTTAGTATATTAGATAAATGGAACCAACATGCTTTGAAATACTCAAACCCCTGAAATAGCACAACATTGGAACTGATGACAAAAATTTATGTCCATGTGTGACTTTCAGTAAATCACAGAGAGGGAACTTCTCTACTTCTCTACTATGCATGAAACCCCAACCAGGAAGTTGGTCATCTATTATGTAATGTATGATGGGTAGTTAAGAGGCTACTTTCCAGTCACTCTCTGGCCCTTAATACCAATGGATAGCCTTTGTCACTGGTTCCTGTGGCCCCAAAAAAATAAATGGTTGCCTCTACTAAAGTCCACTTCTAATACCACATGATGATAATAATAGCTAACATTTACATAGTGTTTTAAGTTGCAGTACACTTTATATGTGTAATCTCAGTTGATATTTACAACAATCCTGTGATATAGATACAATTAACATTCTCATTTTTACAAATGAAGTAACTGAGGCTGAGATAAGTTAAGTGACTTGCCTAGGGTCACATAGCTTATAAGTGTATGAGACATGATATGAACTCAGATCTTCCCGATTCAAATCCAGCACTCTAGCTATTGCATCACCTAGCTCCCTCCCACCTCATCAAGGCTTGGAGATGACCATGAGTTCCTGAAGGCTCTGGAGGTGAAGCTCAAGATTTAATAGCACATAGCAAGCTAAATAGCCTTTGACTGCAGCCTGGGGATTATATGTCTGAGACAGCCTAGGTAATTTTTTTGGGGTGGGCAATTGGGGATAAGTGACTTGCCCAGGGTCACACAGCTAGTAAGTGTCAAATGTTTGGCCTGAGACCAGATTTGAACTCAGGTCCTCCTGACTTCAGGGCCAGTGCTCTATCCACTGCACCACCTAGCTGCCCCAGCCTAGGTATTTTTAGAGAGCTGTGTTGCTAGTTTGCTTGCAGGGTGCTAAATTTTTCAGTAATAACAATTCTCAAAGACAATGAACTAAGTCATGAGGGACTGTGATTGTATTAGCCTGGGTAAGCAGTACTGGCATCAGTGAAATTACAGATCCAGTAAGTACTAAAATATGCATTAAGGCAAGGGGGAGGGTGTAGATTCAGGTCACTCAAAGCCAGAGAGGAATGTTTCTTTTCACTCTTATATATATATATATACTGCAATTTTCTCAAAGCTTCTTTTGAAAGGAAGATATGGCTCTTGATCACTTAAAGGAAACACTTAGCCTACCAGGTCTAAAAAGACTCAGATGAATGATTGTTAGGTGTAGAATTTGGGGAAAACAAAGCAAAACCAAAAGCCAAGCAAAAATTAATACCAGTTAGAACTACATAGAATAACATAATCGCTACCCTTCCACTAAGACAATTTTACTATTTTAAATATTAAATCAATTGAAGACCCTTGTATTTACTTTATGGATAACTCTGGGCTCAGGGTTTGATGCAACAGTGCTACTTGTGGTCCCAAATCTGGATTCATTCAATAGCCATCCTGCCCTATAGGAAGCATGATATAGTGGAAAGACTGTGGGTCATACAATCCCTACTGACCTGGGGTCAATTTACGACTCCGATAACTCCTGTGTTTCCCCTGGGCAAGTCTGTTAAAATCGCTGAGCCTTTGTTTCCTTATCAGTGAAACGGAAATAATACCAGTAGTGGTACCTACCTCCTAGAACGGGTATGAGGCACCAAAAAGCTGATGTATATAAGGGGATTTGCAAATGTCAAAATGCTATATAATGGGATCATGCCATTGCCATATTCATGCCACCCAATTTTGATTCTAACAAGAGCAAAATGTTTCTGATGCATACAAGCAACAAAGTCTTGAGCTTGTACTCAGGTCCCCAGAAGGCTGGTGATGACAACACCAAGACAACTGTTGATAAGGCAGGACTAAGGATCACAGGGAAACCCGACAATGACAAAAGACAAGGCCACGTTTGATTTTGTACCCTCTGGCTCAGGCGTGATCATCAAAGCCCTCGAAGAACCTCTGTGTGACAAAAACAAAGTGGTTGCTCTTATCCTAGCTATATTAAACAAAATTGGGATGTCAGTTCTGATGGAATTCTTGATGTTCCTTTTCAGATAGGGTGCTTCATTTACCAGAATCACACAATCTCAGAGTTGGAAGGGATTTCAGAGGCTGTCTAGTACAGCCCATATCTGACCAAGAAGCCCTCCAGTAACTTAAACTGCTCCTTATATGGCATTATTTCAAGGCCCTTCACTACCCCGCTTGCCTTCTCCAAAAATCAATGGCCTTCCTAAAATGTGGCACTCCCAAAATAGCGAATTTATTCTAGGTATGATTGGACCAGGGCAGAAAGTGAGATTGTCACTTCGTTACCAATCAATCAACCAATCAATAAACATTTAACAAGTAACTACAAAATTTCAGAAGAATTGTGCCAACAACTAGAAATAGGAAGACAAAAATGATAGTCATTAACTCAAGGAGCTTACATTATATTGGGTTGAACTTACATTTTAATAGTCCTCATTCTCAGACCCTATGCTTGTCTTAATGCAGTCTAATATCACATTAGACTGTTTTGGTTTCCAAATCACACTGTTAATACATATTAAGCCTAGAGTCCACTAAAACCTCCGGATCTTTTTTAGACAAACTGCTATCTAATCACATTCCCCACATTTTGTCCTTATTAAGTTTATTTTGGGGGGAACCCAATTATAAGGCTTTACATTTAACCTGATTAAATTTTATCTTGTTAGAGTCAGCCCAGTGTTTTGTCCTATCAATATATATATATATCTATATCTGTATGTGTGTGTATATCTGGTATAATGTAGATACAAATTGTATACATATAGATGGATATTTATATGTCTACATATGTCTTTATATATAGTACACATGCAAATATGTTCCATGTGCATACATATATTTATATGTCTCTATACATACCTTTATATGTACACATAAGTGTATACTACACATGTCTTTTTTTTGACTTGCTTTTTTAAATAAAATTATATTTTTCTAATTACATGTAAAAACAATTCTTAACATTTGTTTTTTAAAATTTTGATTTCCAAATTCTTACCAACATTCCCTCCCATCCCTCCTCATCGAGAAGGTAAGCAATTTGATATAGGTAATACATGTGCAGTCATGCAAAACATATTTCCATATTAGTCATGTTGTAAAAGAAAACACAGACCAAAACAAAACAAGAATAATAAAGTGAAAAAAATGCTTGCATTCAGACTTCATCAGTTTTCTCTGGAGATGTATAACATTTTCCTCATAAGTCCTTAGAGAAAGCTGTTCTGAAATTGAATTGTTTCCATTTGAATTGCCTTAGGAAGATTCTGAAGATCACTTGGCAAGATAAGATACTGGACACTGAGGTCCTTTCTGGAGCTGAACCTATAAGCATTCAAACTCTACTGCAGAGAGCACAACTCTCATGAGTTAACCACATTGTTCAAATGCCAAACATATGTTTATCTAAAAGACTATTTTACAGAGAACTCATGCAAGGCAAGCACTCACATAAAGGTCAGAAAAAGCAATACAAGGACACTCTTAAAATCTCTCTGAAGAACTTTGAAATCAATTGTGAGAAATGGGAGGCACTGGCACAGGACTACCTAGTATAGTATGCCCACATCAAAGAAGGTGCTGTGCTCTATGAGCAAAGCAGAATTGCAGTAGCTCAAAAGAAACATGAAATGTGCAAATTTAAAGACATCTCCACTCCAAATGTTCATATGGACTATTTGTGCCCAACCTGTGATAGAGCCTTCTGAGCTCACAGTCACAGTTGGACACATTATACCTTGACCCTAACATAGTAATGTCATTTTGGTCCTCTTTGCGCACAAAAGACACCAACCAACCAACCAATTAGCACAGTACCTGGCATTTAATAAATGCTTGCTTTCTTCCTCTTGGCATATGTGTGCCTTATTACCATTATATTCTAAGTCTGAGCCCACTCTTCCCATCCTGTGAGTATGTATAGAAGAATATACCCCAAGTTTATGGGGGGAATGTTTTGAAGGTATTTCTAAAACTCTGCCGTCTTAGCAAATGCTTTTGCTAAGAGTTTATCTTGGGGCAGCTAGGTTGCACAGTGGTTAGAGCACCTGCCCCAAAGTCAGGAGGACCTGAGTTCAGATCCGGCCTCAGACCAAACACTTGACACTAGCTGTGTGACCCTGGGCAAGTCACTTAACCCCAACCTCCTAAAAAAAAAAAGTTAATTATCTCTAGTGACTGATGAAAGCACATTAGTGGGAGCTTATTAGTTACAATTTAAGTACAAATTCACAGACTACCCTAGGACCCAAGGTAGCAGCTGTCCTATAGGGACCCAACTGACAAGTGTCAGTGCATGTTGGGTTCTATCCTGAGTTGGGAGGGGGCCAGGAGGAAGAGATACTTCAAAGATAAACTGAAAAGTGGAAAGGTTTTCTAGTTCCTTCCACATCTTTTACTCTAGAAGGGAAAAAAAACTACACTTTGAACATAGCTAATACTCATGTGTCCATGACAAAAAAACAAATATCATTCATTCTATGTAGGTATCTTCTCTACAGACAACTTCCTGATCTTCACACTTATAGAAAATGAGATCCTCAGTCCTTTCTCATTCTTGTTAGTAGTTGCCCTCCATTTCATCCTAAACTGATGTAACAAAAGTAGCAACAATGAAAATGTTCTTTTTCTCATTCTAATTCTAGAAAGGACATTGCTGAAAATTATAATGTGTAATCTATTTCTATATTCCTTTAATCAATGTCTAAACCACCACTTCAACTTCTAGACCAGCTGAACAGCCATCAGATATTTTTTAACAGCCAAAATCTGATTTACAACTGAAAAGTTTAATAAATGTCAAAATGTTTATTTCCTAATCCATCCAGATTTATATATTATGTCTTTACAATAGATTAATAAAAAGAAATAATTATATTTCTGGGATAATGGCTAAATATCTGCACAGCTACTGAATAGTTGATTGGTTTTGGATTAGGAGTCAACTCAAAAGTAAAATAAATATTTGTTGAATGTTGAATAATAAGATTTTGTGGGGGTTTTCAGTAATGAAAATTCTGTCAAAATGTTCCATAAATAGGATAAATTTATAAGCAGCAAGAAAAAAATCCTGTATTTATTCCAACAAAATGATTACAAAAATATTTTTAGTTTTCATCTTCAAACACTTGGCTTGACTATTTTTTTTTGGATAAATATGCCCTGAAATTTTCTTTTCTTTTCCTATTTAAAAAAGTGTGAGTGGAAAATATGCTCTATTAGTAGAAGATCATGTAACACAGATAACAAACTCTCCAGACTGGATATGTTGAAAGCATCAGAAGATAAAAGAGCTGCTCCTCTTTAACAAATTTTTTTTTTAATTCTTTTCTCTTTGGGCAGAGAGACTATGATATAATAAAAGGGTTCAGAATTTTAAATTAGGATTTAAATTCATTTCTTGGCTCTGCTATTTACTCCCCAGATGGTAAACTTAGGCAAGTCACTTAAGTTCTCTGGGTCTCAGGTTTCTCATGTGTACATTGTTGAGAATTGGGCTAGATGACCCTAAATACCTTCAAGCCCTAGATCTATGATCCTGAAGTGAGCTTATCTTCCCATCCACCATCAATGGTTATAATTAGGAGTCAAATGACCAAGATGCAGAAAACACAGAAGCAAAGGGACCTAAATAATTAGCTCCCAAACCAGAGTATTTTAGCATTAGAAGTGATCTTAGACATCATTTAGTCCAATTCCTTTCATTTTACAGATGATGACATCTAAAGTCACACAGCTAGTCAGTAGCAGACCAAGATTCAAACTCAAACCATTTGAATCTAAAATTGTTTCCACTTTCTCCTTAAGAACAAAACAATTTACTGACTGGAAACCCTTAAACAAAACAGCAGTGTACTAATTGATGGGGATACAAATACTTGGCTTGGAGCCACTGAAGTGAAATGAGAAAGAAAGATGTTGTGTCTAGTAGAACAAGACAGAATTCAGAGTAAAAGGAAAGAGTTTTAATCCCACATCTGTTGCTTAGTGCCAGGAAGATTTTGTATGTGTAGTCCCACACCCAGGTAGGCTTGGTAGTTTCTTGATGGACAAATAACCTTACGAAGCTATGTACGTGTACATGACTACTAATTGCCTGAGACTTCTCTAAAATGGAAGAATTAGAAAATAGGAAAGAGAGAGGTAAAGAAACAAAGTCAACCTTGAATGGGAAAGGGAGGCCCCTCCAGCTGTAAATACATGTAGAGGAAAAGGCAATCCAACATGTCCTTTGATTCCCAGTGCCTGTACCCTATGAGACTACTAGAAGAAGACTTTTTGAGTGAGATCATCCTCTCCCCAGTTATGCTGAGATTTCATCTTATTCCCTTGGTCACAGAGCCTACTTTATTCTTGTACATTCTACCACCAAACTAATCTGCATAGCTTCCCTGACTGCTGTTTTATTTAATTACTTTGATAAATATGTTTGTTTGCTGTCCATGATTATCTTTGGGATAATAAGTATATGGTGAGGAAGGGAGGAAAGCCCTGGAAATTAAGGCATTATCCTTCAGGTATGGGGCTGAATTATTTCCCGCCTCTTCTAAGCAAGCAAGGAAAGTGACTTTTATCCTGTACACCCATCCCCAAAGAATCATACCTCTACACTGCAACTATCTGATTATGGTAGATACAAATATAAACCAAAAGCTCTTCATTCAAGATTCAAACTCAAGTCCTCTGAGTCCCTTCCCTTCTCTTCCCTTTCCTTCTCTTCCTTTTTCTTCCTTTCCCTTCCCTCCTACCTCTAATTAGGAGGAATTTCCTAAGAGCAGTGACAGCATCCTTTTTCTATTTGTATCCTCATCGATTAGTACACTGCTGCTTTTGTGTCCCCTGATCATGTATGTTTTCAGTTGGTAACCTGTGGAAGAGTATAATCCTGTGAGCATGGAGAAATCTTTTCTTGATATTTAATTTATATTTGTAAAAATTAAATAACTTTTGCTTTGCACTGATGTATCCTGTTTGATTTAGTGAAAGTGTCAGTCAGTCAAGAAAGTATTTATTAAGCATCAGGCAGTGTGCTAAGTTCTGAGGATACAAAGATAGGCAAAAATAGTCCCTGCTTTCAAAGAGTTCACTTTAGGTGGAACACAGATGTAATTTTGAATGGATGCTAATCCACATCCACAAAGTACCTTGAAGCTGGGAAAGTATTCTGGAGTCCACAGAGAAGGGGTCTCCAGGACCCCACACAAAAATAAACCCAGTAGAAGATTTATTATTTACATTTTGTACTAGCAGAGATACTAAAGATACTATGTATTCTTTGGGCATATAAGCCATAAATCTAAAACTGCAGTAAACATTGTCTTATTGGGCTCATATTTGGTACTTCCTGACCACTACTACCATTTCCTGTCCTCCCCAGCTTAAGGATCATCTGAGATGTGGTGTTTGTTTAGTATTATGAGGACAATGTTAGAAAAGGGCTTACTTTTGATAAAATAATAACTCATGGGAATCATAGAATGATAAAGTATCCAAGATATTGCCTAACAAAGTCAGATAATTTTGTGTAAAGCAGAAACAAATCATAGACAGACACTCAAAAGTTTTCATTTTTTCAAGGTGTTTAGCTAAGCTCCAACATTTAGCCACAAACAAATTGAGAAATTTGGCTCAGAGAAAAGAAAAATTATATATTTTCATTTCAAACAAAGCTGATTCAAACACATTGACATGATGTTACAACTTGTAATTAAAGAGGCATCAATTTCCTACAACCCAAAAGGTTCCAGCTGAGCTGCTATTGCTACTCTCTCCACATCTGTGTAAATTGTTCAATTGAATTTTCAGGTGCCCTTTGGAATTGATATCTGGGTTTTTTGGCAGTGGCTAGAACTACAGCAACTGTTAATTAAAAATCACAAATGCTTTACACCCAGGCTTTCATGGCTAGTCTAATTTCAGAATTATGTTTTCGAATGCATAAAGGAAATCCTGCCAAAACAATCCCCTGAAAAGTGAAAAATTCAGTCACTTATTTTGTTTATAATAGTATACAGATTTTAAATGAATGTTTGGTTTACTTTATAGCAATAATCCATTTGTACTACTATTATCTCAGTCTTTGTTTCTCTTCACAAAGTGTTGTTAACTTGATTACATATTTATGTTTAAAGGTACAAAGGGCTTTATAATTTGACTGGGAGGAGGGGAAGAGGAGGAACCTTAGGCTGCCCAAATGTCAGCTGGTTTGGGATTGTAGGTCCAAAAAATGCTATGGAACTGAGAAAGTATTTGATTATTTTTCTTTTCTTCTCCTTATCCCCACCCCACCCACTGGATTAAATTAATTGAATGTTGTTTTGTTATCAAGTCAATAAGTATTTATTAATTGCTTACTATGTGCCAGGCACTGTGTGAAGTACTAGGAATACAAGAAAAGGCAAAACAAAAAAACAAAACAAAAAAAAAACAGTCCCTGCTCTCAAGGAGTTCACAGTCTAATTGAGGAGACAACTGCAAATAGATATGTATAAAAAGATATAAAAAGGATCAAATGGATGCTGATGTGGTTTAGGGGTTCAAGGATGCTGGGACCCCAAAATCACAACATGCGGGTCTGCCTGAAAGAATTTGACCCAAGCCTTCTTTCAGCCGAAGACAGGGTTTATTAGAATATCCATCATATTGGGCAGACTCTTAAGGAGTCTGAATATTAGTAAGCTATTAGCTAGATTTTAAGAATCTAAGCATCTTAATGGAGACAAGATGGACCTTATATACAGACAGCCTATGGGAGGGATCTAGGAGTGGCCAAGTAGTCTATGAGGTAACAGAATTCCAGGGACCTGGACCACTTGGCCAAGTGAGGATAGAGAAGTGGTCTCGGGCCATAGGGAGGTCCACAACAAAAGGCCAGTTGATGGGATTATAGCCTCAGGGGAACACCAGAGATTTGGCCAGGTGGGCAAGTCCAGGGTTTTTCCTTTCTGGGACCATATCCCAACCCCATCAGATACAATCTCAGAGATGAAATGCCAGTATTAAGGGGAATGGAGAAAGGCTTCTTGAAGAAGATAAGATTTTAGCTGAGACTTGAAGGGAACCAGGAAGCAGAGATGAGGAGGGAGAACATACCAAGCATGAGAGACAAACAGCAAGAATGCACTAAGTTGGACACTGCAACTGTTTGAGGAATAGCAAGGCCAATGTCATTGAATCACAGAATATATGATGGGAAGGAAGGTGTAGCAAGCCTGGAAATGTAGGAAGGGGCCAGGTTCTCAAGTCTCCATTAAATATATAATTTAATATATAAATATTTATATATTAAATAAATATATTTTATGTTTATATATTAAATATATTTTATATTTATATATTAAATATATAATTTAAAATATAAATATAAAATATATACATATATATATGTATAAATATGTATAAAATAAAACCAAATAGTACACATAACACAAGCCAGCAAATAAAAATGTTTGAAAATAATTAATGGAATCTAAAGTTTAGGGGATTAAAAGATATGCACCCTCCCCTCCTCCCTCAACCCCAATCAGCTACAAAGAAGTGTGAAACAATGACAGGAAAATGGAATGAAAATTTTATGGAAATGATGAAAAGAGTATGCCATTTCCCTTGGGTCTGCCCCCACTACAGGGACAGAGACAACTATCCTGCTATTTTTTCTATGAAGATTATTTTCTTCACTAGTAAAACATCCCTTCTGCAGAAATGAAAGCTTTAAATCTAGGCTAGTCATGAAATCAATAAATTAAAAAAAAAAACAAACCCTGGAGATGTGGTGGAAATCAATAATACTCACAAAGAGAGCTTAGTTGTCCTTGGCCTTCTTGCCTTAAACATACATAAAGCTTTCAGTTATGATAAACAAACTTCAGGCTTAAATGTCAAAATTCTTCATAGAATTACAGAATTTCAATCACAAAGGACTATAGTAGCCATGTAGACCAGCTTGTAAGCTGGGGGAAAAAAATCCCTCTATTACATACCCAACAAATAATTATCTAGCCTTTACATGACAACCTCAAGTGAGAAAAAACTGACAATTTCCTGAGGTAACTCATCCTTCTTTTGACTCTAAGTTTTAGGCAGTTGCCCCTTACTCCAAGCCTAAATTTGTCTTTCAGCTATTTTTAAGGATTGTTTCTCATTCTATTCTCTGTGGCCAAGAAAAATAAGTCTATCGACTTATGACATGTCTATGACAAGTTTATTTACCATGACAACCCTTCCAATACTTGAAGACAGTTGGCATATCTTCCAAAATCTTCTCTTCTTTGGGCTGAACATCCTTGGTTCCTTCAAAAAAATCTTTACATGAGAGGAACTCACATCCTTTCACAATGGTAGTTGCCCTCTACTGGACACTTTGTAGTTTATTAATGGCCTTTCTAAAATGCAGTAGCCAGAACTGAACACAATATTCCAGAAGTAGTCCGTCCAAGGCAGAGTACTAAAGGACCGTCATTTTCCTGGTCCTTAATGCAACCTTAGATCACATTCACTTTGTTTGGTGCTTTAATACTCAATTAACTCATATTTAGCTTGCAGTTCCGTAAAACCCCTGGATCATTTTCAGGAAAATTGTCATCTAGATATGTCTCTTTGACCTACTACTTGTGAAGCTATACTTCTGAGGATTTTTTGAGTCCAAGTATAACACTTTACATTTATACTTATTAAATTTCCTCTTAATCAATTTGGTCCAATGCTCTAGCCTGTTAAGATCCGTTTGAATTCTAACTCTGTCATCCTTCTCTGCTCTATATTTTCAAATTACCCAGAGAATCCAGGATGTAAGCCATAATTTATATTTGTAATTATGTTGGCTATTTTTATTCCTATGGACCCATAAAGGGTTTAGATAATCTGTTTTTAAACATATAACTTTATATTCATTGTTCAGATATGCCTCCAAAAGCTGTGTTCATTTGATAACCCTTGTCAGCTCTTGACCAATCTATTTTCTAACGTAGGTAGTACTATACATTTATTAATTTATTGGATCCTAGATTTAGAGTTAAAAAGGATATCTAGTTTAACCCTTATTTTACAAATGATGAAACTAAAGTTCAGAGAGTTTAAATAGATGTCTTGCCGAAGTACATAGCTAGTAAGTGTCACAGCTGGGATTTGAACCTAGGTCGTCTGACTTCAAATCCAATGTTCATTCCCTGACTTCCTTTGTTTGCATGCTGCACAGAGTTAAGTTGTACTAGATCAGAGTAGTTTTTTGGCCAAAAAGAATAAAGGCTTTCATATTGAAGGCCAAGTCCCTTGCCTTTTCCTTCCTGAGAAGCAACACAACAAAAAAGGGAAAAGAATTATCTTGAAAGTTCAAATTTGAGAGTTAAGCATGAAGTCCTATCTTCTCAGAGTGACTATCAGACCCATCAGAAGCATTCCCTTCTGCAGCCATCTGATATTGAGGGTTTATTGGTTTTTCCAGTTATGCCTTCTAAGACTTCCCAGAATCAGAAAGTAAAGGAAATAATCATTCTTCCCTGGCCTTCACACTTACTCAAATGGAATTTCCTAATATTTCTATACCCATATTTGACCATAGAGTCAGTTTGAGAAAAAGTATTCCTTGCTTGTTAAAAAGGCAATTTAATTAAAAGAGTTGTTTAGAGGGGAAGGGTTATTAGATAGAAGGTGCTGTGGTTGAATTTTTTTTTAATTCCTGTGTTATCCATGTTACATTATTTTAAATTTCAAAGAATTAGAGGTGGAAGGGACTTTAAAGGTTATCTAGACAAATCCTCTCATTGTAAGGATGAGGAAATTAAGGCTCAGAGAGTTTAAGTGATTTCCTTAAGATCACATAGCTAGCAAGTGTCAGATTCAAGTCCAGAATTTCCTACACCTCATTGCTCCTTAAAAGAATCTCTACTCCATTATCAATCCCACAGATAGCAAAACCCCCTGGAGCTCCTTTATACTAGATTTAGAGAGGGAAGAGAAATTAGAATCTAATTTAGTATAACCTCCTCATTTTATTTATAATTGAAAGAATTGAGGCCTAGAGAGGAAAATGATACACTCAGGGTCACATGGTGGTATTGTGGGGAAGCAAGGATTTGAACTCAGGTCCTTTGATTTCAAGTTTAAGAGACAAGCGAGGAAGGGATTGCTTTCTAGGCAAGGGATCAGTCTAACCATGTCACTCTTTTGTTCAAGAAGTTTCAATGGCTTCCCACTGCCTTTATGATAAAATATGAACTCCTCTGGCATTTAAAACCTTTGCAATCTGGCTTCAGTCTATTTTTCTAAGCTGATTAAATTTTATTTCCCCTCACTGACTCTATGCTACAACCAAATTGGCCTAATTGTTGTTCTTGCATATGGACTGCATTTCCTGCCTCTGCTTTTGCATAGGCTTTCCTGCAATGGCTTCCCTCCTCATGGCTATCTCCTGAAATCCCTAGACCCTCTCAAGGCCCACATCCTACACTAGGCCTTTCCCTATTTCTCCATTTTTTGATGCACCCCAGCAATCATCATGACTCTCTGGTAACCTTGGAGATTATGGAATTTACTCAGGACTTCCACTTCATCAGGCCACACACAAACCATTAGGGTGAGCAGCTACCAGCACCACCTGGGGTTAAATATACCTAGGAGGCTCTTAACATATGATTGTTGAATTAATATCTAAAATTAGAAGGTTGGCCTAGATGGTTTCTTGAGGCTCTTTCTAGCTCTATGATCCCATGATCCTGTGATTGCTAATAAGTAAAATTGAAACAGCTGCCAGCCAATTCATAGAAGGAAGAACTGTGAGAACTGAGATAAGTGGCAGCATGACAAAGCCCCTGAATGAGTCCTTCATGAGGAATTTAGGCTCTGCTGTTTACTATCTGTATAACCTTAGGCAAATGCCTTATCCAGGTCCACTTCCCTTCAACCTCTAATTCTATGTACGATGTTGTCAAGAAATTGTCCTGGTTTTGGGGGAGAAGGGAGTTTGGTTTAGAAAGTATTTGTGTCTTCTCAGGGACCACTATAGGGATGTCTTTGAATAAAACATGCTGTTGCCACCAGCAAAAGGAAGAGTAAAATCCAAGTTTCCTTTTCATTTAAGCTAGGTTGGAAGTCAGGAAAGGAGGGAAAGAAGAGGAACCGGAGAGTTTTGCCTCAAAGCTTAGAATCAGAAATATTGGTTTTTCTAATTGCCTATTCTTACAACACAAAGGACCATGGCAGATCTCACCAGAAAGAAAATCCACAGAAACAGACAGAAATGACAGAAATGAAGCCCTTGGCTTATACTCCAATGCCCTTCTGCAGGGCTGCTCAGTGAGGGTACACAATACAACTAAGATGGAGCCAGGATAAGAACTCTTCCCTAGGAGATTGGGGCAGAACATATCACATTTCGTGATCTCCTCTGTCCCTAACATTTTTTTAATTGGAGGCATATCTGGCTAAAGTGAACATAGAAGTCATATGGTATATCTCATGAAAAAAATAACTCACAAAAGAACAACCCTAGGGGGAAGGGAAGAGAGAAAGAAATGGAAAGGATCTTGGGGAGCAGAATTTGTAATAGGGAAGGACAGAGAAGCAAGGGACAATCTGACAATGAAATATTGGGAGAGTTTTTTCAAAGGGTTCAACATGAAATAAAATTTTACAAAGGAAGCTAGGCCAAAAGAGAATAGACTCAAGAATGAAATTCTTCTAAGGGCATAGAAGCAAACAATTAGGAAGAAGAGGAACTTTCTAAAAAGACTGATGTGAACTCCCTCCTCTGCCCCACCCTCTTCATCACCCTACATTATCATCTCCTTTTCTCCAGTTTCTGGGAAAGATCTGGGCCTTTTGTGTGCCAAGGCTAATCTTTCTATTTTCATTCTCAATCCCTTCTCTGCCCATCTCATCCAGGAGACTGTTTTCTATATCATTGCCTCTTTCTCTCTGATCTTCAATCTCTCCTATCCACCGACTTCTGATGCTAATGGACATGTTCAGGTTTCTCCATTCTTAAAAAACAAAAACAAAAACAAAAAGCCCTTCACTAGGCCCTGCCATTACCTCAAACTATCATACTGTATCTCTACCACTTTTCACAGCTAAGCTACTAGAAAAAAAGTAATTTAACATTTGTTGCCTTCATCTCCTTATCTGCTACTTACTTCTCAGTCCCTTGAAATCTGTTTCCCAGTTCCACCACTCAACTGAAATTGCTCTCTCTCCAAGGTTACCAATAGTGTCTTAATGCTCTGGGAGGTAAGGGGTGGGAAGGAGGAAGAAGGATGACCTTGACACTTGACTCAGTGATCAATCACCTCTGATGGATTTGACAGAGTCCTCGGTTACTAGGACTGGTGTCTATGGGGACCAATCACCAAATGATAGGATATTCAGGCTAGCTAAAAAAGAAAATAAGCTCAAATGAGTCCCAAATACATATTGGACTTAGCAAAAAGAGACCAAGTACTTGGAGTAAAGTACCATGGTCACACATGAACTTTAGCGAGTGGCCAAAAACCATTGTGCCATCCATCTCCTATGGAGTAAGAGCACCTGCTTCAAAGGACTGGCTTTGTGACACTGATATCCATGGATGATAAATTTTAAGGAATCTGTAAATTAGGATGGAAAAAATTATACCTTTAGTTTCACTAACCTCTAGAATGTGGGTCCACAGGTTTCACTATGGTACAAAAAATGTTAAGAATCCCTGACCGAGTTAAATATATCCTGTTTTCAGATGACTCCCACATCTATAAATATAGCCCTCACTTCTCTCTCTTGAACTGTAGCTCCATATCACCAACTGTGCTATGGACATCTCCTTCTGTCCCAAAGACATTTCAAGCTAAACATATCCAAAATAGAATTCATTATCTTTCCCCTGAAACCTAACTGTTTTCTTAACTTTCATAATTCTATTGAGAGTTATGGTAGTCAAAGACAGCACTAGATTAGAATATAAGCTTGTGTGTAAAATTTTATGAGGGAAGGAGAGTTGAAGATTATGAGCTTCAGAAAACAAGAAGAAGCAGTGGAAGGGGAAAAGGGCTGTTTTAAAAAGCTTGACAAAAATCCCAAATGAGCAAATAGATAAAAGATGGAGAAGATCTGCAAATATTTTTATAACAAACTCTTTACAGTATTACATAAAAATATGCCATCTAATTTGGGCTGTCCTAGATGTACTTCTGGGGACAAAAATATGAGAAAAACAGCAGCAGTTGACCCAAACAAAATACACCCAAAGGAGATGCATGATGGAGGTGACATAATTTTGAGAGTTTTGACAAGTAAGTCTTTTTTGTTGACTTAAACAATTTTAGGCTCTTTTTGTCTCCATCTATTTTCCATTTTCAGTTAGAATTGTTTTTAATGGCATATCATATATTTTTCTCACTTTTATTCTTTCTTCTTAATTTGTATTAATTTTCACATAAATTAGCAGTTTTTTCTATAGGTACACAGAGAACTGATTCAGGAACTACTCCCACATCAGTAGCAACTCAACACTTTGATATTCTGTCTCATGATGAGCTTGAAGTTAATTAAAATCCCCAGCCTTTCCCATCTTATACTTCAAAGTTAATTTCTTTTTTTTAGCCAAGTATGAAACTTTAAATTTAATACCATTGAATTTCATCTTATTAGATTCAACTTAATACTCTAGCCTGTCAAAATAATTTTGGATCCTGACTCTTTCTACTTTTGTTGTTGTTGTTTTTTGTTTTGTTTTGTTTTGTTTTTAACAATATCTCCTTCATCCTTCAAAAGGTAAATAATACAAGAAGGGGGAATTCCTCTCTAGATCTAACTCTTACCAACAAGGAGGAACTGGTTGTTGGGAATGATAGAAACCTTGGTGGGAGTGGAAGTCTTTTTGTCATCTACAGATTTAATGATAGTATCACATACTACGCCTTTATCTAAGTCATTGTTAAAACTTCAGAAAAAAATTTTCAATTAACAAGCATTTATTTTCTCCCCCCATTGATAATAAATTAATTAATAAAGAAAAGCAAAACCCTTGGAAAAATATGCATAGTAAAGTCAAACTAATTCCCACATTGGCCATGTAAAAATGTTTCTCTTTTTTCGGACATAGCCAATGTGGGAATTTGTTTTGTTTAACTGTACATGTTTGTAACAGGAGACTTTTGTTTTTCTTGTTTTTGTAATGGGAAGGGGGGGTTGGAGGGAGAGAAAGTGGGCACTTGTTTTTTAAAAATTAATTAAATCTTTTTAAAAAAATGTATCACTCCCCAGAGCAGGATGGAGAGCTGCTAAGGCAGAAGAAGGCAAGGCCCTGGGCCCAGGCTCCTCCATCAGCCCTTCAGCCTGCATGAATGTAGGGGAGTCTCTGATGGGACCTGGAGGAAGAATCAGGCAGAAGCCACCAAACTGGACTGTGTCATCTCTGGAATGGGCCTCACCTCTGGCAAGAGAACAGCCAGTAGAGGAGCCCCTAACCCATGGGCTAGAGGCAAGCCCCAGTCACCTTCTCAACTAGGAACTAAGAATTTATGGAGTAAGAGGCCCTACAGGGCAATGTCCTCTGCCCAGCTAAGCTCTGAGCCATCCTCTGAAATCCTCTTGCTGTGAGCTTCAAAGGAACTAAACCCTATATTGTTCTTCCCTTCCCCGCCCCCAACACCAAAAATAAATAAATAAATAAATAAATAAATAAGAAAAAAAATGTATCTCTCATGCTGCATTTTGAGTTCATCACTTCTCCATCAGGAGGTAGGTAGCACTGTTAATCATCAGTCTTCTGGAATTGTGGTTGGTCATTGTGTTCAGAATTGTTTGTCTTTACAACGTTGTTGTTATTGTATAAATTGTTCTTCTGGTTGTGCTCATTTCATTCTATATCAGTTCATAGAAGTCCTTCCAGTTTTCTTTGAAACTATCCTTTTCATGATTTCTTATGGAACAATGATATTCCATTTCATTCACTTAGCACGATGTGTTTAGCCATTCTCCAATCGATGAATGCTCCCTTTGCTTCCAGTTTTTTTTTGATATAACAAAGAGAACTTCTAAAAATACTTTTGCAATATGAGTCGTTTCCACTTTTTTTTTTTTAAATCTCTTTGGAATAGAGGCTAGTAGTGGTATGTAAGAACATGCACAGTTTAGTAAATTTCTGGGCCTATTTCCAAATTGCTTTTGAGAATAGCTAAACCAATTCACATCTCTATCAACAATACATTTATGTGCCTGTTTTCCCACAGTCCCTTCAATATTCATCATTTTCATTTTCTGCCAATTTTTCCAATCTGAGAGGCATGAAATAGAATTCACCTTTCTCCAATGATTAGTGACTGGGGGCATTGTTTTTTTCATATGGCTATTGATAGCATGGATTTCTTCCTTTGAAAATTGCCTGTTTGTATTTTTTTTTGACCAGTTATTAATAGGGGGAAGAGCTCTTATTCTTATAAGTTTGAATCAGTACCTTATGTATCTTGGAAATGAGATTTTTATCATTGAAACTTGCTACAAAAAGTTCTTCCCAGTTAACTATTTCCTTCTAATCTCAGTTTCATCCAACCTAACACCATCATTTTTAAACTTAATTTTATTTTTTCGATGAATAAAAATCTGTGTTTTCTCCTTCCTACCTTCTCCCCACCCTCAGTGGAAAAAAAAAAGTAAACAAAACAAGATCCTTGTAATAAATATGTACAGTCAAATGAAACAAGTTTCTGCATTGGCCATGCCCCCCCCCCCCAAAAAAAGAGTTTAATTTGCACTCGGAGTCCATCACCTCTCTTTCAAGAGGTGAATAATAATATGCTTCATCCTGAGTCCTCTGGAATCATGGTTGGTCTTGTATCCTTGTATCCTTCTTTACAAAGAAGAGTTGTTTAGTTGCATTCTGGAAAGACAGCAGAGTAGGTCAAAAATTTCCAGGGTCTCCAGATTTCCTCCACAAACAAACAGAAAATCACCATGAAATCACAGCAAAAATAAAGAGGTAAAGAGTTTTTCTCCTAAGACATCTTGAGAGGACCTCACAGAAGACTCCTGGGGCTGAGGTTTGGTCTGAGTGAAGTGTAAACACCTCCAGGCTGACTCCACTGAATCAACAAACAGTAGGCCCAGAGGGAAACCGATTAGGCCTCAAGAAATTTCACTTCTGGAACTTTTACCTCACAGCCTCAGGAACTTTCACTTCACAAACTTTTATCTAAAAAACAGCTACCGCTGATTGAGGGAGGACTGAAGGACCCCCTGCTGTTTCCAGAAATTCAGGCCTAGTGGTGCTGACCAGATGTGATCACAGGCTGTGGCTGAGGGCAAGGAGGAGGGAGCACAAGCCCGGTATGGCAAAAAGCAAGAACATTTTTAGGAATGTGGGGCTGGAGCTTAGGGGAAGAAGAAAGGAGTCACTGAGTTTGAGCCCCTGGACAGAATTCAGAAAACAACAGAAGGACCTGAGGCCTAGGGCAACATTACTACAACTCGGGATTAAAACTTGATAATAATAATATTAAGCTGCTAAAAATAAAAGAAGACAAATTAAAAATAAAAATGAGTAAGCAAAGGAAAAAGAACCCAAGGACTGATAGCTTCTTTGGTGTAAAAGAAGATCTGGGTTCCTATTTAGAGAAAGATAGTGAGATAAAAAAAGCCATTCCCACCCTTGTCAGGATCCAAGACCACCCCTCTCTTTTTACTCCTCTCTTTTTTACTATTAGGAGACACCCTGTTTTTCAGAAAAAAAAAGGCCTAGCAAGTAAGTTGTGCCCTGAGCTTGGCATAACAATAATCCTTTGCACTCACCCTCTGGATGAACACTGCTGCAACTAAATCACAGAACTGATGTTCCCTGAGCTCAGATAAGCACCAACAGGTCCAGACATGATGCCCTCCTATTGATGGGGTACAGGCCTAAGGTGAGACCTTTGTCCCAATTTGGGCCTCATTTGTCTACAAGCCCTAGAAAACCCTTAGACTGTCCTTCTCCCACTTGATCAAGGAGGTCTTTGGCGTTCCCCTGAGGCCATAATTCCATCAATTAGCCTTTCATTATGGCTATGCCCAATCTCCCAATTCTCTGTTACCCTAGACCTATCCTAGCCCTCCATTGTCTTACTTCCCTATGACCCCAGGCTACTTCCCACCCTTAATCCTATCTAGGCTCCATTCTTCCAGGTTCAGGACCCTGGCATTCTATTACCCTATAGTCCCCCAAAGACTACTTGAGGAAAAATTAGAGAAAAAAATAAAAGCAATCCAAGAAAACTGTGAAAAGAAAGTTAACCAATTAGAAAAAGAGAAACAAAATCTTAAGGAAGAAAATAACTCTTTGAAAACTAGAATTGAGCAAGTGGAATCATATGACATTATAAGAAACAAAGATATAATGAAACTAGAAAAAAAAACAGAAGAAAATCTGAGACATCTCATTGGAAAAACAACTGATTTGGAGAACAGATTGAGGAGGGACTATATAAGAATTTTTGGACTACCTGAAAGTTATGATCAAAAAAAGAATGTGGATACAATATTACAAGAAATTATTAAGGAAAACTGCCCTGAAGTTCTTGAACAAGAAGGTAAAGTAGAAATAGAAAGAATCCACCAATCACCACCTGAAAGAAATCCTAGGAAGAAAATTTACAAGAATGTCATAGCCAAGTTTCAAAATTGTCAGGTTAAAGAGAAAATATTGCAAGCAACAAGAAAAAAAAAATTTAATACTGCAGGGAAACAATCAGGATTTCACAAGACCTAGCAGCTTCTACACTAAAAGACCGTAGATCTTACAAAGCTATATTTTGAAGAACAAAGGAGCTAGAGTTGCATTCATGAATAATTTATCTAGCAAAGTTAAGTATAATCCTGAATTTTTAAAAAATGGCTATTTGATGAACTAAAAGACTTTAAGCTATTTAGAACAAAAAGGCCAGAACTCAATGGAAAATCCTATATAAAAGATCTGGAAGAAATATAAGGAAATCATTAAAGACTAATTATAAGGCACTGATTAAGGTCAAACTGTTTACTTATGATATATGCAAATGTTATTAATATTAGTTATTATTATTAGTAACAGTATTCTTAAAACTGTTATCATCACTAAGGTAGTTTGAAAGAAAGTTTGGGACTGAGTTGTGTATGATGAGGTGGTTCTAAAAAAACAAAATTGGGTAGAAAAAGGTTAAAAGGAAAAATTATCTCATAAAAACAGGCCATGAAAGGAACAGCTAATATAGAGGAAGCAGGTGGGGGTGGAGGGCTATTGGAACTTTACTTTCATTTGGGTTGAAGAGGAAATAATATGTATATCTGAAGAAGTTTAGAAGTCTTCTGAATTTCTAGAGAAGTGAGAAAACTGGGAAAAAGGGAGGGGGATAGACTTTTAGAAGGTTGTATTGATCAAGATTAGGAGGGTGGGGTGAATAGATAAGGGAGGGACTTTCAGAGGGGAGGGTGAAATAAGGAATAAGATGGTAAGGGGAGAAGATAAGGTAACTGGGATAGGGTGAAAGAGAGGTTGAGAAGGAAAATAGTAAGTAAAAATAAGATAGAGGGAAATTCACAAATAGTAATCATAACTTTGAATAGGATGAATTCACCCATAAAATAGAAACATACAGCAGAATGGATTTAAAATCAGAATCCAACAATGTTATTTACAAGAAACACATTTTAAAATGAAATTTTTTATGCTTCAGCCAAAGCAAAAAAGACAGAGGTAGCAATTGTGATCTCAGACAAAGCAATGGCTAAAGTAGATATAATTAAAAGAGATTAACAGGGTAACTACATTTGGATCAGAGGTACCATAGACAATGAAGCAATATCAATACTGAACCTATATGCACCAAATACTATTGCATCTAAAATTTTAAAAGAAAAGTTAAATGAATTACAGGTGGAGACAGATAATAGTACTATAATAGTAGGGGACTTTAATCTTCCCCTCTAAGAACTAGATAAATCTAACAAAAAAATAAATAAGAAAGAAGTTAAGGAAATGAAAAGAATTTTAGATGAACTAGATATGATAGATATCTGGAGAAACTGAATGAAAATAGAAAGGATTACATCTTTTTCTCATTGGCTCATGGTACCTTTACAAAGACTGACCATATATTAGTACATAAAAATTTTATAGTTAAAAGCAGAAATATTAAAAGTACTTGGTCTATTTTCAAAAATTATTATGGAAAAAGGAAAAGAACCTATATATTCTAGAATGTTTATAGCAGTTCTCTTTGTGGTGGCAAAGAATTGGAAATTTCAGGGATTTCCATCAATTGGGGGATGGCTGAACAAGTTGTGGTATATGATTGCGATGGAATACTACTGTGCTATAAGAAATGATGAGCTCAATGATTTTAGAAAAACATGGAACGATTTACGTGAAATAATGAAAAATGAAATGAACAGAACTAAGAGAACATTATATACAGTAACAGCAATATTGTTTTAAGAATGACTTTGAACAAATAAGTTATTTTGTCTATTATAAATACCCAAATTAACTATAAAGGACATATGAAGAAAGATGTTATCTGCATCCAGAGAAAAAACTGATAAATAGAAGTATGTATTGAATTTTACATATTATCTATATCTGTATGTATGTATATAAGTATATAATTTGTGTCTAATGTTAGCCATCTCTAGGGCACAGTAGGGAGGGAAGAAAAAAATTTACATGATAATTTTGTTGTATATTTGAAAAGAATACCAAGTTGTGCATAGTAGATTTGCAATTTCACGGACAATCATCTTTTTATTGTACTATGTTATGGAAATGCATGTTTTATTCCATAAATTAAAAATAAAATAAAGGAAAAAAAAAGAGTTGGTGAGAGAGGAATGTATTCAGCACCAGTGTTCTAGGATTGATGCAATCTGATTCTGCTCCCCTGACTATCTTTTCTTTTCCTTACCCAGAATCCAATCACAGGTTCTTATCCTTTTTTTTCTTTCCTTTTAAACTCCTCTTCTCATCTATCCTCTAGGATTAGAGTTTGTTTTTGCTTAGGACTAATCCCTCCCTTAATTTGCCCTTCCTCTTATTCTCTTATTTCCTTTCTCCCCCTTCCCCCCTTTTTTCATGTTAGTAAAATGTATTTCTGTACCCAACTGTATTTATAGTCTTCCCTCCTTTACTAGTTCAGATGATAATGAGGTTCAAGTATTGTCTACTCCCCCTACCCCTTCCTCCTTATTTATATATCTTCTACTTGCCCATATCCAAATTATGTGAAATAATTTCCTTCCCCTTCTCTTCCCCGCCCCCACCTTAGAAATATTCCTTTCTCCCTCCTTTCTTTTCTTTTCTGAAGACCTCCTAGAGCTTTTTCTGCCTTTAACTTCCCAGCATCTCCTATCCTACACTTAACACTTCTCCTGCCCCACCACAAGCTCTGCCCAATTGGAGCTCCTGTCCCTAGAATCCATCACCAATCAGCTGAAGCTAAAGCAATCCCAAAATCAACTGTCCAGCAAAAAGAAAGATGAGGAGTCAAGAATTCCCTTGTATAGGTAGGAGTCAGGCTGGGGCAAGCAGGAGGGATTGACTGTGTAAAAATAACTATTTACAATCATTTATATGAGTTGCTTACTTTTTATGTTGAATTAACATGCAGCATTATTAATAATTATGCATATCAATAGATACCAGCATTTTTTTAGTTGGATACAATTCAAGTCCTGTTCATACATGCTTGTATGTCACAAACATGCTTGTTTGTTGTTCATGAAACATGACTGACATAATTTTTAAAAATTAGATAAAACATTTCAAGATGGACCCATTCATGTGCCAACTCTTATACCCTAAAGAGGTTATAGAACAAGAGTAACATCTGAAATAGAGGACACTTCTGCCTTATTTGCGTTTAGGCTAAGAAGACACTCTTTTTCTAAGAACATATTCTCTCTACTTTTAATTAACTAATGGTGGGTTCTGAGACTATTGCCTGCCTTTTCAAATTATAACAGATCTTAGGATATATTTTCTGGGAAGTTAAAAGGTGACTGACTGTATGAAAACAATATCTTCAGACTCAACATATGAAAACTGTATGTAGCATATGGTAGAGTAGGAGTCATATCTGCTTTCTTTATTGAAAAACAAACTTCTCCAGCTGTGTATTCTGCAAAGCCAATTCAATCCCAGAAGGGTGATTTACTGTAGAAATAGAAATGTCAGCTAAATTTCACCTAGAGGCTTTGTTATTGATGTAAAAAGCAGAAATAACAGTACTTGGTGTCAAATCCAAAGTGGAGTATAGGTTACTGGAAACTAGAACAAAAAATTACATTTTCCCTTATTGTAAGAAAACTTGATATGGAAGCCACAAAAAAAAAGAGAAATAAGTAGTTTAGTCACTCTTAATTTTTTTTTCACATTAAACCCTACACTTGCTAATTCTCAAGATGATTCAACAAGTTTTTATATTTCTGTATATGAACAGATAAGGAGTGATCATGACTAATTATTTATAATTTTTCAAATAGGCTTAAAAAAGATGAGATCACTAACTCACCATCAGTAGAACCTACTGTATTATTTTTCTAGTTGTGGTGCAAAACTTGGACTGAGTTATTCCTAAAATTATTCTCTAGCAAATAACATGCTCATTGATAGTGAGATTAGATAATTATTATCAGTTATGATTGTTTATATTCACATAGCACTTTATGGTAACAGAATACTTACACACCCATTATCTCATCGGATGATTACAATAACCCTGAAAAACAAATAGTGTAAATAATATTATACTCGTTTCACAGGTAAGGAAACTGATGTTTAGAGTTTGTGACTTGCCTCAAGTTACACAGCTCATAAATAAATCATAACGCCAGAATTTCAACCAAGGTCTTCTGACTTCAAGGCAGTAACTCTTCTCTTTACCTGATATCACAGGATCTCTTCTCACTGAAATAAGTTTATACTTTAATATTTTATGTATATGTTGATGTGGGTACAACTGCCACCAGTACAAATCAAATCCATCCATGTCTTTGTATTCTATATTGTCTATGCCCTTTTATAGATCCTCCCTGGAGGAATTAATTCCAAAGATTTTCCTAGAGAATCTATGCCATGCTATGTAGACAATCATTTTAATATGATGGATACCAAAGCAACACCTGGGCTATCCATCTGTTATCTCTCACTCTTACTAGATAACTGATCTGTCTCATTCTTTTGTTATGTATGAGGCAATATGGCACAAGAAAAAGTACTGACTGTAGAATCCAATACATAGGTGCAAATCCTACCTCTGGTGTTTATTATTTATGTCATATTATAACACATTAAAAAAAGTCACTTAATAAACCTAGACCTCAGTTTCCTAATCTATAAAATTAATAGGCTGTACTGGATGGTTCCTTATGGCTTTTGAACTATGAACATCTTTTAATGTTATATTTTATAATAATAGCTCACATTTATATAACTCTGTAAGGCTTGCATGTGTTATTTCATTTTACTCTCACAACAACCTTTGTGAGACAGGCATTACTATTATATTTGTTTTTCAGAAGATGAAACTAAAGGTAAGAAAAGATAGGTGACTTGCTCAGGGTTACACAGTGCCTAAGGTAAGATTCAAACTCATGCCTTCCTGACTCCAGGTTGACTAAGCCACCTAACTGCCACTTCTTAAATATGTTTGTGTATTAATGTCGAAGCCAAGCTGTACCTTCTATGCATTTCTCTATTGCCCTTAGGTTAATGAAATTTTAATTGTTTGGAAATTGTGGTATTGCATGATTTCTAGGCATTAGCATCAATGGGAGAATACTGGTGTTGAAAAGATGGGATTTATGGCACAGGGCTACTTGTGATCATTGTAAGCATTAAGAATTTTCCCAAATGCATGGCAACTACTCTGCTATTCTCATTTAGTTCTGGTCCAGTTCACTGTTTATGTATATTTCCCATAAAAGTTATTCAGCTATTCAAATCCTTTAACCTAGCATTTCTACTATCGTGTATATATGCAAAGGAGGTCAAAGGCAGAAAACAAAAAGGTCTAATAAATAAAAAAAATATATTCATGGCAACACTTTTCCTTATAGTAAAGAACTGGAAATAAGGTGGATGCCCATCAGTAGCATCAAGACTGAACAAACTGTATTACTTATATTAAATGGAATATTAACGTGCAGCGAGAAACAAACATTTAGGAGTTTAGAGAATCATAGGAAGATTTGTCTGAATTAATGTAGAGGGAAATAAGCAGAACTGAACTGTATACAAAATGACTACAATCAGTGTCACTATCCTTATAAATTTTCTAGCCACATTCTCCTATGTGTGTGGTCTCCCCCTATTATAATGTAAACTCCTCGAGGACAAGAATCATCCTATTCATATCCCCAGTGCTTGGCCCATAATAAGCAATTAACCAGTGCTTTCTCATCTGTTCATTTTGCTTTCATTTCTCCTCAACTATATATCCATAAGACAGATAATTAAAAAGTTTAGCAATGAAAACGTAATTATTCATAAATTTTGAGTAATAGCCACCAAATCCTGAAAATGTCTTTAGCTATCTTTCTGAGGGGCCCTTCTCCATTCGGTGAGTTCTCTTGGGGAAAGGCTCAGACCAGCTATCCCTCATTTTCTGGGCCATCTCATCATGTATCACTCTGTTTTTCACTTCTCCCTTTATATGTTGTCTTCTCCCATTAGAATGGAAGTTCCTTGAAGTCAGGGATTGTAGTTCTTTTTGTTTGTATTTGTACCCTCAGCCTTAGCATAGTGCTTGACATGTAGTGAGCACTTAATAAATCCTTGCTGACTGACTGCAAGATACATTGAACACGGCCAGATGACAAGTACATCTATTTTATTTGAAATAGGGTTTCCTCCCTGCTGAGATACAATGTGATCCATTTACTTAGCAGAGGCTCTATAAAACTGGCATTTGTCAACTGGCAGCTTTAGACCAGCTTCTTCCAGCTGATTTTACACTCTCATTATCTTTTTTCATGTTCCTTCAAGGCATTTTCAAAGATAATTGGTGTCATCCAGGTATACTAACACAGATAGTTCATATTTCCAACCACTTTTTCCATAAGCAATTGAAATATAGTTAGTGCCCTGATAATACTTGATGCTCATCCTTCTGGCTAGATTAGGGAAAAGATATCTTCTTATCTTCCTCTGCCATGGGGACTGGATAGTATCTGGCATGTAGATCTAGCATTGAAAACCACTGCCTGACTAGCAAACAATCCAGGGCATCTTGAACATGTGGCATTGTGTACTACTCTAATTATTTTGTTCAAAGTCTAGTAGTTTATATACACCTAGATGATGCATAGAGACTGTAGGAAAACAGGATGATGCTATAGACTAACAGGTTCCTCAGATCTTTTCTAAGATCTTCCAATTCAATCTTTTGAGATCATTCCTGAAAATGCCAGTAGTTGTTGAAGTGGATTCTGTGTGTTGTTCTTCAGAGGAACACTGTATATGGCCATGAAGGCAACTGAAGCAGATGTTGTAGGGTGCTTAGTGCTTGGTCAGGCAGATATCAAAGATGCCAAGGTCATCCACTGCACCCTGGGCCATCACTAATCATCTTGACTTTTGTCTTACCACTAGACTTTGATGACTCAGGAAGAATGAGGCTGACGACTTTGTGCAACTCTGCCTCATTAAATCCAACTCAGGTGCAAGTCAAGACATCACCTGTGATGTCACTGGTCTCTTCAAAAACGAAAGACAAATAACAACATATTGTTTACTGAGAACATTGGGCCTAGAACTGTGTTTCTGCAAATAATCTCTCAGGCACTCTAGAGTTATCAAAGTCAAACATCTCTTAGCCCACTTTCAAGATGGAATAGTCAGTGTTCTTGTGATATACTCTACTATTATATGCTTCTGTCTTTTGTCACAAAGAAACATGGATGGTCAGGGTGTCCAGGTAGTGAGATGCAGTTTGCTGTCTATAGAATTCTAATACCTTGAATAGGCTGGAATATCCTGAAGAGGTTGGAATACCAACCAATGCTGACACACCAGAGAGTTCACCAAGTATACCATAGCCAAGGTATCCACCTTCCTACTGATGTAATCTGAGTCCCAAAGTCCTTTGGTATGATTCTTCTCATTCATGGAGATCAGTGCCCTGTGATTACAAGAGGGGCTGGGTGGAGTTGGTGAGACCAGGAGAGAGAAGAGCTCTGTCTCATTTCTTCCAGCTCTACAGGCACTTTTGGCTTCCAGTTTTGACAGAGAAGATAGACAATGCCAACCCCATTTCAGGTTGGTGAAGGGAGAATAAGACTCTCGGAAGAAGCCAATATGACAGAGAACTTTGGGATAGATAACTGATTGAAGAGATGGTTAGAATCCTAGTTAGGCAAATGGAAAGGAATGGCTATATCCATTCAGGAGTATTAACTGCTGTAGAATGTTGAAGGATGTTCCATGCACTACGGGACTGGTACAACAATTGATAGAGACATCCCTAACTAAAGACTATCCTAGTAGGACCCACAGTGGGAGGGCAGGCTCTGGCAATATAAGGATGATGATTAAAAGTAGCAATAAGACTTTCCCCAGTGATGGAGAATGTGAAACCATGTTAAGGAGATTAAAGGATAAGAAAATTGGGAAGGTGTGGAAACTAATTCTTTACTTAAAAAAAAAAGGAATGCATTGTGAGAAATGAAAGAGTTAAGTTTCCACATAAGTAGATACAGCAAGTGGAGGGGGGTTGGGGGTGGGGGGTGGAGAGGAGATCACAACACAATTCTAGGCACATAATGTATGTTAAGGGTGGGGCGTATAAGGAAGATTGTAACCCAGAAGGATTAAGACCAATCCTGATCCAGAAGGGAGGAGTTAGGCAATTACTAATTATAAACCTTGCTTTGGCTTCTGTACCCGAGTACTCTCCTCTTCAAAGGAGGTGTGCCTGCTTCTCGAGAGAATCAAAGACCAAAAGGACGCACTTCAACCTCTTTAATAAAAAGTCTTTGAGACACCAGTCTTGGGGAAAAAAAAAAAGAAGCCAATATGAAAGGAGTTAGCAGTCATCATCATGCCCTTATATCCAGCTTGCTACACTAGAGACTGATTGGAATTTTCTCTTCAGTAAGATTTGGGACTCTCTTGTTTGAGCTGTTACTTCACTCCCAGTGGGAGAACTCCTTTAATCTGTATTGTCTGGTATATATTCTCACCCTATATCTTCTCTGATTTCTGTTTTGCTGTTGACTTGGATAAATGGGTTTCCTTGCTATTTGTTATGTGTTCACTGTAGAATTGGTATTTGGTAGGAAGGAGGTGAAACCTTGGATATAAAGATTGGAGATTTCCTTTCCCCGTTAATGAATAGAGATCAGAAGTTTAGCTTGAACCGGAAAACCACATCTCCTAGACTAAATATTAAAGAAAGCAGATAGATAAATAATTGTAGCCTGCTCGCCTCTTTGTCTGAAGAGAACAAAGTAGTCAGTTTTTACCCTTTACCTGCTGCTTCCTTCCAAGCAGGAATTAAAGTTTCCCTTGGAGAAGGGTTGGGGGAGAAGAGGCTAGTGATCTATCCATTCCTGTCTCCTTTTGAGCTATACAGGATATCCAATATCATATGTGGGTACAGTCTGATATACATAACTTACCTAGAGAACTCAAGCTCACATAAAGTTTCTCCTACACAATTCCTCATTTGTAATGTTACAGCCTATTCTCATCACGAACCTCTTAATTACCTTTTGAGTAACCCTCAACCTTAATGTTTGATATATTGCAACATTATATATATAGCCATACAATAACAGCAGTGTTAAAAAAAAAAAAAAAGATAGCATTTTGTTACAGGGAAAAGCTTGGGGATAATTAAAAGAATTATAGTTTCTTAAAGATAAACCAGATTACTCTCTTCCTCCTATTCAATTCAGGACCTAGCTTATATCTATCTTGTACAGGTGATAGACCAGCTTTATAAACTGTCTATCCAATTTCATATTGTAGTTTGGCCAACAACCATCATTCATCCACTTGATTTTTCTTGTGTGGCTAGCCAGATCAAATTCTGAAAGGCTATAAATATTATTTAGGAATCTCTGCAGTGTTCTGAGGTCTTATATAGTAAGCAAAATGTCATCTACAACCAGAAGGATAACTTTTAAAAATCTGCAATAATTTATATTTTACATTATTGTAAAAATAGTGGCTTTATTATTCGCTATTGTATTAGTATGTTCCCATTTACTCAAATGATCCCATGATCTCATTGATATAGGTCTTTTCTCCAACAATGAAAATTATAACCTATTCATGTCTGCCTATACTGTGTGAACACATGTATATAATATGTATGTATGTGCATGTATATGGTCCCAAAACTCTTAATGACAGCTCGTTTATTTGTGTATACATATATTTTCTCTACGTGTATGCATATGTTATCTATATGTATATATACATACATGTACATGGACACAGTCACATACACACACACACACACACACACACACACACACCCCTTTCCAGTCCAGGAAGAATGGGATGTAATCACTGGAAAAAAAAGGGGTGTTAAACTAAGTGTCATGTTTCTAGGAAGTGTAAAGTTTTCCTTGATTGAGTTGGAAGTGGAAATTGCCCAAGAGAAGTTTGGTCATGCCCTTCATGACCCTTAAAAAGCTGAGCTTACCCACTCTAGCCAACTAGTTCAAGCCAGGAGCCAAAAGCAAGGCAAGAACCTAGCCCTTGAGTGGGAATCAACTTCACATCTTGATGAGGGAAAGATTGGGCTTTCTCCTAACCTATCTCTCCCATTTGCCAGGGCACTTTGAGGCACTGAAGTATAGCTACTTGACCAGTAGCAGACACTATATCCAGAATGGAGCAGAGATACACACTTTCTAGACCAAGGGTTTTTAACCTTTTTTGTGTCATGGACCCCTTTGGCAGTCTGGTGAAACCTATGGACCCTTTTCAGAATTGTGTTTTTAAAATCATAAAAGAAAAATACATAGGATTACAAAGAAAACCAATTGCATTGAAATACTTATCAACATATTTAAAAAAAAGTTCATTTATCCTAGGTTAAGAATCCCTAAGGACAGATAAGGATAAGTAGTTACTCCAGGAGGAAGCAATTTCAAGGAGTGAGACTTTTGACATTAAAGAAGAGGCTATGGACTCAAGAGAGAACCAGTTCTGTCAATTGAGAATTGAACTGTGGAAAGGAACAGATGCTAGGAATAAAGATGCTGTATCCACTGAGCAGCAATGTGAGAATTCCTCTAGGAGATAAAGGATATTAAGGCCCTGTAGTACAGCAGGTGTAAGTTGCCTTTGCCACATTTTCCTTTCATGTATAACTCACTACTCTTGTCTTCAGGAAACTTAAAGTCTAACTGGGTGGTTACGAATTATTAACATGCAAGAGAATAAGAGAGCAGGTCAGTATTAGAGACTACTTGGTAGTCCTTTCTGTCTAATATATGGAGTAGATGGGGGAAAAATCTACTAAAGCAAAGTAAAATAGACAAGGTAGTTATTTAATTCAGGCCTACAAAATACTGGAGATCACAGCATTTATATAACATGCAAAGCCCTTTACATATGTTAACTCATTTGAACCTTACAACAACCCTATAAGGTAGGTATTATTATCATTCTTATTTTATAAAAACTGAGACACAGACAAGTTAAATGTCTTGTCCAGGGTTACACAGGTGTATCTGAAGCAGAATTAAAACTCAGTTCTTCTATACATAGCAGATCATACTTCAGAGTATTGAACCTACTCATTTTCAGCTGAGGAAACTGAAGTCCACAAATATACATTGACCTGACCAAGATTACACAAGTTTAGTAAGAATCATTCAGGATTTGAACCCAGGTCTTCTAATTCCAGAGTCATTGTCCTTTCCACTGTGCCAAGTTCTCCAAATAAAGCAGTTACAAGTTTTGTTTTGGTTGAATTATCTGAAACTGCCAAAATTTTCCACTTTTAACTCCTGGGTTTAGAGATTCCCTTGGTAACAACTAATCAGTAATAGACTGATGTGACTGATAACAAGAGTTGGCTGCTTTCTATCTAAAATAAACTTTTGTATTATGATTGCAACATTTTTATGATGCTGAAAGGATATCAAAATGCCTACAAAATAAAATTCTATCATATTAAACAAACCCTATATGTGATCAATTAATATTAATAAATGTGTTTCAGCTGGCTCTTCTTGAGATACATGATATTTCGAGAAAAAACAAAATGCCATTACCAGTGGCAAAGTTGATAGCATACTGGGGTTGGAGTTAAGCAGAAATGAATTCAAATCTGGTCTTGGACATTCACTACTGTGTGAGTCAAGGCCAGTCACAACTTCTTTCAGTCTCAGTTCTGCATTTGTAACATGGGAATGATAATAACATCTACATCAAAGAGTGTTGTGAAGATAAAATGAGATATTTGTAAAGCACTTTGCAAATCTTAAAGCACCATACAAATGCTAGCTGTTATAAATAGTTACTCTTAACCATGGAGAATTAAATAGCAGATAAGAAATCTGAAACTCAGCATTTGAATTCTGACCCACTTCAGTATTTTCTTGATGAATATTTATCTGCTTCTGTTTCTAATTGGGTACTTATTCTGCTTCTTTTTTTTAAATTGGGTACTTATTCTGAAATAAAACCTTTATTTTCCTGTACTTTCTATTTCTTCTTGCTACTAGATACTGCTGAAAAAGATTGTAATACTGTTTCAAGCTCTGTTATCAGTATCAAGCAAAATGAGATCTATGCAGAACACAAAATTTTACATTTGCCATTTGCTATCAAGAAAATTAAATTTAGAAAAGACTCCAAAAATTCAACCTATAGATATAATCTACTATCTCGCTTTCTGTTGTTTTTATCATTCCCAAGAATAAGCCTGTTGTTAAACCGACAGATGGAGTTTTAAACTGTTACCAGCCTTGATTGCATCAAGTCTTTTCCAAGCCTTAGATTATACTGCCCCCTAGCGAATGCTATCTCATGAATTGGGTGGGCCACATTAGTAAAAAGTTTAAATTTACAGGTGGCTTTTTTTTTTTTAGGGAAGAAATCTGGAACACAGTACAAAACTGCTACAGAACCTCAACGCTTAAAAAAAAGTTTTCCATCTCCCTGTTCTAGACTTTATTTCAGCTCCTAATTATTTTAGAATCAATATTCTTTCGCATTGGTCTACAAGACTGTTTTTGGCTTTGGGTTAGACTGAAGAAGTGTTTCAAGCATTTATTGAGTAACACTATATAAACTACATCACAAACCTTTGAATATATCATATGAACCTGGTGTTTATTCCCAATTCCACAGAAGCATCTCCTTGTGTTCAAAAACTTAGCAAAAGAAGGCTTGTGGGAAAGTGGGTGGGCCATGGGAATGGCCTCATTAACTCTAATAATAAAGCAGCCTGGAAAGAATAACATTCTTGGTGTCACAAAGAATCATAAGTGCATAACTGTAGAGCTGAAAGGGACCGCATAAGTCAGATGGTACAGCCCCTTTACAGATGAAGAAACGAACTGAATCTCAGAAAGGTTAAGTAACTTGGCCAAGGATTTACAAGTAAAAAGTAGCAGAGGCAGAATTCAAACTGTCCTAATTTCAAATCTAGTTCTTTTTCTACTGTACGAGGGCCTGAGTGTGAGTGCTGGATTTGGCACTTGATACTTAACCTTTCGTTATCTGTAAAACGAACCTGTTGGATTAGTTGACACCTAATGCCCCTTCCAGCTACCAATCTACACCACCTTAACTCCAAATTGGGAACTGGCTTATTCATTGCCAAGTTTCCTTTCTCCCTAGCCAGTACTCCTCGGATGCATGTTGGGGGTGAGGGAGAATTGCGAGAATGAAATGGGGGTGGGAGGGGGAAAAGAGGGAGGCGTTCGGGAAAACGACTGTGGCATAAACCAGGGAGGGAGGAGGTAAAACCTCATCGACTCTCACACCAGGTGCCTGGCTGTAGTTCCCACGCTGCAGTGATGACAGTAGAGTGATGACGGCGGCCAGACGGAAGGAGTGACCAATGAAAATGGATATGGACGCTTTCGTCAGCAAAAAGGTCAAAGGTATCCGTGCACTGAAGCAGGGCCACGCCCCTCCCGGGAGTTCTCACCAATGAAAACTGAATCTTTGTGCGCCATCATCTGCTAACAGGCGGAAGTTTGTTAAACCCAGCCCCCGAAGTTGGGCCCCGTCCCTCCCGGAAGTTCTCTCCAATGGAACGAAATCTCTGTATACCAACAGGCTGTAATTCGCTAATTCCTGCCTCAAGCAGGGCCACGTCCCTTTGGTACGGTCTTTCCAATGAAAACTGAATCACTGTGCGACACCTTTGGAAAGACGCCGGAGTTTGCGAATCCCTCGCTTTAGAAACGGGCCACGCCCCTAGGAGGCGGTCCCTCGTACCGGAGTTAAGGTAAAGGCTGCTTCCGATTTCTCTTCTCGCGAGAGCGTCCGGCGGGGCTCTTATCGGAGCGGCTCGGCGCCATGGCGCCGGTCTCCAGCTCTCGCAGCCCGGAGGATGCCCCAGGTTCCCGGCGGCGGCGTCACGGAGGCGGCGGTAGCGCAGCATCAGGAGGAGGAAGCGGCAGCGGCCACCGAAGCTCCTCCGAGAGCCCCCCCAACACTAAAGCCATCCGCTCACCGCGGGGCCGCTCTCGTTCCCGGGACCGCAACGGCTTCCGGCAGCCGTCGTCCTTCACGGAGCCGGGAGGCCCAGGCCGCAGCCGCCGCAGCCCCAGCCGGACCCACGGCCGCGAGCGGGAGCGGCTCCCTGATCTGCGCGGCTCCTCGTCCTCATCTTCCGCCCACTACCATCACCACCACCACTATCATCACCATGGGGGCGACCGGCAATGGCCGGATTACTACGAGAAGGAAAAGGAGGAGAGCCTGCGCCAGAGGAGGTTAAATGAGCGGGAGCGGATCGGGGAGCTTGGAGCCCCAGAGGTCTGGGGACTTTCCCCCAAGATCCCCGAGCCTGATTCTGATGAACATACCCCTGTAGAGGAGGAGGATTCAAAGTCTAAGAAAAGTGCTTCAAGTTCCAGTTCTGAAGAAGATAAGAAGAGAAGAAAGAAGAAGGAGAGTCGCTCCAAAGAAAATGCTCAGAAGAAAAGAAAGAAAAAAGCATCCAAAAGAAAACATAAAAAATATTCTGAGGATAGTGACAGTGACTCTGATTCTGACTCTGACTCTAGCAGTGAAGAAGAGAGAAGAAAGGCAAAGAAAGCCAAGAAGAAAAAGAAAAAGAAACACAAATTGAAAAGGTCCAAGAAGAAGAAATATAAAAAAGAATCTACTGAGTCAAGCTCCGATGTCTCAGATGAGGAGTTTCCAGAAGATGACCTTTGGATTGAGAGATCAAAGAATGCAGAAGCTATGGATTTAATTGGACCAGAAGCACCTGTGACACATGCCTCTCAAGATGATAGACCTTTGAACTATGGGCATGCTCTGTTGCCAGGGGAAGGTGCAGCCATGGCTGAGTATGTCAAAGCTGGAAAGCGTATCCCTCGAAGAGGAGAAATTGGCCTGACCAGTGAAGAGATTGCATCATTTGAATGTTCAGGCTATGTAATGAGTGGTAGTAGACACCGAAGAATGGAAGCTGTGCGACTTCGAAAAGAAAACCAGATCTACAGTGCTGATGAGAAGCGAGCTTTAGCATCCTTTAACCAAGAAGAGAGAAGGAAGAGAGAAAACAAGATTCTAGCCAGTTTCCGAGAAATGGTATATAGAAAGACAAAAGGGAAGGATGACAAATAAAAACGTTGTTAGTTGTGCAGCCAGAAATGTTGAAAGTGTCTTTGCAACCATATCTTTTTTCTATTGAAATATAAACAAAGTTTACAATGCAACTGTGCCTTCTTTTTAATTCATTGAATTCTTTCATGAGAATATGTTGTTGATTGAACTAAATTACTTTATTTGTATTATTTTAAATAGGTGTGATTGGCCTGCTCAACCCCTGAATGATTATGTGTGCTAGTTAATGAAGATTTTGTGTACCAAACTGAGGGGGTTGGTCATAGAGTGATCCTTGAAGTCCCTAGGGATTCTCTTGTTTTATTCAGGGTGGTATCTGGGAGGAAGGGAAGGAGGAGGTAACCATGGTTAACTCCAAAAGGTGGGAAATGTAAATCTTGCCCTGTTTAGGTAGTGCGGCTAATATCTATACAGTATACTTGTTGTTCAAGATAAAAATTAGCATCCCCTGCTCTTAACACACTTGCTACAAATGCTGCAAAGGGAAAATAATGAAATTTGGAAATTGACTTGTAATATTATACAAACTTTGATTTGCATCAGGAATATTGAATTACTAGTTCTTTTCTCAGCCCTTTTGTTAACAGGCTAGTTAAATTGCCAATGACTGAACAAGATTTGGAACCAGAAGATGTGCATTTCCTTCCAGCTCTAAATCTTAGGAACTTAAATTTATGTATTTATTTATTTAGTGAGGCAGTTGGGGTTAAGTGACTTGCCCAGGGTCACACAGCTAGTAATTTAAATTTATTTTTCAAAGTAAGTATTAGGCAACTCTAAGAGGTTTGTTCATTTAAAAAAAAAATCACAGCATGTGTTTAGTATCAGGCCAGTCAGTGAAACTTTAAGCACCAACTGTGTACTAAGTGCTAAGAATACAAAAAACAAAGCCAAAGACTTCTGGGCCTTCAGTGAATTCACAATCTAAGGAAGACTACAAGCAAACAAGTATGTAAATAAACATGGGGGGGAGGAAGGAATTAAAAGAGGGTGGGCACTAGAACTAAAGACTTCTTGTAGATTCTGTAGGAATTCCTATAGGTTCTTAAAAGATGGAACTTCAGTTGAGACTTGAAGCCATGAAAACCAGAAGACTGAGATGAAGACAGAATATTCCAGGCTCTGGGGACAGCCAGAGGAAATGCCTGGAGCTGAATGTCTTATATGTCAGGATGCTGAGTGACGAGTGTCACTGGATCAAAAACTGCTTTGCGAGTAAGGTATAAGAATACTGGAAAACTGGTGGGGAGGCAGTGAGGGAGGAAATGCTGGGTTAAGAAGGGCTTTAAAACCCAACCCAAACAGGACTTTGTATTTGATCCTGGAGGTGATTGGGAGCCACTGAAGTTTATTGAGTAATGGGTGACTTGGGTTAGACCTGTGCTAGTATAATTAAAGGCCAATGTGATTACATCATTCAACTTGAACTGCCTATGTAATGGGTTAATAAATCTAAATAGGCTTCTAAATGTCCAGTAGCCTAGTAGAAGAGATAAGGATGAATTAAAATATCCCCCTCCCGAAGACATTTCCCTTTTCGTAAGACTAAAGCTGAACATTTCCTATTTACCTCAATGGAGGTTTGTTCCGAATGTGACTTGGAAATTTCATGAGGACAAATAAAACTTGTTTTTACTATTGCATGTAATTGTTAGTTGTGATAATCACTTCTTAAATTAGGAAGGAATAGAAGGTACTGTTTCTGTGTATCGGCTCAGTTGTTTTCCTCCCCCAGTTTTGCTGTTTTGCTAAAGGAATATGAGTAAGGAAGTGGTTTTTTTTTTATGTGAATTTAGTGTCCAAAAAATGGTGATTATCTTTTCTATTGTGAGAGCATCAAATATAAGTTCTATGGAAATGAATTCTAATCCATTTTCTTGAACTTTTGACCCCAATTCCAATTGCTTGATGCTTAGCTGTGATGCTGCTCAAGTTCAAAATGCCCCCAGACAAACTTACTGTTTCCCCCTAAATCTGCCCTACCTCCTAATTTTCCTGTTAGTATCAGTGGTACCAGTATTGGTACAATCATAAAAGCCTGAAATTTTGGATTGTTTTTTAATCCTTCCTGTTGATCTTTCCCCTCAGTTCAAGAAGGCAGCCTAGTTGTACTGGAAAGACTGAGAACTGGGTGTGAATCCTGGATAGGTTTTTACCTGTGAGATGTTAGGCAAGTCACGTAACTGTCTAAGGTTTTAGTCTCATGTAAAATGAGGCAAGGTGATTTCTAAGGTCCTTTCCAGCTCAAAGATCCCCTGATGCTATAATTAAGTTCAGTTTAAAAAAAATGTCAAGCATCTACTACACTATATGCAAGCTACTGGCAAGTAAGAATAAGATCTATGAGAGCAGGGACCATGTCTTATCTAAACAATTTTCTAGTAGCTAGGATAATTCTCTGCAGGAATTGATTGAATAGGCCAGGTAAAGGAATGTCGTCCACATTGATCCAATGTGATCCACATGAGATGTATGGCCTGTATGAATTCAGTAAAGCAGGATGGTGCAAGTCAAGATTAGGGAACACTTGCTAGTTCTGTCTGGCTAGATTGTAGAGTATATTGAGAACATTAATATGAATATAACTAGTAAGGTAAGTTGAAGTCAAATTGTGGAGGGCCTTGAATGTTAGGTTGAGGCATTTGTACTGATAAAGCATTTTCAGATCATGATGTGCCAGGTACTGCTGGGATACGATACAATGATAATAGCATTTATATAGTGCTTTAAGACTTGTAAAATGCTTTATATGTGTCACCTGATAGGATATTCACCACAACCCTCTGAGGTAGGCTATTATCCCCATTTTGAGGAAACAGTCTGAGTTAAGTGACTTCTTTAGGATCACATAGCTAATGTCTAAGGCATAATTCAAACTCGAATCTTCCCGATTGTACTGTGCCACCAACTGTTGAAATATAAGCAGGCAAGACTGTCCTTACCCTCAAGAACTTCATATTCCTAATTTGGAAAGATAGCACATAGAGGGAGCTAGAAAGCTGGAAGAGGGGAGTTCTTGATCCCTGGCATGCTTTGGAAATGGTGGCTAAAAATTTACATAGAGGTCAGTTATCCTAGAAGCATCAGGGAGTCACTAAAGATTTTTGAATAGTAGTGATAGGGGAACAAGGTGGAGGGAAGAGAGAGTGATCAGAGAGAAGAATTTCAGAGTTCTGAATATTGGTAGAAGATTTTTAGGAAGAGATATTAGGTGGTACTATCTCTGGACGACTGAGGTAAAATAGAGATGGAGGTGATAAAAGTTGGGATTAATAAAGTGGGAGATCAGAGTGGTAGACCGTCAATGAGAATATTAAAATTACAAAAGATAATACTAGTGGTTTGAATGGAGAGGAAGATTGAGCTAGGACCTAAAGTCATTGAGGCAAATGGTAGAATGCTGGACATTGACATATGACAATGACAAATCTATAGTAGAGTGATACAACTGGAGACTCAAACTTCAAAGATGGAAAGCTTGTTGAATGAACTTGACAGAGCAACAGTTTGGAAATGACAGCAAGAATCAGAAGTATTCTAGCTGCATGAGAGAAATCTCCTTTATATTCTCTCTGACCACATTAATTCAGGTTCTTACTATATCTTGTCTAACAACCACTGAAATAGTCTTCCTAAGTAGTTTCCCTCACTTCACTCTTTTCCCACTTTAATCCTACCTATACACTAATCTCCCTATTTCACAATTCAGATCACATCATCCCATAACTCAGAGAATCTTAAATCTGGAGCTGTAAGGGATGTGAGACGCCATCTAATCTCATTTTACAAAAAAGGCAATTGAGGCCAGGGAGGTTTTGATCACACAGATATGCAACAAAAACACCTTCAATCACATAGCCACTGTTTGTATGAACTTTTTAGCTTGACAAAATGACAGAATCGTAGAAACTCAGAGTTGGAAGGGACCTCAATGATTATCTAGTACAAAATGCACATAAAGAAAAATAGCCTCTACGACATACTCAACAAATGGTCATCTAGTATTTGTTTCCACTTTTGGATAGCTAGGTGGGTGAAGTGGATAGAGTGCCAGTCGTGAAGTCAGAAAGACTCAACTTCTTGAGCTCAAATGTGGCCTCAGACACTTACCAGTTGTGTGACCCCGGGCAAGTCACTTAACCCTATTTGCCCCAGTTTCCTCATTCGTAAAAGGAGCTGGAGAAGGAAATGACAACCCCAAATGGGGTCACAAAGTTGGGTGTGACTGAACAACAATTATTTCTTTTTATCAGTACTAAATTAATCTTTTCAATTTCATCCTGGTTCTTCCTTTTGGGACCTACATAGTGATCCTAGTCCCCCTTCCACATGCCAACCCTTCATACACTTGAAAACAGCTTATTACACCCCAATTCTTTTCTCTAGGCTATGACTCACTTCACTTGTCCTTCCTATATTATGAACATGAGGCCTCTAACCAGTGTGACTTCTGTATGCTCTTCAACTTCACAAAGCTCTCCCTAAAATGGGGTACTCACAAATGATTACAATACTTCTGACTAGGGTGGAGGACAGAGAACTCGTCTTGGACAGTACCTTTAAATGCAGCCTAAGATTGCACTAGTGCTCTTAGCTATCACATAGCAGCACTATTGAATCATGTTGACTTTTTTGGCCTACTAAAATTCCCAAATGAACTGCTTTCTAGTCGTCTTGTCCTTGTGTGGTTGACTTTTTTTTTTAATCTGTATAAGACAACATTTAAACATATCAAATTTCATCTTAACAGATTCAACCTAAAGTTTGATCCCATAAACTTCTTTTTAAAATCCTGACTCTTGCTCTCCAATGAGTTAGCTGTCCCTCTCAACTCTGTCTCATCTATAAATCTGATGAACATGCCATCTATGCCTTTATCCAAGTCATTGACAAAAATGTTAAACAGCCCTGGGATCAAGTATAGATCCTCTCAGTCACTACCCTGAAGACCTCCTTCCAAGTTGACAATCAACAAATTAATGACTACTCTCATTCTGATCATTCAACCAGTTCCAAATCTACTTAACTACACTATTATCCACTATATCTTTTCATCTTCTCTAGAAAACATCATGATATGGTTTATGGGACAGTTTGCTAAAATTTAAGTAAATTGTATCTTTATCACTTCCCTGATGTACACATAAACTTAACAGTTTAGCAACTCCATCAGAAAAGGAAATAAGGTTAGACTGGCATTATCTGTTCTTCCTGAAGCAATGCTTGCTATTTTGTGATCACTGCTTCCCCTGCCCTCACATTCCTAACTATTCCTTTAATAATACATCCTAGAATTTTGTCAAGAATTGGAGTCAAATTCCAAGTTGATCTATAGTTTGCAGACTCCATTCTCCTCTCCTTTTAGAAATCTGAGATATTTGACTTTCTCCAATCCTGAGGAAACACAATCATCTTTCAGTTCTTTCAGATTCATTCCCTCCACAACCTGCCCGAAACATACTTTCTCAGGCATATACTATACTACTTACTTTCATTTTATTTTCCAAGTCAAACTGGATTACCCATGATTACCCAAACCTATTCATCATTTTCCACTTTTGTACTTTTGTTTCTGGTTTCCTCTTTGCCTAGAATATATTTCTCCCTTGCAGCTTCAATTATTCTGATTCTTCCCATCTTCAAGCTCTAGTTGAAGTACCATTTTCTGCATAAAAACCTTCACTGATCTCCCTAAGAGAAATAATCACTCTACCTCAATGCCTAGAGTTTATTTTTTATACCTCTATCAATAATGTATTTTGCATTACTATTATTTACATAATAAATTTATATTTATTACATGTAATAACATATGCCTAATATGTCTTATCTACTAGGTTGTAAACTCCATTATTCTTTTACATATTTGCTAAATGAACGAGTTCATTTTACAGAGGAGGAAAACTCGAGGTCCGAAGAGGTGGTGACTTGCTCAAGGTCGCACTTCTAAGGTGTAAGGCATAATTTGAACCCAGGTCTTCCTGACTTCAAGTCCACGATACTCGAAAGCACTGAAAACAAAACATATGATTTAATAAAAGTGGAAGAGAGAGAAAAGGTGTGTGAGTGAGGAGAAAAGTAAGAAAAAGTTTATAGAAATAAAAAAGATGCTAATTTGCTGGGGGAATAGCAAAGCATAATTATGCCTCAGATGTTGCAGGATCTTAGGATACAGGGCATGAGAGGACCTTATGAGACCCTCTGTGCCACACCGCGTCTTCACCATGCCCCTGCCCCCACTTGGGAGTCGAAGAAAGCTCTCCCTGCGCAGCAACCTCGCCCAGTCCCCGCCTCTGCGGCAAGATGGGAGGAAGGAGGCGACTCTCCTGGAGATGGGCGAGGTCGGCGCCACCCTACAGACTGGATTTCTTTTCCCCCTTTAGTTAACTGAACAGACAACCCGGTCAAACAACGGGTCCGCCTGGGGGTCGCAGACTGCCAGGCCCCATCTTTTCTTCGTACAGTCCAGCCGGACACTACGCTGAATTCGTTACAGTCTCCCCACCGCTTACCTAGCCCACCCATAACCCAGTCTTTTTCTCCCGGGGAAATGACGTAGCTCCTACGAAAGAGGTGGGGCGGGGCTCGGGCCGGAAGTGCCTGAAAGATGGTAAATAAGCTGTGAGAGGAAAAAGAGCCTGGCTCCATCTTTACGGCGTCAGGAGCTCCTGCTGTCTCTTGGCCATGGGAGGTGTCCTGGGATTGTGCTCCATGGCGAGCTGGGTACGTTCCCCCGGGTGTTCTCAGAGGGGCGAGGAAACTGGCTGCGAGAAGGAAGGGACTCCCGGGACTGGAGGGAGGCTGCGGGCGCGGAGACCTCGCCCTGGCCCTGGCTCCCGGCCCCGGCCCCCGTCCCCGCCCCCGCCCCAGGGCGCCCTGCCGGGGCCTCTCGGTTTGGTTGCCTCTCGAGCCCCTCTCTCCCATTTCCAGTTGTCTCAGGGGGAGGGGGCGGTCTCCATCCCTGGATCTGGCGAAGGGAGTGGGGGAGGTGGGAGACATGGCCGGAATCGACTGGGCTCTGGGGAGAAAGGGAAGAAAACGACCGGCGTCATCCGCCCACCCCACCCCCTCCATGCACCCGCCCGGCCTCTTTCTGGCCCGGCGGACTCGGTGCCGCCGCCCTCGGTGCCTCGGCCCGGGCCCCAGCGCCCGCCCTGGGCTGCGTGGTTTGTTGCTTTCCTTACTGCGCAGCGCTGCCGGCCTCGCCTCTGCATCTTGCTGCGCCCCGGGGGCGTCAGATGGGAATCTTGGAGGTTTTTCTAGGGGAGGGGGATTGCGTTGATGTAGGATATTGGAAAATGCGGGGGGTAAAGAGGTGGCTTTGCTGAGCGGCTGCTTGGTGTATTTGGAAGTGCCCTCGAGGTTGGAATACTTGAGTTCCAGTCGTTGGTGTTAACAGCTGGATGACCTTGGGCAAGTTACCTCACCTCCCAGAAGCTGAATATTTTATAGATAAAATGGAGACTAGTAACGCTTGTTCTGTCTAGAACTTGGCAGTGTTGTCAGGAAAGATTTTTGTAAACTGCATAAACCTTGAACTGTTGTCAGAATACTGTTTTGCTTAGTGCTTAAAGCAAACAGGAGTCATCATCGCCCAAGTGGTGAGACGAAGGTAATAACACGTCCTAAAATACTAAGCGTTGACCCAGGGAACGATTTATGTACCTAGATTAGAATGTGGTCAGGGAAGTGTGAATTGTTTAGACTTAGAATAAATATCCCGTTGATTAACCCCTTCTTTCCTTTAGGAAAACCTATTGATGACTTGCAGAGTTGCTAAGGGAAAACTTAGGGAGGCAGGCAGCCTGATAAAATGAAAGAAATAGTGCATTTGGAGTCACGTGATCTGGGTTCAAAGCCAGTCTGCCACTGTGCCGCTGTGATTTTCAGTTTCCTAATCTTTAAAATGACAGCTGGACTAGACTTCTGAGGTCCTATTCAGCTCTAAATTGCCATCCTATGATCATTAAAAAAAAAAAAATGACATAGGAAGGCATATTAGGGAAGGTGTAATTTCTATATATATACCACATAAGACTTCTATCCTACAACTGCCTTGATACCTCAAAATTATTCCAAAATAGACATTCACTTCTTCCATATTTTTATACAGGTGTTGGTTCTGTCTCTAAGGGTGTAGCTTAGAATAGTCGAATTTAATTGAACTTCTTCTTTGATAATTAATTATATTTTTAAAAACCCAAAGGGTGTTAAGCCCTCCCAAACATATCCTTGATAGAAATATGAGAAGTTTTCTCCTATCCACAAAGAGTAGTTTTTTATGCATGGGTCTCTTCATGACACAAATACTTTCCTTGTAATAAAAGTAGTTCTAATATTCTTTTGCTTCTATTTTCCTTATTACTGTTCATTTATTCTCTTCTACTTCCATATGCCTTTCTCCTTTTCCACTTACTTTCATCGTTTTCCTTCTTGTCTTCTCCCCCTTTAATTTTTTCCATTCCTTCCTGGCAAAACTTAAATTTAAATATATTTAAAATACCACATTTAATGACTCAAGTGGTTCATTACTTCAAAATCACATGAATTTAATCTTTCATGTATGCTTCCTCTATTGATCTTCTCTTCCTTCCTCCTTCCCCTCAAAAAGAGCGAAGCTCTTGGTAGGCAGTGTGGTATAATGGAAGGAACACTGCACTGCCTTTGATCCAAAGACCTTGTTTTGTACCTTAAGAATCACAGGATTTAGATTTGGAAATCCAGATGAGTTTTGTTTCTAAGCCACACGTTTGTGTTTTTTTGTTCAGGGACCTTACCTATTCATATTTTTGTTAGCAGAAGAAATGAAAAAAAATGAAAAAAATGAAAATGAAAAAAATCAATAGAATTGGTTAATAAGGCTAAAGAATCTCTTTAGCATATCACACAAAAATAATTACACCCTTTCTCTAACATATTTAGTATAATTGAATTAAATACTGTTTAAAATGAAACCTTTTGGAAGACAGCTGTGATTTTTATTACTAATTCAAGTTTTGGTAAACTTTCTAACTTTGGGCACTAATTTTTGTGGGTAGGGTAGGTTGGCTTTCTATATTAAAGTATGACTTGTTTCTAACATTTTTCTCTTTACCAGATACCATGTCTATGTGGGAGTGCTCCATGTCTGCTGTGCCGATGCTGTCCAAGTGGAAATAACTCCACAGTAACTAGGCTGATTTATGCATTCTTTTTGCTTATTGGTGTGGGTATATCCTGTGTGATGTTGATACCAGGAATGGAAGAACAGTTAAATAAGGTTAGGTTTTATTTTGTTTGTTCGAAGTTTGGTTTTGTAGTAGAAATACAATTGGAATATAATTATCAGTGGAGTGATTTATGACTTAATTGATTTTACTTCATCATTTTTTTTCCCCAAATAAAATAGCACTCTGCTTGGATGACTAAACATCATATTTTGGGGGAAAACATACACACATGACATAATTTATTTTCTATCCACTGATAGTCTTGGGATCAAAATATTCTAGTATGACAATATCCATTATCTTGGATAAATGAGTTAACCTTTCTGCTCTAAAACTAATGATGAGGATAAGGTAAGTAATTTCTAGGCCTCTTACTTTCTCTGATTTTTAAAAAATACTTTGTAGATATTGAACTAGTAGCACTTCATTTCACAGTGGCTCCTTTTTTGAAGAGGCTAGCAAAGGAGAGATTTCTGCATTTGAGTTATTAAAACTTTGAATCCTTAGTTGACAATAATTGTTTCCTATTCTTATGTTTTAGAGGGCTATGAATGATCTTTTTTTGATAATGCTTCTCAGTAATAACCACAAAATTTATTTTGTGTTAGCTCATCATTCTAATTGCTTATTTCATTTAAAAAAATTGTTTTACTTGAGCAGATTGAAACTATAGATTACATAGTCAAAGATGTTGATATGCTGTTAGTATGGGTTGATTTACCCCTCAAGATTCATTTGTTCTAACACTTCTTGGTAACCCTTTCTTAAATTGCTTTTGGGGGTTTTTTTGTTTGTTATTGTTTTTATTTTTTTGACATGTAGAGACTGGTAGTTTGGCTCTTAAGTATTTGAGGCATAAATGACAAGTGATTGGTATACCTTAATGTTTTTTTTCATTTCTTAACAAAATGTTTTATTTTCAAAATTAAAGTCCATTATTAAACTTGTGAAATTTTTTAGACAGTTGGGTTTTAGTAAAATTAAAGTCAGAAATAATTCTAGTAAAAAATACATCTTAATTCTGAGGAGTTATGTTGGAGGTTCTTTTTGTTGATACGTTTAGGTTTGTAAGCACAATATTCTTGTAATTCTCTGAGCAATAAACAGGTAAAAATTGACATGCCAAATCAATTCCTTGAAAAATGAAAAGACATGTATTCTTCAGTATTCTCATACGGATTGAGTTATAGGGACCTAGTTACTGGTGTGGAGTGTCTCAGTATAAAGTACAGTTTTGAAAAATGAGGACAAATCTACATGATTAAAAAGGATTAAACTCAGGGTGGTTAGTGGGAATTTGTTTTTTTGCAGTTTAGCAAGGCTTTTGGAATATAGTAGCTTGATATTTTAAAGGAGTTCTGTATTTTAGGAATTTAGTTATATGTATTTAGTTTATGTAAATTTTAACATTTTTTCTTATTGGTCATGGCATCTTGTTTATTGTCCTAGATTCCTGGATTTTGTGATAGTGGGACAGGAGTTGTGCCATGTAGTGTGTTGGTTGGATACAAAGCTGTATACCGTTTGTGCTTTGGCATGGCCATGTTTTTCCTTTTGTTCTCCTTATTGATGATCAAAGTGAAGAGCAGCAGTGATCCTAGAGCTGCAGTGCACAATGGGTAAGTTTTAAACTTTTTTTAAAAGAAGCTGAGAAAATACATAGCAATTCTTAGCCAACCTAATAAAAGTGTTCAGGATGCTTTGATAAATATTGAAAATGATTATATTCTTTTAATGTACATTTTATGGTTAGAAAAGCTAGCTAACTAGAGTGGCAGTTTCAGATAGTTAAAAATTAAAAAAAAATTTTTTTATTAATTTATTTTGAATTATCAACAATCACTTCCATAAGCTTTTGAGTTTTAAATTTTTCTTCCCTTCCCTCCCCCAGTTAGTAAATTTTGATGAACAGTTTTGGGGAAAATTTCTGGTGGTTATAAAATTAACATTTCTCAGCTTATACTTATTTCCTACCTAATGGGGGAAAAAATCTGTTTCATTACTGCTTATGACTTCACTGTTCACATCAGGCTATCAGAACATAAACTTCAACATTGTTAGGAAATTGTGTTTTGTATTTTGAAACATTAAAGAAGAAAAAAAATCACATTAGTAGCTGTGGTAGATGTGAAGTAAAGGAACACTGGACTGGATGTTGAGAGAATTAAATGAAATAGCAAGGTATAGTGGAAAGAGTGCTTATTTACAGTTGAAGAATTTGGGTTTGAATCCTGGCCCTGCCACTGTTTCCTTGCGCAGTTCCCTTCACCACAATAAGTTATGGTTTCCTCACCTGTCAAATTTTGGAGTTGGCAGTAATGGTCTTGGTTAACAGATAACCTCCTTTAAAACAGAGAGGCAGGAATATAGTAGGGCAGAATATCATATACACAGATAAATCATTGTATCTGGTATTTCTGCTTATTTGATTTTCCTTGTAATGATTATTTTGAAAAAGTGGGAGAAATTTCCAACAATGACTGATGTAAAAACAAAGGCAGTAGTTTTAACTTTAACTTCATTTAAAATAATAAAATGAAGGGATTGTATTAGATAATCTCTAAATTTGTTTATACTTCTAAAACTAATATTCTGTGATTCTAATCTCAGCTTTGCCATAAACTGTGTAACATTAGATACATGACTGAACCTTTCTAAAGTAGTGTTTCAGTTTCTTGTCTAAAATGAGAGGTCTTGGTCTTTTAAAAATGATTCGTTGCTGGAGTATGTGTCTTTTATACAAGTGGCATAACTGAAGGAATGCATACAACTGCTTTAAGACTTTGGAACACCCTGTATATCTGTAAATATATGATAATTAGGAAGCTATAGAATGACCCAAACACAAGACTAGTAACCATGAGCTCTGATTCTCTCTGTGACTTAAAGATACAGTTGTCCACTTTAGTATTTTCATGATCTAAAATTAATGACCTTAGTTCAGAATACAGACATCATAGATCAAAACATTGGTAGTTGAATCTGAGCAACTTCAGATTCTGTGAATGGAAAAGAAGCTAATTAAGATTGTGAAGTGTTTTTGCTTTTATGAAAAAATAGTAAAATTGAAAAGAATTTACAAATTCACGAGTGCTTAAACTCAGATGATTTACAACAAACTTAATAGTGAACATTAATACGACCAGTTAAACATGTTTGGCACTTACTTACATTTAAATGTGCTTTGGTACATAAAATATAATTTGTCCTTGGTTCTTCTGATTCTGTCTTTACCATTATTTATTAGAGATCTTCCTATATTTCCTTATTTTCACCATATTTGTCCAAACTTAGATTAAAGTTTTCCATTACATTAAAGTATCATAGCTAATTTAACCATTCTCCTATTATCAGATTCGTAGGGTCTTTCTGATTTCTTATTTCTAGTTACAACTAATGTCGTTATTCAAAAGAGATAATATTTGTTAAGTGTTTAACACAGTACTTGTTACATTCTAGGTGTTTGATAAATGCTTATTCCCTTCCCTCTGTTATAAAAACCTTTTAATGGGTAACGTCTTCCCCCTCATCTGCTAATAGTCTTAGGGAATATTTCTGACAGTTGAATTATTGGATTAAAGGGTATGATTATTTTTGTAAATTTTTTTAAATCTTGTTTTTTAAATTAGAGATGCTTAATAGTAATTTTGAGATCATTGAGGGGACTGATTCTTAAAATAGATATATAAAGAGCAGAGGAACTTGGGGGGAAAACCTTACTCATATTAATATAGCTCAAAGGCAATCAAGAAAAATCTATATGCCTACTTTTTGAGCTCAATAAAATTTTTATGAGAATAGTCTAAATGCTTAATGAAAGTATGAAAAGAAAATAGGTAGTTTCCTCATAGTATTCTACAGCAGCCCATGGATTTGCTAGTAATATTGAAAGATACAGAGAATTCAAGATTTCATTGTGTTTACTGTTTTTTAACTTAAAAAGGAGACATTGAGACAGAATAATCCCCCCTTTTAAACTAAAATGATTGTATAGAGCAAAATGCCATCCTAAGCACTCCTTTAAAATCATCACAGAAAATACTGGAAAATGAAGCAAGAGAACTTTGTTCATTGACTCTCTGGTTATCAATATACAGCAAAGCATAAAATAGAATGATAAATACATTCTGAAGGTATTTGACTGTCAGGGCAGATAGTCAAAAGAGTCCAACTGGAAGAGACTCCCTATGCGTGGTGAGAGCCTCCAAATGTTCTTTTTTCAGATGACGTTTGTGTCAGTTGCATCAAGCCCTGGAACATTGTAGAGACTCCTAAATTAGGTCCCTAATTACTCAAGAATTCAACCTAATTATCCATATTGGAAAAATCAATAGATGAAGAATGAATATTCCAAGATTGTGATATGTATTTGAATTAACAGCCTCTGGATTTGGGCCATTATTACATATATCTTAGACACTGATGATTTACAATGAAAAGGATTTAGGATTGAAAAAGATTGAGAGTAGACCACAACCTTCTCCCTGAAATAAAGACCCACCTTTTTAACCCTAGTAGTTTTTTACTGATGGTGTGTAGCTACGAACTATCTGAAAGATAGTGGAGAGAGAAATGCATGGTGAGTGGTGAATAGTTAGTGGCATGCAGTAGTGAAGAAGTGAGCAGGAGAAAGGGTACAGATGGTCAGAGAAATACATGACCAGAACAATTGGCTAGTGATGGAGTAAATGAGACTCATAGGAAGCACGCTCTTTTTTATTGCTTCCTGAGCATTGTCAGGAGCTACAGGAAGATTTCCCAGTATGTCAAAGGGACCTCTTGTGGAGAATTTACTGGGAAAATGTTGACAAGAGTTGCACAAAGATGAGAAAGGGTGGATGGGTTTCATTCTTCAGCTTTGGAGGGAATACTCACATCAATGAATGTAAAAATCTATCAAATTAACTATAAAAATATGATTTATATATTGAGGATGTAGAGAAAACTAATTTTTTTTAAATAGCTTTTCAGATATTAGAGAATTATGTCTGCCAGCATGCCATATTTTTTTAGTAGGCAGTTGGTGTAAAAAACTAAATTTTATAATCATGGCATGATATAGGAAACAAATGAATTTTATCTTGAGGTGGAGGGTATAGGGGAGAAACATAGATGTTTCTTAATGATGATTTATTGCAGAAACCATCTTGGGGACAGTTTGAATTAAAACCTATTTAAAACGCTATCTGCCTTACTGTGGTGGTGTCACAGCTCATTTCATGCACTAAATGTTTTCATGTGCAGCATACCATCACTTTGTTTGCTGAAGAGAATGGACCAGTAGTTGAAAGTACTGCATATTAAATAATAATATATTATATTATTTGTCATCTGAAGAGAAATTTTTTTTGGCAAAGCAATATTTTTTGGCTATATTGAGAAAATCTTGATTATGCAAAAAGGACACTTCCCTAGTTTTTTGTGTCTAAAAGGTTTTTTTTTTCCTCTTTAGGAAATTAGGACCTAAACTATGTGGGTTTTTTTTTTAATTCAGTTTTTCTTAAATAATACCTTACTCTTTTATGGTATGAAAGATAATCTCTTCCTAAGAGTTAGGGACAGTGAGTAATCAAACCTTTTATGAATGGGATTTCTCAATTAGGATCACATTAGGGGACACTTAATGACCTGAAGCTACTGGATTTGATATTATGAGTCTGGTTATCTTCATTTGAACTATTTTCTCAGTGTATTTTTAGTTATGTAATATTGTGATAGATGAGGGAAGTAATGAAATGACATAAAAGATGAGTTTGTCAGCTAGCCGCTGGTAGTTTTCATCTTGACGTAAGATATAATTATGTAGCTATAATAAACGCAACATACATCTCTATGCCCATTTGACTTTAGTTAGTGTTTTTAAACACCAATTTAAAAAATCCATTTCCTAGTTAGGTTCTCTCCCGTGACTCCCACAAAGGAAAAATAATCCTTTGTTGCGCTCATTGGTTTTCTTGAATCATCAAGGTAAGGTTAGTGTTCTCTTACTAATTTTTTAGCTATGGTAGCAGCCTTAGGTGCAGTGTTCATATATTCACATATCTAATTTGTTCAGTGCTTTATACCTTATCAAAGTACCTCCTCACATTGTTGTAATTGCTATAGCAACTTTATGAAGGTCGAGGTAAATGATAGTATTTTAACACAATGAACATTAGTACTCTTTTGTCAAAATGCCATCATTTGTGTAGGACCTGAAAAACAGTTTTTCTTAAAGTTACACAGAAGTAGATGAAGTTGAGCCTTATATTCACTTTATAGTAACCCTCCAAGGTCTTGTTTCATGACCAGTTGATGTTATTTTGATATGCTCTTAAATTTTTGTATATGTGAAATTACATATATTTGAAAATATGCATCATATATTAAATATATTTGAATTTCTAATACAGTAAGAATCTATGTTTTTCTTTTTTAGATTCTGGTTCTTTAAATTTGTAGCAGCAGTGGCAATTACTGTTGGAGCTTTCTTTATCCCAGAAGGACCCTTTACTACTGGTAAGAACACTGAATATTTGTGTACTCCATTTTTCGTTGGCAACTATGATACTGCATTTGCTTGGTTCTGTTCGCTTGCTCCTCTTCTTTGTTCTGAATGTAGATGTTCCCAAAGTACTTTTATTTTAAAAAACTTTTTCTGTCTATATAATCCTTCTTTGTTGAGTTCATCCATTTCAACTATTATGTCCAATGTAGTGACTTCCATTTCTCTATCTCCCTCTAAAGCCTCTTTCCTGAACTATATGTAGGTGTGTATGTACACACACACACACACACACGCATATATACATACATATTTGTGTGTGTAAATTTTTTCCCCCAACTGTTGAGTGTATAACCATATTCTTTCAGTATTTTAATGTGTTCAAAATCACTCATGATCTTCCTCAAGGAGTTTAATGAATATTACCTTTGTTGAGATGAAATCAGACTAACTTAGTGCTGTGAACCCCTCTCCAAAGCCATGAGTTGTGTGGGGTCAATAAATAATGCACTTATTATCTGTTATTATGTGACCATAGCTCTGTGAAATGAGGTGGGGGAGTGATTTGACAAGGAAGTCTTCCAGAGCTAATAGATTTTTTTCCCCCCCGAGTTATTTTTTCCCCTATATTTTCATGTTTTTTATTGTGAATTATCACATCCATCATGGATCATGAAGGTTATCTCTTTCCTAATATTTTTCTCTTTTAAGTGCCTACCATGGATCAGGCACTGTCGTAAGCTCATAGTTTATTTATTTTTTTTTAATGGTTACGCATTTGATCAGGCAGTTATTGTATAAAATATGTTACAGATTTTACATTCTCTTTCTATTCAGTTAAGTAGCATTTATTGAATTAATTATTTTCTCTAATGTTTAACAGCCATAGGTTTATCAAACATTAATCAACTATATATATTTGGGTCTGTGGGGGATTTCTGGTCTACTCCATTAACCTTATTACCTTTTGGTCCAGTGTGAGATAATTTTAATAATTAGAAAAAGGGATTGCACCTTTGATTGTGTTGGTTTATGAAACTCCCCTTATCAATAAGAGTAAGCACTTTTTCTGCAATTTGTGTGTGTGTGTGTGTATTTTTCTTTTTTGCCTAGAGCATTGAGAGATTAGGTGACTTGGCCAGGCTCATTCAGAGGCAGTACTTGAACCTCAGGTCTGCCTGGCTTTGAAGACAAATCTCTATTTATGGCTATAGTATCTAATGATAATTAATGCTGTAATTTAAAGTAGTAGGACAAGTATCCCTTTGTTAGCTTTCTAAAAGTACATAACTCTAAATTTAATTCATTTTATCCATGTCTATAATCTAAACCAGGAGTGGGAAACCTATGGCCTCGAGGCCACATGTGGCCCTCTAGATCCTCAAGTGTGGACCTTTGACTGAATCCAAACTTCACAGAACAAATCCCTTTAATAAAAAGATTTGTTCTGTAAAACTTGGGCTTGCTCAAGTAAAACTTGACTCAACTTGGCCACACCCAAGGACCTAGAAGGTTCCCCACCCCATGTTAACCATTGAGATTACTGTGATTGAGAGATGTTTTTTATCATGATAATTTGCTACTTAGTAGCTTTCTTATTATCTTTGTGATCTTGGGCCAGAACACTGAGCCTTTAACTTCACTGAGCCTTTCTCCCCTTTCATTTGTAAAATTAAGAGCACTGGGTATTAAAAACCTTTTAAGTCACTTCTAGCACTAGATCTATGTATTACTTTCTATGTGTGTAGACTTTCTCTTACTATTCAGACCTTCCCTTTGCTTGCTGCCCAGTGTTGTCCTTTTCCTTATAAAGACTATGTGTAAGTGCCTTGGGTAAGTTATTGCTCAGATTGTGAGTGGGTATGGGTATGGTTGTTGGCGTGTGTGTGTTGGGGTTATTATGCTATGTGACATTAAAAATAATAGTTGTTATTGGTGTTACAGTGGTTTTGGAAGTTTACATTGATTTATATCGTGTCATGCTATATTTATTATTTCAATTTTTTGGTTGTCCTTGTACATTCTAGATCTTTGTCATCTTATGTTTATTGTCTGCATTAGATTTATCATAGTCATAATAGTGTTGATTTCCTCTCACTTTAATGATTTCATATATTCTGTTTATTTTGCCTTGTAATACTATTAGTGTTTCTTTTATAATTTAATTGAAACTTTATTTGGAACATAAATTTAATATTCTCTGATTCTGTTGTTTATTCTTTATGACAAATTTTATCTTGGACTCTTAGCCCAAGTGTCTTCTCTTGAGGTGTTCTACCTTCAATTTTATGTGTTACCATCATTGTTATTCTGGGTTTTCTTGAGCTTGTAAAATGAAGGTTTATTTTTTAGTCCTAGCTTTCAGTTGTAGTTTATGTGATGAGTTAGCTTTTTTTTTTTTAAATTTCATCACTGTTCCTTTTTATTCATCAGTTAGCATATGGTTTATTAAGTACTTACTGTATGCCAGGAATTGCTGGTGATACAAAGAAAAAGAAAATCAGTTCCTTCCTTTAAAGAGCTTACAAACCATCAGGGAGACCACATTTCTCTCTCTTAAGTCTATGCAAAATAAATACAAAATAGTTTTTATAGAGGAATTTGTTACTGTTTTTTCTCTTTCAGTATGGTTTTATGTGGGCATGGCAGGAGCCTTTTGTTTTATTCTCATCCAGCTGGTTTTACTTATTGACTTTGCCCACTCATGGAATGAATCATGGGTTGAAAAAATGGAAGAAGGAAACTCAAGATGTTGGTATGCAGGTAAGACTTGTAGTGCTTCAAGGCATAAGCAAGCATATAATATATTACAGGCTCATTTTAAAACATTACTCATTTAATTAACTGTATAGATGAGAGGATCAAAGATTTGGAGAGCTAGAAGAGGCTTAGTTGCCGTTTAGTATAGTACTCTCATTTTAGAGATGAGGAAACAGTCCCAGAGATATTTTTGGTTTATAAGATATTCAGATCGTCTACATTACACACCCAACATCCTCAGTTTTCTGGAACATAGTAGAGCCAGAAAAAAAGAGGGAAAGTTCTTTGAAAAGCGAAAAGAAGAGCCAGTGGCTTTGGATTAAAATCTCTTGTCATTTTGTTCTTAGTTAAGGCATTACCATAGTCTTTTACCTCTTGTTTTAGGCACACAGTTTTCTAATAGAGAGAATTTTATGGTTTTGTAGCTTTAGAACTGTGAAAGGCAAGTGCAATGACAAGAATGGACACCTGCCTGCCTAGAGAGAAAAAAAGAAGTTATAGTCTAGGTCTGTTTAACATGAAGAATAAATAAATACTACTGTATACCTTAATAGTTTTTGAAAGCATTATTCATTGCAACATAGTTCAATAATTGATGATCATATAATGATACCGAGTCATGAAGAAATGCCTCATTTGTGTATCATGTTGTGTTTAAGATAGAAAATATACAATACTTTTTAAGAAAGATTTCCTTCTGAAATGGTTCATATATTTTTGGTAACTTTTTCGCTATCTGGGAAATTCGCAGATATGCAACTTCATTTTTTGATGAAGGAAGGTAAAGAGGACTTTACCATATATTTCTATTACAGCATTTCTGTACATTTTCTTTTAGGCCATAGTGAGCCCAGAACTACATCTGTTTAGAGTTATTCAAGAAGAAATGTAATTTTTTCTTTAGATATTTAAAGGCTTTCAAATTATTTTATTATATATTTGAAAGTTTATTTTTAAAATTTTGCTCATGAGAAAGCAGTGTTGTTTTGTGGGCCAAACCTTTTGAGAATGAAAATAAGAACTTCACTTTCAAATACTGTTTACCAAATAACAAACCATTAAATGTAAATCAATAAGAAACAAACCTTGGTGGGCCCTACCAGTTTTGAAGGCCTTTGACTTTGGGCTCAGTGAGGGACTACCTTTGTTTCCCAAGGATAAGTCTTACTAAGTTTGGAGAAGCCCAACACCCATGTGATGGAGGTTGACAGAATTTGGGGGGGGGGGGGTGTCATAGCAATTTCCTTAAACCATGTACTAAGTTTTAGAGGAGTTTGATCTTTTATCAGGGGGTGTAATACCAATATAGACAAAATTACAGATTTGTGATGTCTGGGATATGAAATAAAAGTTTTTGTATAGTGTATTTTGGGCAATAAACCCATAAGAGTAGAGCATATACTAAAACTTGAAAGATCTCTTGAAAAGTTTAAGTTCATAGGATTCTTCTAGAACCTATATGAAGCTAACAGCTATGTAGTCGTGGTTTGTTTTTGGTTTTGGTAGTACAACTTACTTAGTAAATATTTATTCTAATGTAAACTTATATATATTTCTTAATATTTGTGATGAAACTTAAGTCTGCAACCATATCTTTTCACAGCTTTGTTATCAGCTACAGCAATGAATTATCTGCTGTCTTTAGTTGCTGTAGTCCTATTCTTTGTCTACTACACTCACCCAGACAGTTGCTCAGAAAATAAGGCCTTCATCAGTGTCAACATGCTTCTGTGCATTGGAGCATCTGTAATGTCTATTCTGCCCAAGATCCAAGTATGCTATTTATTTGAAGACTTCTTTTAATTGAAAATCATACTAATTTCTAAATGTTCATAAATATTGAGCCATGTCAGATTGTAAGTGCAGTTTTTATTTTGAAATTGTTAATAGGAGTCACAGCCAAGATCTGGTTTGTTGCAATCTTCAGTAATCACAATCTACACAATGTATCTGACCTGGTCTGCTATGACGAATGAACCAGGTATGTTACGGGAATTATCCTTGGTGTTTATTTCAAGCTCACAGTCTTTTTTCTCGAAACTCAGTAATCTCTCTTTATAGAGTGTTAGTTAGCAAAAATTCCACCTGAAAAGTATTCCTCCAACAAGAGACCTCTCATGTGCATGTCAAAATTTTACCAGATTCCTTAAAAGATATAACAATGGAGATAACTTTGGTCAACACTATTAGAGTCAAGTGAGCTATAAAATAGAATAGATAGCATTACCAAAGATGCCTTGTAACATCGCAGAGTAGACATTCTACTGAAGGAACTGAATGTCGCTCTTTTCATTCATACTATAAATAAAAGCAGAAGCCAGAAAAAAAAATCACTAAACGGAAGGCTATCTTGTAGTTTCCCTTGAAAAGGTAAATAAAAGAAACTATGGAATTGGTTATATCATACATCCAAAGGCAGTAAAACATTTCTTTTCATGAGACACTGGACATCTTATATTGCTTATGATGGACATTTACAAAAAAGACCATAATGGAGGCAACTGTAGTCTTATGTGCCAAAACCTATTGTGGAGGATAAGGAGACTCTTGAGAAACTTGATGAGACTAAACATTAAATGTTTACTTTGTGACTTCAGTGCAAAAGTGGGCTTGGAGAAAACATGGTAAAAGTGTTTGAAAGTGGTTTGGAAATATGAAATGAGAAAGATCAGAAGTGTGTATAATATTCAGAAGTATCACATTTATAGAACATTAATACTTTAAGACTAAAATCAGGTGGTGCTAAATGGAGTAAGCACTGAAATAACGTAAAAATTGATTATATTTTCAGAGGAAAGATAACTGGTTATTGATGTTGGAGTCATTTTCTGGTAACTGTGTAGAGTCAGACAATCAATTTGTTAGTGTAAAAACAAAAAAAAGAGGAATATATGGCATAAAATTGAAGCAACTACATCCTGATCTCTTCTAACAAGCTGTTGATAAAGAAAAATGGATAAAAGAACATATAGTGATGTAGAGTATTCTTAGTTGCTAAGGAAGTTTAACTAATACTAATTAATCACCATAATGAGAACAAAAGATTCTAGAGACCGTAGTAATAAGTGAACACTTACTGTTCTTGGAGAAATGGTTAATAGCCAAAGGTGACGCTAATTTAAAATGCAAAATTATTTATAAAATCTTACAGAGTAGTTTGATAGAATTTTGTACTCAGTCTTCTAACAAACTCATGTAAGATTTTATATAGCATCAGAAAACTAGTGGTAGTAGAGGGGGAAAATATTGACATAAGGCTAGTAAGAAACTCCATTAAACCATATTCAAAAGGGGCCTTTTAAAAATAAAATTGGAATATATGGATAAAAAATAGAAAATATCTACAAAGATTTCTGTAACAAATTCTTTTTTCTATCAGTGACAGTAGAACCTCTACATTTAGACTCATAACACCAAATCTCTACCCCTCCCAAATCTGCCAAAACAAAGTAAAAATGGCACAAAGAGAACAAATATGGGAAGAATCACTAGAGTACACCAGGCAACATGGAAGAAATATATTCTGGAGGTGGCAAAATTTTGAAGGCAATAAGGGAACAAGACTGAAGAAATCAAATGGGGAAAAATGTCAACAGCCCTTATTACTAGAAAGGAGTGGTGGGGTGGTGTATGTGTCCAAAAAAGTCCTTAGTTATTAATTACTTGATAATTTATTTTATCATCTTTGCTTTTATTTTATCATCTTTTCAAAATTTATGAGAATAACATGCACTTATCAGAGACATCATAATGAAAATTTGAGAAGAGAGCGGCAGGTTTTTCACAAAAACTATTCTTCAGTAGATATTTCTATAAGTAGCATAATTGATTGTGAATAGTGCAGACAATACTAGATCCCACTGTGTTTATTTTTTTTTAAACATTTCACAGAAGTTCAGAGTTAGAATTGACCTCAATAGCTATCTCATCTAATCATTATGCATAAAAAATCCATAGTATAACATACCCAAAAAATGGACATTCAACTCCTGTTTGACTTTTTGGATAACTCTGATTATTAGGAGTTATTTTCCTGGTGTCAAAAATAAATGTGTCATTGCATCTCCTGCCTGCTTTTAATTTTTGCCCAGTTGATGTGTTAGAATATTCCAAATTAAAGGTTTTCCTCAAACAAGCCTTATCTGTGTAGGAAAACATTAGTATGCAGTTGACTGGACAGCCCATAACACTGGGTCATCAGTATTTTAGATAGATAATGGAGGTAGAGAGTGAACTTGGCCCAGAATTGAAAAAGAAAGCCAGCTAGATTTCCTTGAGGCAATTTAAAAGCTCTTCAAAATTTCCTCAAGCTTTTCTCTGAAATACAGGCTAATCTTTTAAATTAAATTAAATTAAAGTTAAATTAAATGAATTATAACATATAATAAATTTAAATAAATAGTATTCTTTTCATACCTCGTGGCTTGTACATGTGATACATCATAATCTCTCTAAAGAATCAAAGTTGTTGGTCACCCAAAGGCTTATGGAGAGTCATATGATGAGCATTATTAATAGATTGCAGCATATTACCAGCTAAGAATTCCACAGAAAGGGACTGTGTAAAGGTTGTCATAAAGATTTATGGCTGGAAGGGCAGCTAGGTAGCACAGTGAATAGAGCACTGGCCCTGGAATCAGGACAGACACGAGTTCAAATCCGGCCTGAGACACTTGACACTAGCTGTGTGACCTTGGGCAAGTCACTTCACCCTGATTGCCTTGCTTTGCCCCCACACCCCACTCCCCCCCCCAAAAAAAAAAGATTTGTGGCTGGAGAGAGCTGGGCTGGTCATGTAATGAGAGGAAAGGCTAGCTAGTAGAAAGCTTGTGCACACCTGAACTGTCAAGAACAAGGGTCCTAGCACACATTGGGTGTACTTTCTAGAGTTCATGGATGAAAACTTCACAGGATAAAGAGGGCATGGATAGTTTGACAATTTTACAGATTGGTCACATGTAAGTATTCAGTAAATAAATAACACTAATTAGTGTATAAAACTAGGAATGAGAACATCTGAGGTATACTTCTGATCTACCACTAACTCACTGTGGTCTTTGGTCAATCACTTTTGCCTCAATTTCTTTCCTTACCTTTAAAAAATAGAAATCATGGCAACTTCACACATTATGAGGTTTAAAAAGATAATAGATAAAATGTTTTGAAAAATTTAATGCTATGTTAACTATGTTAGTACATTTTTGTTTAATAATAAGATCTATGTCAAGCATAATTTTTAGCTTTTACTTTCTGGTCACAGTTATAGGCTCTTAAAAGTTCTGAATTAATAAATTTTTGCAATGGGTGAAATGTAGATTTTTTTGGAAAATACCGTCTTTAGATTTTTTCTGATTTGATGTTTATTCACTTCACAGACAGACAGTGCAATCCAAGTTTATTAAGCATAATTGGCTATAATATTACAACAAGCATTCCAAAGCAAGGAGACTCTGTCCAGTGGTGGGATGCTCAAGGAATTGTGGGACTTATGCTCTTTTTGTGTTGTGTGCTTTATTCAAGGTAAGCATTATTCATAAAATTTTGTTGAAAAACAATACAGCTTATTGTTAAATCATACTTTTCTGAAACTAATGGCTTTCTCTCCTTTTCTACCTGCTTCCATAGCATCCGGTCATCTAACAACAGTCAGGTTAATAAACTGACTTTGACCAGTGATGAATCAACACTGATAGAAGATGGTGTGGCCAGACATGATGGATCACTTGATGATGGTGATGATGTTCACCGAGCAATAGACAATGAAAGGGATGGTGTTACTTACAGTTACTCCTTCTTCCATTTCATGCTTTTCTTGGCTTCACTTTATATCATGATGACCCTGACCAACTGGTACAGGTATTTAATAAAGTTTTTAACGTTTTGGACTTCAAAGGAACCCAAGATTTGTAAATTCTGGAAGCTTTGCATTTGGCATAAATTAAGATATAATGGCACTAATTCATAAAGGTAATATTAGTACTGTTTTAGAAACTCTTATTTTTAATCAATACAAAAGTGAATACTGGAGTATTATTATCATTATTATTACTGTGGCCTTTTAGCAAATTACAGTTTATTTTCTACTTTGGTGTGGGTCATATTTCGGATATTGAACTGTTTGCACATCTTAAAACAAAAAAGTGGCAAATTTTATAGGATAAAGATATTCCTTGATAATTTTGGGGCCTGTAGAAGTGCAAATTTGTGATTAACTCAAAAGGATATATATGCTGTATGATTTTTTCAAAAAGTTACTTATACATGTATTTATAATCTCTCTCATAATATTACACCCCTTTCACACACCCCCTTTGATCAATGACAGCAACAATTTTTAAAAAATGAAAAGAAAACTCTCAACAAATTCCCATATTGGCCTTGCTCCAAAGTGTTTTGTGTCATTGCAGTTTGAGTTCATTACCTTTGAGAGAAGATGAGTAGTATATTTCAACTTCAGGATTCATGGTTTTATCATTGCATTGCTCAAAGGGATCAGCTTTCAAAGTTGTTTTTCCTCTAATGTTGTGGCCATTTATAAATTACTCTCCTAGGTCTTACTTTGATCTATCTCAGTTCATAGATACCTGTTTTCTTTGAAACTGTCCATTCCATCATTTCTTTGGGCACAGTAATAATCCATTAAATTCATATAACATAATTTGCTTACCCTAATAGGAGGAAAGCTCCTTAGTTTCTAGATTTGAGCTACAATGAAAAAAGCTGCTATGAATATTTTTGAAGATAAAGGTTTTCCTCTTTCTTTGGTTTCTTTGAGGTAGAGTCCTAGTAGTGATAAAAGTGGGTCACAGGTATGCAACACAGTTTGGTAACTTTCTGGTCATAGTTCCAAATTGCTTTCCAGAGTGGCTAGAACTACCAGTAATGTATTAGTGTCCCTATTTTCCTATGACTCCTCCAATTAGTCTTTTTTTTTTTTTTAATCTTTGCCAGTCATCTGTGACAGAACAAAACCATTTATTCTTTTTTTTCTATCTCTTTTTTACTCTTTTGTCCCTTTTGGATATTGGTTTTTATCCTTTTAATTGTGTACCTTTCTGTGCTTTTATTGGCTCCTGCATCTTCATTTTTTAAATATCTGCTCAGTTCTGGCTTTTTAAAAATTAGGCATGATTGAAAATCTTCTCTTCCATCAAAGGTCAATTTTTTTCTCTCTAAGATTATATTTAGTTTTTTCTAAATAGACTGTGTGTTCTAAGCTTTCCTACTTCATTATAGTAGTAGCTGTCACATTTTGCATGATCCTTGCTGTGATTCTTTGGTCTTTGAACTCTTTTTGATGTCTTATATTTTTTCTTTGACCTGGAAGCACTGGATTTTAGCTATGTCATGTTCCTGGGAATTTTCACTTACGGATTTCTTTCAGGAAGTGAAAGTGATGGATTCTATCTCTGTTTTGCCCTCTAGTTCTAAGAATTGTGTACAGTTTTTGTTTATAATTTCTTGAAATATACAGTATCCAGACTTTTGGGGTGGGGGGTGTGTGATGATTTTCAGATCATCAAATAATTTTTACATTATTTTCCATGACTTGTTTTCTAGATCATTTAAAAAATTTTCTTAGATTTTTTTTCTTTTTTTTCCCCTAGTCTTTTGATTAATATTTCTTGTGGTTTCAGTTATTTTCTGTCTGGTCCATTTTAATTTTCAGGGCTTGTACTTAGGTCAAGCTCTGCAGCTAGATGGCTTGGGCAGGGCCTGAATATCTGGTCCTGAATATCATGTCAAGATTAGACCCCTCCTTCAATGGACTCTAGGCTGTTAAAATGCTGAGCTCTGCCTGGATGCTTCCTAGTGTTACTGGTTTCCAAAAGGGTATGTTATACTCTCTTGCACCATGAACTTCAGGGGATACCCCAGGTTGGCGTTTGCCTAAGGCTTTTTGCTTGCCACTGGGCTTGGGCCACTGGAGTCAGCCAACCCCTCCCAAAGCCTTGTTTACCTCAGAATCTCCACAGTATTCCATTGATCTTTTGTGATTCACAGAATTCCATTGATCTTTTGTTATTCCTCAAGCTGAGTGGAGTACTCTACAATAGATTATTGTTCATTTTTTCTAGACTGGTGCATTTTCAAGCACCATTACTAAGCATTACCAAGTTGGTATGTTTATGGGAGACCTAGGCTCCATTATGTCCTAGAATGCCACCATCTTCCCATCTATATTATGTTAATATTTTTCTTTTTTTCTTCTCATTTCTATAGTCTTAAACATATTTGGAGATACTAGGGATCCAGTTTTGTCCTCAAACATTTCAGTTTCTCAAACATTCTATTTTTTTGTGTCATCATTCAATGTTAAATTTTTTTTCTGGGCTCTAAAAATGATTTTCTGGGCTCCAAGTTTCTCATTGTGTTTAGTTGAAACTAACAAAAATGAAGAAGATTTTTCTCATTTTGAGAGTTGTATTTTAAAATATTAAATCTTCAGTATCTTTAGTATCCTTAAAAGTTTCTATGACTGATTTGTATTTCAAACCCTAATAATTATTATCTGTACTATTTTTGAATGAAGCAAAAGTGATAAAGGTTCTTCATTGTTTCTTTCCACTGGGAGCACTTTGGACTTGATGGTTATTTATTAAAGACTAAATTAGAAATTACAGATAGAGCTTTAAGGTTTTTGATCCTCATAGCAATCCTGTAAGGTAGGTACTATTATTAACACCATTTTACAAATGAGGAAATTGTTATCAAGTGAGTGCCCAGGGTCACATTGTCAGACAGGATCTGAACTCAGGTTAGTATTCTGCAGTTTTCTTTAAGCTTTGTTCAAGACTATTCAAAAGCCTAGCTGCATGATGATATATAGATTAAAACGCATTGCAGATTACATTTCCTGCTAAGTTCTGTGAAAGGGAGAAAATTTAGTCTTGCCAAATATTTGAAGAACTGTCAGACTAGAATTGGAGTATAACATACCACTTAATGCAGAGTAAGACCGGTAGTTGAAAATGCTTGGAATATGACTGTGACATACTGAAAAGTAGGTTTCCTAAAAAGGGCCTCACTATAGTTTTAAAAGTTATAAAGTTCAAAAACTCAGGGTTTTTTTATTCCACAAGTGAAGAGATACTTTATACTACATAAAATCAACAGCAAAGACATTCTATAAATGACTGCTTACTGTGGAAAGAAGAGACAGACCTATATAAAACAGACTAGCATGGCACAGGCTATTTAGGGTAGTAACTGTACAACTATGTAGTACCTAGGAGCTTGTTTTGTTTTGTTAAGTCACATTGAATTATCAAGCAAGGTTATATTCAGAAGCAGGTTGGAATTGTGGAGAAAAACAGGTTCAAATTATGGCTGTGACATTTAACTATCTCTGTGACTATGGGCAAGTCACTTAACCTTACTGGGCCTCAGTTTCCTTATCTACAAAATGAGATACTACCTGATCTTCTAGGTCATTCAGCTCTAAATCTTTGACCAGTGTATGATATTTAAGAATGTAGGGAAATGTATGGTTTGCTTTCAGAAGAATGTACATCACAAATAGTTTGGAACAATATATTCCTTAAAGGTGCTGATTAAATGAGACACTGCTTTTTTTGGAATATAGTCTATTCCAAATAAAGTACTACCTCACTTAATTTAGCAGAAATGTTTTGGGAAAGCTTCTTACTGAATGTTGTGTAAATCTTATTTGAAATGCTCATTTAATCCTTCAATAAATACTCCTATAAAGCAGAAACAAAATCTCTTATGATGTGAATAATACCATTCAACTTAACAAATAAGCTGAGATTTCCTTCTGTGGGGTTTTGTGGATTAAAAAAAAGTATGTGTACACATATGTATCTAACCAATTCTGAAACTCAGAGCTTTAAGAATTAGCTATTAATGCAATATATTTTTTTTCTTTTCTTTTTTTCCCACCCCCAAATATTTTAGTTATGAGCCTTCTCATGAGATGACCAGTAAATGGACTTCAGTCTGGGTGAAAATCTCTTCAAGCTGGATTGGCATTGTGCTGTATGTTTGGACACTAGTGGCTCCACTCGTCCTCACAAACCGTGATTTTGACTGAACTGGAATTCTGGCATAAAAGTTCTTTTGCTTCTAGCTTATTTGAAATTGACAGTATTCCAGACTTTAGTGTAAATATGTGTGTGTGTTACCAAGGTAGCCTACCTGGTATTAGTCTGCATGACATAGATTGTGTCACTTTCTATTTTACTTGGTATTATCTTGCCAAGCTCACTGATTTATGTTGGACTTAATAGCAGTGAAATATAGTCAGTATTGTGGTAGGAAAAGTAGATGTATGAGAATTGTGAGGGAAAAGTGAAATAGAGTGAAAGCAAAAATGCTTGTTAGAGATTTACATTTTAAAAGCATGGTGGAATTGAAGTTATTTTATCAACTATATAAGCAGAAGGACTGCCTTCTAATACTACCTGGTGACTTGCTTCAAAAACACACCCGAACAAGAAATTTACTATTCTGGAATTCTTAAAAACATGTTACATAGACATTTTTCTGACAGCTGGTATCTACCCAGTTTTTCCATGGTTCTAAGAAATGTGATTTACCACCAACAGAAAATGTTTTGGGTTACACAGTATGGAAAATTTAATTAATAGTGTTTGGATAATAAATTTAAAATTTCCCAAGGTTGGAAGATTTTTATAGGCAGGTACTGTTTTACTACTTTTGCTGGTTATCCCTCTGTAGTGTCTAACAAGTGGTGTAGAGTGAGCATTGGGTAATAGATACCTCCTCCCAGCCTGAGAATATCCAATTTTAAAAAGAAAAAAGTATGTGTTACATGTAGGTGGAACTATTAGTAACTTTTCAAAAAGTAAATTTTGAATTTTGAAAAAAAAAGAATCATGGCTTTTATAAGAAGGATTTTGGAAGTCAACAAAGGGAAAAAATAAAGTAGATTTTTGACCCAGGGAAGAAATTTTAGAGCTGCAACGTCTGAGACTGTAGAGATGTAAGGTGACTTGTCCAAGGTTAGAACCAGGTCTTCTGACTAGTTAAGTACATTTGCCATTGTACCAAAGTGGCACCAAAAATTCTTCTACAAAATATATTGTTCATAGTGTATGTTGTACCTGATCTATTTTGGGTTAGTCCATGTAATTCTTGTGGCTGGTGCCTAGCATGTCTACAGTTTATGGCAAAATTATCTTGACTCAGTGCTAAAGAATGAACCCTGGCTTAAAGTTTGTTGTGCAGTTTTAAAGGTATCATTAAATGCTTTTGTATTTGCTGCTATGTAATTGAAATCCATGGGCTTTATTTAAACAAGTTTGTTCCATCCCAAATTGAGCACTCTGATTATGAACCTAGAAACATACTTAAGCATTTGTTTTTGTATGATGTAACTACTGCTCTTTATCTGCGTGACATTAAATGGTTATGAATGCAGGTGGAGTATAATAAAGAAATGATTGTCATTCTCCAACCTTATATTTGGAGATTCTAAATCTCTCTTGTTATTAAATATTCACACACTTCAGCATCTATATGTTATTAATAAACATGAATTCATATAAGAAGTTTGTGGTTTGTAAAGTTTTGGTCAGAGAGCCTTAAGCAACTTAAGAATATACAGTAGTCATTTTTTTCCTCTTCTGAAACTACACAAAGTTAAAAAATACAGAGTGATGAATAGCTTAAAATAGGTTATCACATACCTGGCTACCTTACCCATTTCACTGTGCTGGAAAAAATTAAATATCAATTGTTAATTATATGGTTGCTATATGTAGGTGTCCAAGTCCATAGATCTAATCTTTGTGGGGAGGAAGAATGGGCATTATGGATCCATATTAAAAGAATTTGGGGCTTGGGAGATAAGAGAAAGAATAATTAGAAATACATTAGGTTTTGGGACAGGCACTTTGTAAAATAGTTGGTTGATAATGCCTGTTCATCTCCTGCCCTTGGGCTGATTTTCTGGCTTAGAATCTGCTTTTGCAATTGGCTTCTTGCTTCCATCTCAGTGCCTCAGGGTATGATACTCCAGAAATATACTAAGGGACTTCAGTATGAAGGCTGATGCCCCCCTCAAACATCCTAACTTCATAATCCCTTATTTTTACTCCCATGACCTCTTCCTCTATTTCACTCAGTTACACCCAGGGATGGCCACACCTATGATATTGTCATCACCCACAAATGTACCACTAAAATGATAAACTCTGAAATCACTAGCAGATCATAACCTTTCATCCCATCTCACTATGCCTGACCCTCTCCTAAAATTTTTTCTCACCAAGACTTCTATTAGCAATCTGGCAAACTATCACCACTGCTTTAGTTGAAGTCTCAAAGCTATCATCAGTTCAATTCTATGCTACTCTGTCAAATTACCTCCCATGATACTACTTGCCAGCCATTTGTCTCTTCTGCTCCTTACATATGGCTGAAGGGAACTAGAGGAAATGAACTGAACTGAGTTCATTAAAATCAACTGAGTCCTCATATCAGCAAGGCAATCCTTTTACTCCCTGAAATTCTATCCCATTCCCAACAGCAACTGTCCTAAACATTTCTAAGCCTCCCAAATCATCCCCACCCCACCTCAGTCTTAGTTGGTGACCATACTTCACTGAGAGAGACCATTTTCCCTTCCTTGTATCAGCACCTTGATACCTCTTCATTCTCATATTAAAGGAGGGCCCTTCTCACCATGGCCAACCTTTTAGCATGTATCCTTGATACTCTCATTTTTTTTTTAGCAAATTGCTCCCACAATCATTACCTCTCATTAATCTTAACTCTCCCTTTCTACCAGTTTCCTGTCCTCATGGTATTGTCCTATTTCTGCTCTTTTACAGCCGAACATCTAGAAGAAGCTATTTACATCTCTCCTCTCTACTTTTAACTCCTCAGTCCATTGCAATCTAGCTGCTAGCCTCATCACTTAACCATTCTCTCCAGTTATCATTGATCTCTTAATTCCTGGATTGATGACCATTTCTAAGTCTTCATCCTTCTTGACGTCTCTGCAGCACGAAGCTGTTGACCACCCTCTTTAAGTGCTAGCTAGCTATTATCTTCTTGGGTTGTACTTGTGACTATTTCAGTGACTTAACCTGGTTTATCATCCATGTCATTGCCCCTGATATACCCTCAAGGCTTTGTCCTGGGCCATATTCTATTCTCTTACACTCACTTCATGACCTCGTGACTTTGCTTGGATTTAATTATCATTGCTGTGCACACGATTGCTATATCTATAAATCCAGCCCTAGTCTTCCCTCTGTTTTATTTGCACATCTCTAACTCCCTAGAGGAAATTTAAAACTGGATGTCAAGTAGATATCTCAAACTCAATATGTAAAAATTGAACTTAAATTTTCCCTCAAACCTACTCCACTTCTGAAATTGAGCATTTTTACATGCTTTTAAATGCTTTTAGGTTCTGGACCTAGCCCAACCTTTTGGTTTATGTTGGCTTGGATCTCTATTTCATCCTTGGGAAAGAATTAATTTCTTTAGAATCACAACCATAAGAATCTAGGCTGTCAAGGATCCTCCCATTATCAGAAAAATATTTCCGAAGTGGTAGGAGGAAAGCACCCTTGTATAGGTAACAGAAAGGAGATGTCCGTTTATAATACTTTCTTCCTCTGTCCCTAACTAAACAACTTAGGGATGCCAAGCTCTAAGAACTTTTCTGTTCTAGAATTATTTAAAATCAACTTAATAAAAATCCTGTTGTGTAAGTCAAGATGTTACTGTTCCTCTAGGAAATACCTGGAGATCTTTTAGGGACTTACTTATTCAGTAATCTTAATGATTTTGCTGTCAATGCCCTTAATGCTAAAAAAAAAAAATCATGAAATGATAGGTCTGCAGTTCATCTAAATCTCTAAATCTCTTTGTAATTACCATAACTGTTAGCACAGTGCCAAGTACAGGTTAGGTACTTAATGAATTCACATAATACTACACTATTACTCTGACATGAAGCAAAGAATGATTTTTCAAAGCTGACTTAATTTAAGCTATTATTAGATATACTTTTTCGAAAAGAAAAAAGCTTACATTAAAATATTAACAATCTAAGCATTAGCCATTTAACTCAGTCTTTAACAATTTCTTCAATATTACAAGCTGGTATCTTTTTATTTATGAGGCAGTATTAACTGGAATATATGTACACACATACACAATGTACTTAATATTTTTTTCTTTAATCAAAGGGGGTAAGGGAAATCTATAAAGCTACAGGAAAATTCCAAACTTCATTGAAGAATTAGGTCTGAAAAAACTAAGGGTACAGATTGCTAAATCTCAGGAACAAAAAGAAGGGAATGAAGGGTATTTTTCTGTTTTTTTTTTTTTAATTTGATCAGGCCATGACAAAAAAAAAAAAAAGGCTTAAAAAAGGTTCCCAGCAATCCAGTTTGAAACAGCAATTTAAAAAAAACAGTTAACTACAATACTATCTAGAGGACCTAAATATAAATAGGGAAGAGGAAAAATGAATGACAAATGTAGTCAGTGGTATGTTAGAAGAGAACTAACTAGATTATTCAGTCAAAAGACCTGAGTCCCCAACCACTATCAATTAAGTGATTTGCCCAGTCATAGAACCTTTCCAAGCTTTAGTTTCTTTTAATGTAAAATGTTTGGATTTATTCTAAGGGCCCATTCTGTGCTTCTCTTAAGAGAAGACACTCAGGAATATTTAGCAGGCAAAAGAATCTTAGCACAAAATATCATGTAACAGACATCTTGAACATAGGTGTTAACCTGATGTGCTACCTAATCTAGTAGAGTGCAAATTAGGAAAAAAATGTTTTTGGAGCCTTTTCATTTAAATCAACCCCAGATCTAACAGACCCTACTTGTTTTCTCATTCCCAAATAGCTACTTTAGGAAAATCATAGCAATCAACAACCCCTGTATACTGCTGTATACTTCAGAAATAATGGTAGCATTAAAATAAATCCATGAAGGTAGTATGATGTAGTGGCTAGAGCTGGCCTTAAAGCTAGGAAGGACTCAGATTGAAGTCCAGCCTCTGACATATACAGTCTCTATGCTGTAGGCAGCTAAGGCTATAAATTGCAGAGAAGCTACAGACCTGCACTGGTAGGAGTTTGCTCAGCTGGAAGTTCTCTGTACAAAGGAAGTCGTGGGATAAAGATAGGTAAGACAAAACCCCAGTGCACAAAACCTAGGGGGTGAGGCAGGTCTTAAATAAACAGTATGGGAAGTGAAAATGAAGCACTACAGAAATTCAGAAAAGATGAGGTTATTTCCAGGTTTCTCTTTTGAGATTTAGGAGAGGTGGAAGTTTATGGAGGAAGTGGCATGTGAGCTGGGTCTTGAAGGATGGGGAATGGAGGGCATTTCAGGAAATGGGAAAGACATAACAAAAGTAGGTAATCATAGTTTGGCTTCCTATCTGAGTAATGTGAAAGGGAATAAATAGCAGGAGCCAAACTGCAAAAGCAGCAAACTTGGGGATCTTCTTAATTTGTCTAGAAAAGAAAAAAACCACTTTTAGAGACAGTATGGTAGTACAGCATAGTAGAAAAAAAGAACTGGCTTCGGAATCAAAACGTCTTTGTTTAAGTTTTGACTCTACCATTATTAGTGATGTTATACCAGTGATGTTGCTTTAACCTCTCTGGGTGTCAGTTTCCTAACTTGTCAAATGAGGGGTCTGAATTAAATTATATCGGAAGTATTTTCCAGATTTGGCTCCTATAAATGTACTATGAAAGGTACCACCCTATTTGTAAGTGATAAAGGGGAAATAGGAGCACTAGCTAAATTTTCAAAATGTAAGTGGCCACAGTTAATTGTTAGTAACTCAAGGCAACAGAGTTGCCTGCTTTGTTCTGCTTTCAGAGAAATTATCTTGGAGGAGACAGAACCTTGGCAGGAATTTGGTCAGGTGCGAGAGCGGACACACTCCCCCCGCCCCACAGACACACAGAATTTGACAACAGAAATATATTCCATAGCCTACAACTACCAACAGTTAAGGTTGGCAACCATAACATTAATGAAGATTATTTTGTCTCACTTATATAAGACTAACTTGTAAATTAAAACTTCTAAATTACTGTATGCTGAAATGCAAAAAAGTTAAAGAGAATTCTTTAGAATCTACTAGTATCAGAGCTTTTTTTTTTTAACAAAAACCATACACAAAAAGACAGCAGAGCAGAAGTGAGACCTAAATATCTACTGTATTTATTTTTACTTGAGTATGGCTAAAAAAGAGAAGGAAAAAAAGAAACCCAAAACACAAGCAAACTTAAAAACATTTTTATTTGACATTCCAGTCCAAGTCAGTGGGCAGAGATGATCTCCATTACCTAAACTAGACTGGGAAGATTTTAGGGGCAGGAGAAAATCATGCCCACTTCACTATTCTTGTGTGGTGTAGAGGAATACATCTCAGAACCAAAGGAGACCAATGAAATTCTACTAGCTCCAGGCACTTTATGTTCCCAGTTTTGAAAAGCCAAGTATAAAAATTTTAATAAAAGTTAACTGCAACAGAGAAAGCATTCAGAATACCATCTTTAGCACTAGTGTGTTACACTCAATGCAATCAGATAGCATCATCAAACAAATAAAACAAATTACAACAACCAAACAAATGAAGGTTTAATTAGATCAGGGTAATGGGCATATACATGAAAACAAAAATCAATGAATTCCACTGCAATTGGGGAAAGAACGGCAATTTGAATCCAAATTAAGTATCTGCCAATAGTATTCAGAAAGTCTTACAGAACTACACAGCTGAGTAACATCTGAAAGCTTTGCAAGAGTGATCAGTGTGGTTAGACTTTGAGGGGGATGGGAGGGGCAGGGAAGGTGCGATTCCACAGTATCTGAATACACAAAACAAAGCCATTTACAAAACAAAAGAGTACCAAATGATACTTTAAATAAATAGTTCATCATTTTGATGAATATATACATTTAGTCCACCTTCTTGGGGGATTCAGTTATCTAACAGTGGCATATCACTGTCCAGTGGTGCAGGGGCAAGTTCACATAAATAGAACAGAGTGGCTTCACTAGCTTCGGCCTCAGTCAATGGTTCCAGTCGAACAAGCTTACTTTGGGTTGGTTCCGGGTCCAGGCTATTATCCAGAAGCTCATCAACCTCTAGGGGTTTGTCTGAAGAAGATGCAGCTTCTGAAGTTGCACTTCCATTTTCAACAGTGGAGGTTGGGTTCCCATCAAGAAATGCAAGGAGAGGAAAAGCTGTGTACTGGATGAGCTGCTTATCTAAAAAGAGGAACAGAATACTTTCAAGATTAATTTATACAGGGGCAGCTAGGTGGCGCAGTAGATAGAGCACCGGCTCTGGAGTCAGGAGGACCTGAGTTCAAATCCGGCCTCAGACACAATACTCACTAGCTGTGTGTGTAACACTGGGCAAGTCCACTTAACCCTGACTGCCTCACCCCCCCTCCCCAAAAATTAATTTGTACAAAACCAAAAGGAAAACAGTGAAGCTACACAATTAAGAAATAAAGTGGGCAGTAGAATCCAGGTCTTCTCCCAATTTTATCACTCTCCTCCTCAGTGAGGGTATTGATGCAGTGACACCAATCTCAATGTGAAAAAAGCCTATTACAAACCCTATGTAATCTACAGAGACTATAGACTGTTACTCTTATCTTCAAGAGGAATAAGAATCTAAATAAAAGGGGCAGTTTAACTGCCAATTGTACACTTTAACTGTCATGACCAGAGAGACTGTATGAGGTATTGAGAAAGGACTAAAAGGACTTCCTTCCTGAGAGACTTTTAGTTCACTATCCCTGAGAAAGGCTAAAAAGATATTTCCTGAGAAAATGTGATTACCAACCTGAGACAGCTAAATGATGGGACTATGTTTCCATAGTTAAGAAGTCTGCAGTTGCAACTGATGGTGATTGTGATCTTCCTCACCCTGATATATTGCTGAAATATTTAAATTTGTTGTTATTCAGTTGTTTCAGTCATGTCTGACTTAACTCTTCAAGACCCCATTTGGGGTTTTCTTGGCAAAAGATACTGGAGTGGTTTGCCATTTCCTTCTCCAACTCATTTCACAGATGAGAAAACTGAGGCAAACAGGGTTAAATGATGTGCCCAGGATCACACAGTTAGGTAAGAGTCTTGAGGCCAGATTTGAACTCAGTAAGACTCATATTCCTGACTTCAGGCCTGGCACTTTATCCATGTGCCATCTTGCTGCCCTCTAATATTTAAAGATCTTTGTATTATTTGGTACATTGTTAATAAACTGCACAGCAATTAGCATTCATATTTCTTTGAAAACAGAATATCAAACTCAGCATGTCCAAAATGAATTCATTAACTCTCCCCACCCACCCCCACCCCTCCCCTCTTCCTAACTTCCCTGTTACTGTCAAGTATACCACCATCCATCCAGTCAACTTGGCTGTCAACCTAGGTGTCATCCTCAACTCCTCACTCTCACCCTCCATATCCAATCTTTTATCTTTGTAATACCTCTTATATACACTTCCTTCTCTCCTTTGACACTGCAACCACCTCACCACCTCAGGAGGCCTTTGCCAAATGTTACCTGTGTGACCATGTCAACTCTCTGGCCCTGTTCTCTCGTTTATAAAACCAAGGGACCCCTTCTAGTTCCAGAGCCATGATTCCTCTCCACTGTGGTCAACGAAAACTTTTCTCAGCAGCTTTGGACTTTGTACAAAACACTATTCCATGGCTCTCTTAATTCACTTGCTTTGTCTTATATTTTACATCTCTCATATGACACAAAGTGTCAGAAAATGCTAGTATAGACATGGCATACAACTTATTTTTCTGTGTAGTCCTCTCAAGCAAAGTATCTACAAATGCTGCTTACTGCTATCACTGTTAGTTGATTTTGCATAATTAAGAAAAGATTGGCCAAGAAGGAAGGTGGAGGTTGTAAATGTGAAGATTACTGAGAACTGATGGTGGGGTAAAAAACAAAACAAACAAACAAATAGTACCAACAAAAGATAAAAAATATCTCAACATTGCATCTTATACACATACCTGATTTAGGCTTAGAATTTTTTCCATCTTCTGAAGTTGGCTGAACTTCATTATTCTTATTAGTGTCTGATCCTTTATTTTCCAACTGGGGAAAAAACCCAACATAGTCAAATATTATGCATGCATCTTTTCTGATTTCTTGAAAACTTACCTCTACATCAAATATTGATACAGAAAAGTATAAATATCAGTCCTAGAACGTTAAGTGCTGGAAGGGACCTTAGAGTTAACAAAGGTCTAGTCCAAATTCTTTGTTGTATATACATGTGAGGAATATGAAGATGGAGACAGCTTTAACTGAACTTAACACTCTAGTTGGAGAGAGAAGAGACTTACAAGCAACCCTAATACATAGTATACTATAAGGCCAAAAAGGAAGGTAAGAAGGAAGGGCTATGGGAGTTCAAAGGAAAGAAACATCATTCCTAGATGGGAAAGGGGATAAGGAGGTAAAACTAGGAAAGGCTTCAAAGAAGAGGCAGTAACACTTGAACTGGACCTAAAAGGGAAGGTAGAGTTTTAATGAAATATAGATTTGGAAGAGAGACCATTTCAGAAGAAGAGAACACAACTATGAGTTGCACAGCCTGACTAGTACTGGGCTATGTGAGGAACAGCAACGGGCAATAAAAACAGAAAAGCTGAGTGAGGCCAGATAGAAAAGGACTTGAATACTAGCGAAGGGATTTGGATGTGATTTACTGGGCAATGATGAATCCCACTTAATGATGATCATAGTCATGCTTTAGAAAGATTAAACTGGTGTGTAAGGTATGAACTAAGATGATAGCAATGGGACTCTAAGAGAAGTTGAAGGCTTTTTTGAGTACTTCTGAGGAAAAAAGGGTTGTCTCAGAGTTCTGCACGCTGGATAAGTCTGGCATTATTCTATATCAAGCATAAATAGAATGCCTATATCTTATTCACTTAAGATGGTACAGAGGAAAATAGAAATTTTTGAGTGAGTTCTTATTAAGCATCTGTTGAAAAACATTTGGGACCTGCTTTATTTTTATTCAATACAGTTATTTTTCATTAACTATACAGTCCTAAGTGAAAATCTCAGTAAATCAATATTGTTCAGCAGAATTATAGGCAACTCTGCAGCTGCTCAACTTTCAGTTCCTGGCACTTTTGTGATAGTGTCTCAATCTTAGAAAGATCCTGACCTGTGCTAAAGGAGTGACTGACAACATAGAAGATAGTAAAGAATCAAAAAGAGAAGCACATATACTAAATACACACAAGAGTAAAGATCTCTTCCAGAAATAAGACTGTATGACTAAGTAACATGGGAACACATTCATAATATGGTTGAGGAGCCATGAAAAGTAACACAAGTAATCAAGTATATCATATTTTTATGGAGATGCATACACACAGAGGTATTTTATATATAAAACATATTTATATATTATCTATACTACATGATATATAATATATAATATGTATATTTTATATATACACATATATATGAATGTATGTAAAAACTGGTTTCTTGGTATTTAATTTTGACAAAGGAGCAACAGTAGGTGGTTTTATGAAGACCCAGAGTCAGCCAATAAATTGTACACATACATGCCAACACTCAAAAATAATACACAATAAGAATTACTTTAGTATGCTTTCCCCCCATCCCTCGACCATTGAGTGTTAGAATAAAAATAAATAATAAAAAAAAAATTTAAAAACCTAATAAAAATAAAATAAAAAAGTAAACAAATAATTTGGGATATGTGATAATTCTCAGAGGATGGATTCATTTACTTTAAAACTTTAAAAAAAGTGTATGTGCTAAACAAATTAAGATTATAAAAACCAAGATGAAGGGAATTTTTGCCTACCTAAGATAACATGGTATAAAAAACACTAAATTTGGAATCTAAAGATATGAGTTCAAATACAGGCTGTTACTTATGACTTCTGTGACTTTTATTAAGTCCATTTTGTTCTCTTGGCCCCAGTTTTCTCATTTGCAAAATGAGGGGTTTGACTAGAAGATCTTTCTATGGTCCCTTACAGCTCTAAAATCTTATGAACCTTTGAGTATTATTTGGGACTAGCTTTCCCTATCTATCCTTACCTGGAAATACAGAGGCCACTCATGGGCCTGACCCCAATGTTAATCCACATGGAAGCTTTAATCTTCTCCATTCTGTCTCCTCACCCCTTGCTCCCAGGGATTCACCATATTGGTGCTAGACTTAGTGAGTACAACCAACTAACTTTAGTCCTACTGCAGCTCAGAACTCCTAAGTTCAAGCAATCCACCAGCCTCAGCCTCCCTCAAGTAGCAGGGACTTACAGTATGCTGCCACACCAGACCCCTTATGATTATGATATGATAATTACAAATCATCTTTATCTGGTCATTAAAGCAGGTCACTCAGAAATCTCTATTTGATAATACTTTGTTAGCTCAGAAGTTATTATATTAAAAAGTTAATTTCTTTAAATAGTCTACAATTCTAGTTTCATTAATTTAAACTTGCTACACCTCCATATTAGTCCAAATTATTGACACTTTCACATATACTGTCAGAAAATTTAGCATAGTAATAAAAGGAATTATCACAGGAACAGTTTCCAGAAAAACATACTACTAATAACCCACAATTATATCGTGCAACAAGGTTATGAAGCACTTTCCTGCCAACAACTCTGTGGAGTAGTCTAAGTATTATCAGTTTACAGATGAGTAAACTGAGGATTAGAGATAATAAATTTCTTGCCAAGGAACTCTCAGATTAGATCAGGTGCTGGAGCCATACTCAAGATAGTTCTTCATGGTATAACACTGCCTCTCTCTATCACGAAGTTGTTTAGAAGTATGGAATGTATGTATATATTTACATCTTCAGTATATTTAATATGTCATTATTATTTCAAAGTTCCTCCTTCACAATCTGAACTTTAATTAGGAGATTGTCCAATATCCAACTACATTTTACACTAATTGTTTATCTCTTAAGTTCCAAAAGAACAATCACCACTAAAGTTTTTACCCAGAACTCCAATACCTCCATTAGACCTATTACATTTTATTAGAAAACAAAATGCTTTTCTTTAGTGACAGAACAATCTCACTGCTTTCTAGTTAACAGGATATTATTTCAGATTTTTTTTTTTACAGCTATGGGTCCTGCGCAATATCAACTAAAACTTACTTTTGTATTATTGATGTAATCTGTGGGATTCATCTGCACAGAGCTAGTGAAAAGCTGAAAGACCAAATGAGACATTGTATAAGTATTCAAAAATATTATATTTGCTCATGATTTTCAAAAAGCCACGATAGGCAGAGGTCTTGTCAGGTAAAGAGAAGAGTTCACAAGCAGGAATATTATCTAGAGAAAATTCTGACATGAGGAAAAAAAAAAAAGATAAAACAAAGAAAGCCATATACCAGATAGAATTTCTTTGCCATCTATCACATGGAATTTTCTTCCTATTGTTTCATACTCCTCTTTCTTGTTTCAAGGGTTCCACTAAGGCACAGGGAGGCAATCTAGGGGCACCTAAGACAACTAGTGCTGATATCCCACCACTTTTAAACTTTTTCCTTTCTCTTTTCCCTTCCAACTCAATCCCTCTTTCTTTGGATTTTTTTTCCTCATTATTTAAGCATCTCAATGACATTATCCTGTCTCCCTAGGTTGCAGTCAGTACTAAAATGGTACTGTTTGGAGCACTTAGTAGCCCCAATAGGGTTTGACTAAAGAGACTGAAGACCCCTGCTCCAAGAAAATAGTACTAAGGCTATAGTTAAAAAGTAACATTTGCTCCTAATACAAATACACTCTTAAAAGAATCTCCCAATATTGCTCTCTCCCCCTGGCTGTCACAAGAAACCTTAAGTTCTTACTAAACAGGGCTCTGCTAGCATGCACTAGTGGGTCACCTATTTGAGATCTATATATTTTGCAACTCAAACAAATTTATTCATTCCATAAGTATTTGGTATTAAAACAGTTAAAGAAAAAAAAAAGCTGGACATGTGAGAGTACTAGATATATAAGACAGAGCAAGATTCATGAGGAAGGGTACTGGAAGCCTTATAACAGGAAGAGAAAAAAGTTAAGTTTGGATTTGGACAGGAACAGAACTGGGAGGAGGGAGTAGCATGAAAACAGACATGGAGTAGAAATGGGAATGATAGTTGATAAGTTTTTTTTTTTTTGGGTTGCGCAATGGGTGTTAAGTGACTTGCCCAGGGTCATACAGTGAGTTGATAAGTATTGACTGTTAAATGAGGGGACTAGAACTTTATCATCTTTGTATGTCCTTAGGAAACTTCTGTGCACAGCATGTGCTTAGCAGAAGGGTCATATTATGTCCCCTTGAGTGAACAAGGGAAAATTACATTATTTCCTCTAGGACTATATCCTGGAAGCAAGGTAGAATTAACAGAAGTATCAGAGTAAATTCAGAGTAAAGGCAAGTTCAAGGCAAATTCAGAGTAAAAATTGGTACTTTGGGAAGAAGAATGCTATAGTGGTCAATCAATCAATAAACATTTATTAAATACCTGCTATAAGACAGGTACTATACTAAGTGCCTGGGATACACAGAAAGGCAAAAAGTCAGATGCTGTTTTCTAGGAGCTCACAATGTAAACGGAAAGACAACATGCAAACAACTCTGCACAAAGCTATATACAGGCTACACTGGAAATTAACAGAATAAAGGAACTAGAATTACAAAGGATAAGGAAAGACTTTGTGTAGAAAGGGTAGATTTTGACTAGAACTTGAAGAAAGGTAGGGAAGTGAAGAGGTAGAAATTAGGGGGGGGAGAGAATTCTAGGCATGAAGAAGCCAGTGAAAATGCTGGAGTCAGGAAATGGAGTATCTTACACAAGAACAGCAAGAAGGCTAATTCACTGGATGTGTCTGCGGAGGGGAATGAGGGTGGTGAGGGGTGGGGGGTAAGGAGGTATAAGAAGACTCAAAAAGAAGAAGGGAAAGAAAGGTTATGAAGGTTTTAAAACTCCCAACAGAGGATTTTATATCTGATCCTGGAGGTGCTAGGGAACCAATAGAGTTTACTAAGTGGGGATGGAGTGGGGGGTGGGGATGGAAACACAGACTTTAGAAAGATCACTTTGACACCTGAGTAGAGGAGAGACTGAAGTGGGGAGATACTTGAGGCAGGAAGACCAAACAGCAAGCTATTACAACAGTGCAGGCATGAGGTGATGAGGGCTACTCTAGGATGGTGGCAGTGTCAGGGAAAAGAAGGGGGTATGAGAGATGTTACAAAGTTAAAATGGACAGGTTTTGGCAACATTTAATATGGGACTGGGGTTGGGGAAAGAGTGTGAGAGGAATTGAGGATGACCTAAGTTGCCAGCTTGGGTAACTGTAAGGTTGGTGGTACCCTCAACAGCAATAAGGAAACCAGGAAGAGGGAGGATTTTGTGGGGAAAAGATAACAAATTTAGTTTTGGACATGTTGAGTTTAAGTCATCTATGGGACACTGAATTTGACATGTGCAATAGACAGCTGGAGGTGCAAGACTGGAGGTCAGCAGAAAGATTAGAGCAAGTAGATTTGATAATTGTCAGCAAAGATGATAATTGAATCATGGGTGCTAATAAGATCACCACGTCCACTGGGAGAAGAGAAGACGGCCACACTGTCTTATGGGAAACCTGTGGTTAGCAAGCAAGAACTGGATGACGATTCAACAAAGAAGACTGAAAAGGAACAGTCAGATATGTGACAGGAGAACCAGAAGAAGGTAGTATCTTGAAAACCAAGAGAGAACACAGTATCAAAGAGAAGAGGATGATCAATGATGTCAAAGGCTTCAGAGAGGTCAAGAAGAATAAGGACTGAGAAAAAGCCATTAGAAATCATTAACTTTCTAGAGAGCAATTTCATTGTAATGATGAGATCAAAAAGTCAGACTGCACGGAGTTAGGAAAAAATGAGGAAAAGAAGTGGAGGTACCTGTTGCAGACAGTCTTTCCAAGGATTCAGCCAGAAAGGAGAGAGAAAGATGAGATGGATGTGTCAAGTGAGATTTTCTCAGGATGGGAAAAGCATGTTTGTAAGCAGTAGAGAAGCAGACAGAAGATAGGGAAAGATTGAAGGTAAGTGAGAGTCACTATTGATGAGAGAAATGCAAATTAAAACAACTCTGAGGTACCACATCACACATATCAGATTGGCTAATATGACAGAAAAGGAAAATGATAAACACTGGAGAAGTCAAAGGAAAATTAGAACACAAATGCATTGTTAGTGGAGCTGTGAACTGATTCAACCATTCTGGGGAGCATTTAGAACTATGTCCAAAAGGCAACCAAACTGTGCAAACCCTTTGAAGCAACAATACCACTACTAGGTCTATAACCCAAACAGATAATAAAAAAGGGAAAAGGACCCATATGTACAAACATGTAGCAACTCTTTTTGTGGTGGCAAAGAATTAGAAATTGAAGGGATGCCCATCAATTGGGGAATGACTGAACAAGTTATAGTATATGACTATGACGGAATGCTATTGTACTAAGAAATGATGAGCAGAGATTTCAGAAAAAACTTACACAAACTGATGATGAGTGAAGTGAGCAGAACCAGGAGAACATTGTACACAGCATCAGCAACACTGTGTGAGAATTAACTACAATGGATTCAGCTTTTATCAGCAATACAATGATCCAAGACAATTCCAAAGACTCATGATGAAAAATGCTAACTACACCCAGAGAAAGAACTATGAGGATCAAAGCATACTATTTTCACCTTTTTTTGTTTTTTCTTTCTCATGATTTTTACCCTTTGTTCTGATTCTTCTTTCACAACATAACTAATGTGGAAATATGTTTAACAAGATTATACATGTACAACCTATATCAGATCGCTTGCTGTCTTTGGGGGGAAAGGAGAGAGAAAAATTTGGAACTCAAAAATGAATGTTGAAAACTATCTTTATCCATAATTGGAAAGAAACAAAATACCATTAAGAAAAAAAGCATTAGAGGAGCTGCAGAAACTACAGTACACTGCTGGTGGAATAATGAAGTGGTCTAACCATTTTGGAAATCAATTGGAAATTTCATAAGAAAAGTCAAAACACTATTCATAAACTTTGATCTAGCAAACTACTACTGGACAGATACCTAAAGGTTAACGAGAAAAAAAGAAAAATCCTATATACTTATATCAAAATATTTATACCAGTAAATTGTGGTACCAAAAAAAAAAAAATTAAAGCAGAAAAATGCCCGCTGAATGAGGAATGGCTGAAAAAATCTATGGAATACAAATGCAATAGCTTATCAATATACCATAAGAAATGATTAATGAGAAATTTAGAGAAACATGGATGACTTGTATGAAGGAATGAAGAAGGTAGAACCAAGAAAAAAATATACACACACACACACAACAAATAATGTAAATAATGACCTAAAAAAGCAGCCAAACTATGATAAATTGTAACGAATAATCTTATCTTAGGGAACTTAAGGAAAAATACTATCCTTCCACTCAGGAAAGAGGCAGGATCTATGGATGAGTAATGTGGTATATGCTGTCAGTATTAGAAACTGTCAGCTGGCTTTACTTATTTGGTGATACTTTGCTGTTATTAAAATGAAAGGTTCAAAGGAAGACAGGTTAAGGGGAAATGATTGGTATGAAAAAAACAAAAAAAGAAACAACAAATCCATTATAAATATATTTTAAAATAAGGAATAGTTAAATTCTGGAACATTAATATAATGTATTACTATAATGAAATAAAATCAGCAAATATGAAGAGAAAAAGGAAATCAGTAAAGGGCTTTATGTAATAATGCAATAAAAAAAAGGACCAAGGATACTGCAGAATTTCAATGTTGGAAGGGACCATCTAGTTCAACCTATTTCCTAAAAAGAATATTCACAACAACATGCCTGATAAGTGGTCAAATCCAACATTTGCTCTGAGGAGCTCCAGGGAGAGGGAACCCCCTGAGGCAGCCCAATCCAATTTTGGATACTGTACATCTTTAATTATTAGCAAAATTTTATTGACAGAAAACCTTTCAGCTTCCACCTATTGTTCCTAGCTCTCCCTTCAAGGGACAAACAGAACAAATCTAGTCCTTCTTCCACATGATAGCCCTTCAAATACATCGAGATACTCTCTCTCAACATCTCTTTTCTAAGCTAAGTATCCCTAGTTCCTCTGCTCCATCTTTATGTGGCAAGGACACAAAGACCTTTACTATCCTGCTGCTGTTATTCAGTCATTTCAATTGCATCCAACTTTCTGTAACTCCATTTGGGGCTTTCTTGGCAAAGCTACTAGAGTGATTTGCCATTTCCTTCTCCAGCTCACTTCACTGAAGAAGAAAGTGAGGGGAAGGTTAAGTGACTTGCCCAGGGTCACACAGCTACCTACATATACCAACCATCCTACAGCAGGACACTATTTCTCTTAAGCTATGGCATCTATAACTAAATACATTATTTCAGATGTGGTCTGATGAGAGTACAGCACAGAAAGTACAACTTTTTTTTTGGAAGATTAAAGTTTAATTTTAGCATAGAGAAGTACATATAAAATAAGTACATTAGATAAGTTTTTACATAAAATCCAGAAATCTATCAAGATTTGCACAATTTGTTTTGTTTTGCTGCTAGGTTCTGGAAACTTTCCTCAACTTCCCTGTGTAGTAATCTCACATTTGATGAACACTACCAAGTTAAGCTGGTACAGGCCTGCAGGCCCTAGGAACACAAGCAAAGAGGCAGACTGCAGAGGTGAACCCAGCTGTAAAAGGAGTAGGGAGCCAAGCAAGAACTAACAACTTCCTTCTGAAAGCTACTCCTCTCTTACCGTGGCCCAAGAGGAAATTAGTTTTTTAGCCTGCCATAAAACACTGCTGACTCATATTGACTGAGTTTGTAGTCCACTAAAACTTTCTTCCTTATTTCAAACAAAACGACTCCCATCTTGCAAATGTGAAGTTAACTTTTTGAACTCAAGGATAAGGACTTTATATTCAACCCTACTGAATTTCATCTCCTATTTACTAGTTAAATCCCATGCTCTAGTGACCAGCGTCTAGTCTGTCACAATCTTTTTGTGTCCTCACATCCAGTGTTGTCAGCTAACCCTCCCAGTATCGTAACAAACATTCCATCTATAGCTTTATCTGTCTCACTGATAACGATATTGAACAACACAAGGCCAAGTACAGCAACCTAGTGCCCAACACTGTAAACTTTCAAAGCTAAAAACTAGCAGTGACCTCTTAGTCTTGGTTACTCAACCAGTTCCAAAGTCATCTAATTATACAATCATCCAGAACGTATTTTGAACCTCGGCCTTACACTAATAGAATGAAAAACTTTAATGCTTTCCTCAAATCTGTGTAATTCTATATGAGTATTGTTCCCTTGACCTACCAGTTTAGTAATTCAGTCAAAAAAGGAGAAAAAAAAAGTTAATCTGGCATGATCTGGTCTTGCAGAAGTCACTGTTGGCTTTTCATGATCACCATTCCCTACTGTTGTTGTTCGTCCTTTATTCTTGAAAAGGACCATAACATCAGGAAGGTGATGTTATGAATTGCAAGCTTAGCTTTGCTGCTCAAAAAGAATTCACAGAAGAACTTAAAAAGACTTTAAAACTAAAAAAACTTAGGAAAAACTAAAAAAAAAAAAAAAAAAAAAAAGAACAATCCCAGAAAAACAAAACTAATTACAAGGGACTCAATAAGGTCAGACTGTTTACCTTTTATGCGTGTAAAATGTAAAATGTATGTCTAAGATAGTTATTAGTAATTGGGTAGTTTGTAAGAAAGATGGGGGTAGACGTGAGTGTGATATGACTTTAAAAAGTAAAAACATTTAGGAACAGCTAAAAAAAGAGTAATTATTTTACACAAATGAGGTACGACAGGAAGAAATGACACAGAGGAATTAGATGGAGGAGGAAGACTTGTTAGTTCTGGAAACCTGCTTTCACTGGGAATGGCTTCAAGAGGGAACAATACATATATATCTACAAGAGTATAAAATTCTTCTAAATTCAGAAAGAAATAAAATGCTAAGGGGACAGAGAGGGGGAGAGGATAAGGGAAAGATCTTTAGAGGGGAGGGTAAAGGAATAGGTCAAAGCAGGGTATAGAAGGGTGTTTAGATTTATGGGAGGAGCAGCTAGGTGGCACAGTGGATAGAGCACTGGCTCTGGAGTCAGGAGGACCTGAGTTCAAATGTCACCTCAGACACTTACAAGCTGTGCGATCTTGGGCATGTCACTTAACCTCAACTGCCTCAACAACAACAACAAAAAAGCAACAACAATTTCAATATGGTGGAGCCACAATTAGAATCACACAAGACCTAGCAGCGGTAACACTAAAAGACCACAGGTCTTGGAAAACTATATGTCGAAGAGCAAAAGAACTAGCATTCTGGCCAAAAATATCATACCTAGCAAAGCTAAGCATAATTGTGAATGGGGGGGAAAAAAAGGATATTTAATGAACTGTCAGATTTTCAGGACTTTGTTAAAAAAAAAAAAAAAAACCAACCTGAACTTAATAGAAGATTTGACATGCAAGAGCAAAGAGAAATATAAAGTACATACCAAAGATTAATTACAAGGGATTCAATAAGGACAGTTTACCTTCTATGTATGTAAAATGTAAAACACACGTCTAGGATTGTTATTAGTAATGGGGTAGTTCGTAAGAAAGATTAGGGGTAGACTTAAGTATGATATGAGTTTAAAAAGTAAAACTGTTTAGGAACAGCTAAAAAGAGTAATTATTTTATACAAATGAGGTACGAGAAGAAAAACTAACACAGAGGAATTAGAGGAGAAGGATTGTTAGTTCTACTTTCATTGGGAAGGTTTCAAGAGGGAACAATACATATATATCTACAAGAGTATAAAAGTCTTCTAAATTCAGAAAGAAATAAAATGCTAAGGGGATAGGGAAGGAGAGGGAATAGGTTAATAGGGACGGTATAGAAGGATATTTAGATTAATGGGCATGGGAGGATAAGGAAGAGATCTTTAGATGGGAGGGTGAGAGAATGGATCATAGGAAGGTATAGAAGGGGGTTTTGATTTATGGGAATGGGAGGATAAGGGAAGGATCCTTGTGGGGGTAGGAGTAGGTTAAGTAATAGGAGGGCAAGGTATAGGATAGAAATGAAGTAGAGGAGTCAGGAGGGATAGGAAATAAGAGATATGCACAAACATAAAACAAAGAACAGGAGAAGAATTTGTTAGGGAAAGCATATGTTTCTATACATATGTATGTATATGTGGATATATGTATATATGTATATATCTATATCCATATATAAATATATCCATACTTAACTGTAGCCTGGGGAGGTGAAAAGGGGAAAAAAGAACAAAGGCAAAAGGGCACAGCATAGAACAAAAGAAAACTTACAAGGAAGCAAAGATGGATAGCTCTCAACACAACACGCAATATTTATTACACATAGGGTTTCTTGAAAAGGAAATTTACTGCTATATATTTTGAATCCTCTCTTATGTTCTGCTGGGCACATGACATTTTTTTTCTTTTCTTATTTTGTATTTGTTTTAATATTTGAGTTTATAATGTTTCTTTTTCTTTTCTTATTATGTATTTTAAGTTTTAGAAAAATAAAATTTAATAAAAAAAAAAAGATGATGGTGTCATAGGAACCAGGAGAGTAGAAAAAGCAAATTTAGAAGGGGTAGAGTTTAGTTTAGTTATGGACATATTATTTTGGATGACAAATCATCCAAAAACCAATATGTTATAGAAAAGAGCTGAAATGAGAGGTAAGGGCAGGTTGAATTTTTAAAGGAGTCATCACTGTCAACAGCTCTGTAATCAGGAAAGCAACACACCAAATGAAGACCAGTCTGAAGATGTGCAAATCTAAGCAAGAAAACTTTAAAATGAAAAACAGAGAGGTGGGTAGAGGAGAACATTCCTGGCATATATCTGGCAAGCCAAATATCAGAGAAGAGAATGCTGGGGAAGAGAATGGTAATTCTCATGAGACTATCAAAGAAGATGGGCAATGATATAACTGATGACTTTAGATAACTACACACAGGTGTAATATGGATAATAAAATACTTAAGAGTGATAAGAAAGTCAGTATTTGACTCAGTAGTTATGGCTGCTTAGCCAATTTCCTTGTTACATCATCTGTGATCTTTCTGGAATATTCCCCTCACAAAATCTTGAAGAAAATGATGCCTAAGTGCTTTTAAAATTGTCATACTGCCTTCATCATGAATTTGTTCTGTGGAGATCTGATCAAGTCCAGTTGATCTTCCTGTATCGTCAGTTTTTTATGTGCCATTTCCACTTTTCATATAATCTATGTAGTTCTATTACTCTTGATGATGAAGCTAGAGCTCTGCAGGATACACTAGCAAATATATTCCTTTCACATTTATTTGTCATTCTCCCAGAATCACAAATAAATGTTCTTGGAATGATCTTGATTAGTTTCTTCACACACCAAGCTTCCTACATTCTTATTTTCCCCTCTATATTTTTCATCATTTTGTTAGGAGATACTCCTTATAAGTTTCCCATCATTCATCATTGTCATTCCATTAGGTACATAATATTTTGCAAATGAGTTTGTGCCAGTGTTGTGCTGGAGCCAGCTCATACCAGCTTGTGAGGGGTGATTGTTAAATTTTCAGTGTGAACATATCCACCTAAGAAATCAACAAGTACTATAAAATCAGGGCTCCAGTTATTGTTTTTTGTTGACTGTCTAGTTTTAAGAAAGTGATGGAGAAAATGCTTTTAAAGCAAATAAAACACAAATGTGTATATGTGTATTGCCCCCACCAGTAAGCCAACCAGAGAAGATGTCATTCTACATTGGAAAAGGAAATTTCCTCAAGGAAAGTTTTCTACAGAAATTAAATTACAGATCTGGACCAACAACAACAAAAATCTAAAGTATATAGAAAACTGACATAAATGAAGACCAATAGTTAAATATACACTATCAAAGAATATGAACAGTTTTCAAAATGAGAAGTGAAAATTATTAATAACCATATGAAATAATGCTCAAAATTTCTTTCTAATGAGAGAAATGCAAATTAAAACAACTAAGGCTTCACGCCACACCTATATTGCAAATATCACAAAAGATGGATATCATCAGTTTTGGAAAGGCTACGGTAAGAATACATTGCAGGAGTAACTGTGCAAAATTGGTTCAAACTTTCTATAAAACAATTTGAAGTTTTGTAAGAAAAGTTAGTGAACGGTTCATAACTTCTAACTCAGCAACCCACTACCAGGCATTCATTCTAAGGAAGTCAATGACAGAAAAGACCCATATGTACCAAAAACCAATTAAAACTGTCCAAAAGTGGAATGTGCTACCTTAAAAGTAATAGTTATACTTCACTAAAGTTTACAAATTAGAGGCTAGACGATCACTTGTCAGGGACATTGCAACAAGGGATTCCTTTGCTGATACAGACAAAAAAACTAGGGAGCTAGAATAAAATAAAGAGGTCACCTAATTCAACCTCCTTATTTTATAGATGAGGAAACTGAAGCCCAAGGAGGTTAAATGATTCGTCCAAAGTCAAACAGATAGGAGGCAGAGCTAGTGAGATCTGAATCCAGCTCCTTTGATTCTAGAGTCAGCACTCTTTCCCATATATACACTGTCTTCCATGTATAACTGGAATCATCACCATGGAGGTTAATACCACATTAACAGACATCCAGGGCACACCCTTGAAATGAAATCTTTACCTTTTCACATAGATATATGCCTCTAGCATATACAGGCTCTATTCAGGTCAAATTTAATCCATATTTGGGAAAATATTCAACTTTTACTTGAATAATATCATAAGTAAAGCCATGACAAAAAAAGAAAGCAGTTCTCTAAGGAAGAAAATGTAGAGAAAAGAACGAGGAAAATGACTGGTTCCAGGGAATATAAACTGTCAGCTAGAGTCTAGCAGAATGAAAAACCAGCAAAGAAGGCAATCAAGTGCTCAGAAAAGTAAGAGGAAAGCCAGGAAATAATAGTATCACAAAAGCCAGAGGAGAAAGCAAGCAACAAGGCCAACTGCTTCACAGGTCAAGTTAGAAATGAAACAAGCTAATAGATATAAGAAAACTAATGATCTTGTAGTACAGGATGCTGGAGGGAGGTTAGTCTACAGACCAAAGACTTGTGAAATTGTACGGTGCAAAAGAAGAAAAAATAGGACAGTAGCTAAATAATGTTCTAAAACCAATTTCTTTTTTTTTTTCCCAAAATAAGGGAAATCCATGCATGTCTGAATATACAAAGAAAAGTGCCAATGTTACTAAGAGGGAAAGAAAAGATGTAGGAGTAAGATTCTTCCTGAAGCTAGAGATCTTGGGTAAAGAATAAGATTTAGCCTTAAAGAATCAAACCATATGCTATTAGTGCAGAAAGAGAATCAAGTTTAACCCTCATTTTACTTATTAGGAAACAGAGGCTCAGTAAGACTGGTTCAGTCATATAACCAATCAGTAGGAGAGAAACAGGAAGGAGGAGAAAAGGAGAGGATGAAGACAGATGCTAGGTAGATGACAATGCTCATGTGAGAAGGCCTTAATATTTCATTAATGGAAGCAAAACCATCTCCTAAGAGTGAGGATGCTTTGTTTGATGGTGGAAAAAATGGGAAAACCACATTGAAAAATGCACGAGGGTGTCCATCCACAAGAAAGGAACAGAAGTACTGACAATGAAGCATCCTGGAATTAACTGTAGAAATTAGAGTGCCCCGGATTTTCAAGCTTTGTTAGCTTGCTAGCAGCATTCTAGAATGTACCATTTGGATAGGGAACTGAAATAAATGGAGACAAAGATTTTTTATCATCCGTTAGGATGCTAAAGCTATTGAGGATGACAAGCAGAGATTGAAGTAAAGTTAAAAAGAAAGTTATGAGCAGAACCCAATCAGAACAATATAAGGGGAACCCTTGGATGACTGTAACGATGCTCTGGAGATGGTGTCGAAGTCAAATGTCAGAGAAGCTGAAAAGTAGCAGAAAAAAAGCAAAGCAAAGAAGCAGATAAGGGGGGTAAAACAACTGTCTGGAACTAATACTGGACCAAGGAATAAGTTGACCTTGCTCTCCCAAGAAGTCTAAGGTGGATGAAGAATAGCATTCAATTAGGAAGGAAAGCTGGGAAGGTAGTATTAAGAAGGTAAAGGTAGATTTCATTTGTAGAAGAACAAAGAGATAAGAAAAGTTATTTAGGATAAAAGAGGAGTTTATCCACAGTGGTAGTGAGGGTCAAAGGCAGAAGGTCCGAGAACTTGGTTAAAATGAGTGTGTATGGGTAAAAGAACAAACGAACACAAAGAGAAGTTTACACAAGGACAAGAGTTAAAAATAAAGGCTCCTAGTAAAAAAAAATGCTTGAAATCAGTGATCTGTGGAGAGGTGAGAATGGAGGGGAAAGACAGTGGCCCCCAAGATGTGTTGAGGAATCACATTTAGAAATGCAACAGACTTTCAAAGTCACATTTTCATATGAAAAGTAGCATCTCCATTTAAAATGGAAGTATATTTTAAATATGTATACATATATGTAAAAATAAAAACTTTCCTGGCTTGTCAGGGCCTCTAATAATTCTTATTCAGATCACAGCGAGGTCAGTCAAGACCCCAGATTTAACAGTATTGTTCATTAAAGTTCAAATACTGCAATTGAAGGATTAAACTCAACTGCTACTCTGGGAATACCCTGATCTAAATGTTCTAAACACACTGATAAAGAGTCTATGGGTATCCTTTCAAAGCCTACCATCAGAATTTTAAAAAGGAAAAGTCATGTGGGATACAAAAACAAACAAAAACCCTCCCCCCAAACTATTTTAATTTCTATTCATAGCTGTGAGAAATACAAATGTATCCGAAGAGAAAGAGTATACAAAACACTTACATCCACCAGTAGATCAGGGTCTATGCTAAACTGTCTTCCAGAAAGCATGGCTTGGAAGTCTTCTAGACTGCAATCAATACTGTCAAGATAATCCAACAGCTCAACCCTGGAGAAAGAGAGGTTAGAATGAAATACTACATCTTCTGAGATGTGTGTCTGCATGTAAATTTAAAATTATTTTTGAAACCCCACTAACAACCTGGCTAGGTAAAAGAAGTATTTCCAGCAGCATATCAAACTTCAGATTCCAATAAAAAGAAAATTAAAATATAGACTACTTAAATATTAGAGTACTAATTTGGATTACTTTGGTGCCAACATGCTCAAAACTCACCTTTTCTCCTCCAAGTCATTTTTATAAAATGTTGTAACTCTGTATCTATTAAATGTTTCATTCTTACCTTTTCTGCAAAATGACCATGTCTATTCTAATAAATGCATGTCAATAACCTTGTGAATTGCTACATATATCCTGTGGGCACCCAAATATTAGCCAATAAAACTTTTTTGAAGAAGTAAGAGTAGCTACTGGCATGGAACAAAACAAAAAGATTTATGTCTTGAGAATGATCACACCACTATGCTTGGAGCCAACCCTTAACACAAAGGAAATTTTTTATATAGCTGCTGGACCAGAAGCTAAGGAGAAGTCACAGTACTGAATTTATCAATTTAAAAAGGAAACATCATCATGAAGAAGCAAAAGAAATTTAAATTGTATAATATTTGACTCATGTATAAACCTGAAAATGAAATTCTAGTAGCTATTGAGGAAGATTTCAGAAAAATTTTAAGCACGACCATCTCTTCACCTATTATATTAAAGTTTATGTTGCTAAAATTCCTAAAATGTTAGCTTGTGTGCAAAACAAATACATAAACACTTTGAGTTAAAAAGGAAACTTGAATAAACTTAATGAACTCCTTTCCAGTTAAAAGTTAATTGTACTGCTTTTAAAACCCTTTCCTCTGTACTCTTATACATCTGCCATCTTCTGAATGTGGCGGGTAAAAGACGAAATGACTAAAGAAACAAAGGTTTGATCTTCTGATCATATTGATTTATTAAGCAATGCATGCCAACTGCCTAACAAAGCAGGACCAGACCTCCTCAGCTTAGATTCAGACGGACTCAAAATACAGGGGGAGACAGACTTCTACACGTTAAAAACAAAACAATCAAATAAGACCAGTTAATTAAAAGGAAACAATACAACATTAGGTAATCTGATTTCTAATTGAATGATAGATTAGGAACTTTCCAAGTTGGGAGGAGGAGAGTGAACAGGTACAACTCCCTGTATTCAGAAAAGGAGGTATTCCACTCCCCAAAGTGTCTGTAAACAATCAAAGGAACATGGAAACAATAGCTGTGGATAATCTGGGCCACATCCAAATGAGGCAGATTGTCAGCTGGCAAAAGAAAAAAGAAAAAAAAAAGGAAAAAGAAAAGAAAAAATAATAATAATAAAAAGAAACCTTAAAGATTATCTAGCAAAATATGCTCATTTTGTTTATTTATTTATTTATTTGCATTTTTGGTGAGTCACATTTGAACTTGGGTCCTCCTGACTCCAAGGCCGGAGCTCTACCACTGCGCCACCTACCTACCCCAATATTCTTATTTTAGATTAAGAAACTGAAGGTCAGACAGGGTGTCTTGTCTGAGGTCACACAAATATTAAGAGTCAGAGCCATGATTTGAACCCTGGTCCTCTTACTCTAAGGCTAGCATTCTTTGTACCTGTTTTGTGTTGAGGCTGGATAGACAACATCATCACATATACAAAAAGGGCAGAGATGATAAAAAAGAAAACATTTAGCATTTACAAGCATAATTTTAGGTTTAGAAGAAGTCATAATTAAGCAGACCAAAGAAGGATTTAGCAAACTAGATATAAATCTTCAGTGAATAACTCAATTTTCCAAAGATTGAAGAAGAAACTGAAGGGTTAGAAACAAAATAGGCAGAAATCTACTAGGTAAGAGTGAAGTACAGAAACAGAGTAATAATTTATCAAGCTCAAAATTAGTATTCAGAATTAAATTACTCACTTTCCTAAAAGATTGATGTTTTCATTCAGGATAGAATCCATCATGGAGACAGGATCTTCTGAAGTCAGAGTAGACGAGTTGTTTACCTGCACAGCACTAGACATGAGCGAACTGCCACTCTCACTGACAGAACTCACATGGTGACTGACTGGAACACTGGCTGGTTCACTTCTTTTGTCCCCACTCTGAATAACAGCAGCATAATCATCCTCATTGTCATCTTCTACAATGACAATATCAGGGTACTGGCTACAACTGTGCCATGGATAGGAGAGAAAAAAAAAGCAGTTACATTCTTTTCCCTAAAGCTCCTACCGCTAATTGTAAATTTCTGGATATTTAACATTGATAGAACATATATTTTAGATTTAAAAACCACAGAGAACAAAGCGATATTAGATGCTATTAGAAAAATGGCCTACATTCTAGAATTACAGTCTAGAATAAAATTATTAAATCATTCTAACGGTTCTTCCTTCTTATGCCAAAGTCAACACCTGTGACTTTTTGATGGTTCAGTAACATCTACTACTGAAGCAGGTCTAAAATTATCTACAACTTAGTAGTAGGTAACAGTTGCCATTAGCTCAGAAGTTATGACATTTACTTATAGTCACCAAGCAGGGAAGCATCCTGACTAGAGCCTGGTGTTTTATCAGCAGAACCCATCAACTAATCCAAGTCAGTTTCACTTTAAACTTTTGGCTTTTTTTTTTGTTTAAATTAATATAGGTTTCAAAACTTAGCTGAATAGTCCTACAGAGCAGTTACTATTACAAACTAGTGAAAATCTAGTATCAGTTGATTTGGGCTTTAATAGGTATTCCTTGAATAACAAGTCCTATAAAGTTGTCCTCTAACACTTATTTTCAAAATCTTCTTACTTTGAAGTGTCAGATGTAGCATCCTCATTGGTTTCAGGAGTAACTGGAGCATTTTCTTCATCTACATTATCATCAGTGACATCATAAATAACGATGTCCTCTGAAATCTGCTCCCTTGGTTTTAAACCCTCTGTCCTACTATGTGGAACCTATGAAATTAGAAAAGAAAATGTGTCTAAGACCAAGGTTCCAATTTCTAAATCAACTACAGCATCAATAATTAGAAACAAAAGTTCCATTATTGTGCAATAAGAAATGACAACTGAAAGTTCAGAGAAACGTGGGAAGATCTATATAAGCTGATGTACAGTGAAGTAAGCAGAACTAAAACAATATGCACACTTAAAATAAGGTAAAAACAATTTAAATAAAAAGATCAGTAAAAATGAAGCCAGACTCTGAGAAATTAAAAAAACAATAATGGTCCCATAGAACAGCAAATGAAACATACCTCCCTTCCTCATCTTGGTAGAGAGGTGGCTAAATGGTGTATACTTTAACAGACAAATTACTGTAAAAGGTATTTTTGCTTAATTGTTTTTATGTGAGAGAGTCTATTTGGTGGAAGGGGATTTCTAGAAATGACAGATTTAAAAAACAACAAGAAGTCAAAAGTTTAATTCAAAAGAAAAGCAAATTACAATGGGCATTTTTTATTGTGTGTTGAGGTGGCTGGGGGCTAGGGTACCATTCTATGATTAAATGCAAAATCCCATTTAAAAAATAATCAAGCACAGTCTGCCAGAAGAGGTAAAGTAACTGAATGAGTAAATATCAGTGGACGGCAGCACTAGAAAATTCCATTGCAGTTATTATTACTACATATGCCAAAGTAGAGGCTGTATCTAAGTAGAAATATAGTTAAAGATACCTCATTTTAATACGTTAGAATTCCTAGTATCTAATCTTAACTCATTTTATGAGGTTATTACTGATATAGAGGAATCACTCTAAATATCCTGCAGGTTACATTTTAAGCAGTAATTCAAAGGGGTGTTTTTAAGCCACGATTCAGTTTAAAGAAATAGAGTATCTACCCTCATAGAACTCACAGTTTCATGATGCTGACTAGCTAGTTTAAAAGTGACTATACTAGAAGATCTAACCTAAGGCATAAAAAACATAATACAGGTGTTTATTAATTAAGCATTAATTAAAAGAACTAAATGTAGAAACATTAAATAATGCTGTTTGTAAAAGTACAATATTATTACAGGATTTAAAAAGAAAAGTTACTTTGTGGTGGTGATTATTGGCTGGTTCTTTGATAATCTGCTGAAATCGATTCGTCTTTGGAGATCCATTAGTATTTAAAAGTAGAGGCCTGAAAAATCAGGAGAATAATTCATGTATTTAGTTATACAAGCACACAAAAAATAAGGGCTGGGGTACTACAGGTATCTATCGCTAATTACAAAAAAATTTTATGGCACTATAAAAAGATAATATTTACCAAACAAATTGGTAGTGATTTAGTCAAATGTTTACAAAGCAGTTTTAAATCAAATTCAGGCAAAATTTTGGCTTTTAAATGAATAATGCCAAAGCTTTCTTTTTTTCTTTTCTTTTTAATTTCTTCCTTTGTCCTTCTACTACACCTTTATCCTGAGAATGCCAAAGGTAGCCAGTGGTAGTCATGGCTATCACCTAGTCCATTCTTGGCAACCAAGGTAAAAGAGAATGTAAATATTAGCGCTAAGCATAAACAGTACAGGTAACAGAGATTGCTCTCTTATCTCCAACTCTAGTACTCTGCTTCTAGTACTCCACTTATTCTGGCTTTCGGCTCTATATAAATTTTGTAGAAAACACATTTTCCATCTGTTGCATTTCCCCATTTTTGGGAGAGAAGGTAGAGATCTGGGGAATCAGGTGAAGAGAGGAATTTGCATTAATGCTGCAACTTGTCCCAACAGCAGGACAAACACCAGGGAGCCACAGCAATAGGAATATACACAAATTCATCTGGCAGAATAAAACAGTGGTTCTCTAGGTGTGGGTAGGGACCCCCAAGGTCAAAATTATTTTCATAATAATACTAATATGTTTTAATCTCTAATACAGCAAATATTAATAGATGTAATCCACATAAAAGCTCTTTGGAGGGAGGGGGTCCTCAATTATTTTTAAGAGTATAGAACACAAAGTTTGAGAGCCAGTGATGTAAAAGGTAGTAGTTATTCCCTTGGGATATAAGACACCTCAGCTTCCCATGCAGTAGTTTATGGGTAAATTCCCGTATTTGGAATTAGCTACCTGTTTCCTTGCAAGATTTTATTATAAACAAGTAAACTTACCTTTTGCGTTTTAAACTCACGAGCTGGTTATTCTGAACCAATGTAACAATAAACTGGACAATCTAAAAAGGGGAGTAAGGGTGAGTGGAAGGAAAAAAAAACACACACTTAGATATTCTTGGGATTACAATGTCAATGAAATATTCCGTATAGTTGTATAAGCAAATATTCATAACTACTGAAATTGCTAAGCAGACTAATGACTAAAAACATTCTGTAAAATATCTGTCATATTAAAATTGGAAAACAAATTAACTCTACTCCTGTTATACAAGTCCTTTTTGGTAAGCAATGCACCAGCTGTGGTCTGCTTCAGGCAACTTTTTTCCCTTCTTAGAATCAATCAATGCAGTATCTTAAAATGCAGTACCCAACATGAATACTAACCTCTTCTGAATAAAAATTAAATTAAATATTACAGCATAACCAACTCTTCTTGTCTTTGGTTTTCTTTCTTTCTTTTTTTTGAAATCTTAAAATTCTTACATTATCAATCAACATTTGCAATATTTCTTCAGAAAAGAATATTTTCATTGAAGTATTAAAAGAAATTGTTGTGAAGCCCATGACAGCAAACAGGGATCTCTTTATTGGTTTCACCATGTAAAATCAAGTAACACCAAGAGAAAGCAAAAGAATAACAACCACCCTTAGACGTGTGCCTAAATCTGCACAATGATAAAACATTGAAAATTTATTTTGACTCCATGTTCAAAGCTGCAACTCTTATGTGTTGCATGTCTACGTACCACTATATTACCCAAATACACGCCTTTAATAAAGTACAGCCACAGACTTATTTTTAGCTTGAAGGGCTCATGTGAGACAGGATGGTCCCAGCATATAAAAGGGTCTACTGTCTAAAGATCCAATCCTGGGGCAGCTAGGTGGCTCAATGGATACAGCACTGGCCCTGAAGTCAGGAGGACCTGAGTTGAAATCTGGCCTCAGACACATAACACTAGCTGTGTGACTCTGGGCAAGTCATTTAACCCTAATTGCCACACACACACACACACACACACACACACACACACACACAAAAGTGCAATCCTGTCTGTTCTTGAACAAAATAAGATTAACCTACTCATATTCTTCTACTTGGCCTTTAATGCTGAGACATTAAGTGGTGGTACCACGTATACTGTGTCACCACCATTCTCAGGTAAAATGAAGGATTTAGTCCCCATATCCATTGCTACTGCACAAATTAAAAGCTTATCTTGATCAAGCATTTGTAAAATGACCCATACCTATCAATAAATCATAGGCAACTGATTTTAAAACTGAGTCAGTTCTCTAAGATGATAACTGCACCTAAACTTTAGTAAAATAGGCAAGAAATCCCTTGAAAACTACTATAACAATCTATGTGATTAGAATGGCCATTATAGCTATGATGAAGTGTTCTCTATTTGGCAAAGAGGTATTTAATCCTAGCCTTCATTTCCTAGTTTACATGTACCAATCCTCACAATATACCAACTGTTACAAGACTGAAATCAATATAGAACTAAATGTAGCTAATTATAAACATGCACTAAACAATGGTAGTTTACAGCCACAGAAAAAAACAAATTTCAGGGGCAGCTAGATGGCGCAGTGGATAAAGCTCCGGCTTTGGAGTCAGGAGAACCTGAGTTCAAATCCGGCCTCAGACACTTGACACTTAGTAGCTGTGTGACCCTGGGCAAGTCACTTAACCTCGATTGCCTCACCAAAAAAGCAAAAACAAATTACCTTTCGAATTACTTGCTGCTGCTGTGTTTGTTTTGCCCGTAATTCTGCCACTTCCCGCCAAAGGGATTCATTTTCTCTGTCATTTAAAATAAAGGGATAATCAAAAAACAAAATTATGTTAAAATTATGACTATATTACAGAACTTATTCATACATAATGTAAGCTTTTCAAGAGACTGGGCAGTCCTTAGCCTGGACAGCAGTATAATAATGGCAGCTGCCCTTGGAACAAACCCCATGTTACACTTGATAGCCTCACATTGATAGAATTTGTTACCAACGGCAACAGGTATACAAACATACACTTCAAGTTCAGACCCGAATCCTTAGGGTCCTGTGTAATGTCCATTTTCCCTCAAACAACTTGGTATACTACAGTATGACTAAAATCTTGCTTTGGTCATTGGATAACTGAGCAAATGAAAAAAAAAATAGTTCCTAAGAAAATAAACATGCAAAGATCAGAGTCACAGAGACCTCATCTCTCTATCGCTCCCAGATTGGATGGGCAATGGCCATTAACGTGCCTAAACCCACGCTCATCATTGCAGAAGCTTTGACCTGCTCCATTTCTAACTTGGGCTGGTTCACCCCCAGGACTCACTACTGACAAAACACCGAGGCCTTTAGTTTTCTGAACACTTAAAGACCAAAATACTTTAAAAAGGCACATCCAGGGACACAACCATCCTAGAACTTACCTAACAATAAACATTTTCTTTCTGTACCAATTTCTTACTAACATTATACTGCATCCTTCTTCCCAGTGACAACAGTGACAAAGCATCACTGATAGAGTATCAAAGATAACTCATCTATTAAATGCTTCAATTTCAACTTTCTTGTAACTTGATGAAAGCCAAATTTCTTAATACAGACTAAGTACATATGGGATCTGGGGAAAAATGAAAGCAGAATTTTTGTAGCATCTTCGATTTCCATTGGCCAAAAAATCTCTAGGTCCCATAATCAGTCTATTCATGTTGTATTAGCCAATGAAGCAGGTAAGAACTATTTTCAAGACTTATGTGGTGAAAACTGTAATACCTGACATTAATGAACCATGAAATCCAAAGTTGAGGTCAAGAGGTACCACTGAGTCACTATATTCAACAGAGTAAATGTTACTGAACATGGGAAATAAAAAGAACTAGGAGAAATATATGCTTAAAGAGAAAACAGAATTAAATGGGTGGTGGACTATAAGGACAGAATGAGGTACATATTTTAGACATGCCCAGTGTATTGATTTGTTTTGTTTGACTATATTTCTTACAAGAGAAGGATCACTGAAAAGTAACAGTGATATTAAAAAAATAGTATCAATAAAACATTTTAAAAGAAAGAAGATCAATTTAATTGCCCTCTAAAATACAGAACAGGAACAGTCAAAGCAGGCCAGAAATAACTGCCTTTTTTTTTTTTTTTTTTTTTTTGGAGACCTTATCTATCTTGCCCAGATTGGAAGGGCAGCAGCCACTAGAGGGCTTGAACCTCCGCTGATCAGCATGGAAGCTTTAACCTGTTCTATTTGTAACTTGAGCTGTTTCATCCCCAGGAATTACTACTTAAACAGTGCAGGGGCCTTCAGTTTCCTGCCTACTTAGATGAAGAAGCTCCACAGTCATTTATTAGTAAGTGGCAAAGTTTACATTTTTATAGGGGCTGAATTTTATCTCCACACACAAATTATCTGTAGGATGTTGGGAACAATGAAGACACCAGGTATTATGATGATTTTTTAAGAATGGCACTTAAAGAGTTTGAGTAACACATTTTTTCCTAAGCTAACATAAAAATAAATATAAAGTAGGGCAGTTCTCCTGAGAGTGAGTTCTATTTCATTCTGAGGGGCAAGGCCGCATAAATAAGTTTTTAGGAAACCTTCAATTCTTTACAACATAGGAAACAAATGGTATCTTAAACAGGATGTCCACACATTTGAAAAACAGATTGTAATTACCCCTTCTGCCTCTTTATGTGAAAACTACTCACATCAATTTTCTTAATATGTTAATCCTCGTATACTAATTCTATGGTAGGATAATCACTTTTATTTGTTTTTTCCAAGAACAGGAAAAGATTTGTACCAATTCATTTATCTGTTCATTCCATCTCCCTTATGAACACCACCATGAAAATTCAAAGATAAGGATACAGTCTGTTAAGCCCACATACCCATGTGACAAGTATCTTTAGAAACTTTATTTTACCTTTTCAAAGTAGAAAGCCTGGACTCAATGGTTTCTTGTTTGATTTGAACTTTTTGAGCACTACTTATGATTTTAGATAAGTCTTCCTGGCGAATTTTGGTTTCTTCTGGTTTTGAAGAAGAAACCTGCTCAAACGAAACAGTGAGGAAGACAGATGTAAATTCTAAACACCTGAAATGAAAGTCTTAACATTTCTAGTTTAAAAAAAAATACACCCACACAGCTTAAGGTAATAAGGAGGATATGCAAGGTTGAATAGATTGTCAAAGAACATGCAGGACATTTGGCTCCCCAAAGGGAAGAAAAGGACAGAGCTACAATAAAAAACTAATTTCCATTTGTCAAGTGCAAAAAAGTTCCAAATATTATCTTATGATTCAAGGCAGGGGTTCTAAACCATTTTTACGTCATGGATCCCTTCAACAATTTGGTGATGCCTATGGACCCCCCTACTTCGAATACTATTTTAAATGTATAAAATAAATTAGAAAAGAAACCAATTTTTTTTGGTGGGGGGAGGGCTAGGCAATGGGGTTAAGTGACTTGCCTATGGTAACAGAGCTAGTAAGTATTATGTGTCTGAGGGCAGATTTGAACTCAGGTCCTCCTGAATCCAGGGCCGTTGCTCTATCCACTGTGCCATATCGCTGCCCCCAAAAGAAACCAATTATTGAATGGTATTAAAATAGTTATCAAAATACTTTAAAAAGTAACTCACAGAACCTCATTTAAGAACCCCAGGTCTAAGGATATTCTCTCTGGAAGAAACATCTCAAGGATTCCTTTTTCACCATCTCTTATGATTTTATTCCCAAATATTCTCCTGACCTCTCTCCATTTATTTAGTAAACCTATGCTGTAATAATTACTCAACTGCATGCTATGCAATTTGTCTCCAGGGCAAGACACACTAACTTGTTTTTTTTTAATTGCTTAGCAAAAATACCTGTCATTTTAAAATAGGTAAAAGTTTTAGTAAACTAAATGAGATCTTGATATCAAAGTCTGTACAGACATTTATTTCTGTCTAGCACTACCGCAACAAATAAATATCTCTTCTGCTTCAGGACTGTAAGGTAGAGTGTTGTTTTGTTTTGTTTTTCCCAAGTCTCCACATGATCTTCAATTGCTCAGAAAGGGCAGATATTACAACCATGACATTTGCCTTTTATTATAGAAAGATGATGGTAGTGGCTGTATTAAAATACTTTTAGGCTCCTAAAAGGGGAGGGAACAGATCACTCTGTACAATGCCTAGCATAGTACTATGTGTAATCAGACACTTAGTATAAGCTTTATCATCCCAGCAAAGTATTAGGCTTAAACTGCAAGGAAAACAAAACCTAGCACCAAGTCATAATATGATCTATTACTATATAAATTAAGAAATTTTGCAGTATCAAGTTCTAAAAGGATAGCAATGTGGAATGTTTTCCTATAGAAACAATATTACAACGAAACGGTAGTTAGGTTTCCCAGTCTGGCCCACAAAAGCCTATTTAGGCCACAACATAGTTCAAATACTATACATTTTCAATTTTTTTATTTTGAATGAGGCAATCGGGTTAAGTGGGGTCACACAGTTAGTAAAAGTCAAGTGTCTGAGGCTGCATTTGACCTCAGGTCCTCCTGACTCCAAGACCAGAGCTCTAACCACTGTGCCACCTAGCTGCCCCTACATTTTCAATTTTTAAAAAGAGAGGTGTAAACAATACTAGTATGATACCAGTAATTTAACAATATTTAACTTTCCTTTTACTATCCTAAATGCTAGGAACTGATAAAGTGAATTATATTCCTATTTATATTTGAAAACCATTATGTGAATTAAGCATACATTATTCAGTCACTAAAATGAATTAGATTAAGAAAACAAAACAAACAAAAAACTAAACAGTAACTTACCTTTCTTTTAATGTTCTCCAGCAAGTCATCCTGGCCCTGTTTGAAGTATGGGTGCTGAAATTCAACTGGGCCATCTCGTTCTTGCTTTACAATACCAGAGTCAACATGAACTACTTTACGGAAGCCATCTAAAATAGAATTACACAACCAAGAAGACTGAGAAAAGTAAGCAAAATCAAAATTCAGTACTACTGCATTTAAAGGGTTTTCTTTTCCTTTACCAACCCCAGAGAAAAAACAAGAACTTAGTCAATTTACATTCCCCACCCCAAATCAAAAGCTTTCTACACTTACACATATTTAGCTGCCTCACAAAGCTCGCCATGTTGTTGTGCTTGAAGTACTTGGGAAGAATTTCTTTTGCAAACCTCTGTTCATCCAACACCAGGAAGCTCTGGCCATTCTAAAATGAATACAAATGTCTATTAAGGAAGACTCCTTGTCTTATGTGTCCATACACAGTAGGTCAGACCATGCAGAGTCCAGTACAGTAACAGTATTCTCTGGTAACAGCAGACATTGGTAGAAGGTGAACAGCAATCTTCCTTACTTCAATACTTTCAAAGATCTCTGATTTTCTCTACGTGAATATCTCTTCCCTATTCCCTTCACTGATGCAGATGGGAGCTCCTCTACAATTTAGTAGATGGTCCTTGAGAATTACTGTGACCAGAAAATCTACCACCCAGAAATCTGGTGACAAGCCCTTCTTATTTAGTTAAAACAACAAGCATATTATTTGTCACTTAGTCCATACTCAAAGTCCTTTCCACCTCAGTTGGACTTGTCGGAATTCTGCACTCTGGTGTCATGCTGTCCGAGAATCCAGGTCACCTTCAGGATACAATAAGGCATCAGAACAGTGCTTTAGTATAAACTTCCATTACATTTACTCTAAATTTGTCCCGTTCTGCCCCACCCCTTCGCCAGCCAATTTTTAGTTTCAATACCCTAGAATTTGGTGAAATTGTACTATTCATCATTTAAATATTTTCAAACATACCTGTTCTCTCAGCCTTTGACTTTCCAGACTGAAGAATCTGTCCTAAACAGAAAAGCCTCCATTCACTTGGTAGAGGCAGTGTGGTACAGTGTAAAAAACACTGAATTGGAAGATAAAGGACTTCCTTTCAAAACCCACTCCTTTTGCTTATTACCTGAACGACTGGGAGCAAATCATTAATCTCCCTGGGCCTCCTGGACCTCATCAGTACAATAAGGTAACTAGACTAGATGACTCCAAAGTTCCTTCTATCTGTACATCTAGGATTCTATGAAACCCTTGAACGTTTTACATTCCCCTCACTGGATTTTTAATCATTTGTTGCATTTTTAAGGAGTAACTAGTAGAAGTACACAACCAGTTTTTAACATCTTAAAGATGAAGGAGGATGCTTTGTTTTGTTTCCACTACCCAAATTAAGCTAAACATTCTGATGACCTTGTCAATTCAGGACACACGACTAACATATTTGAAATGGATTCTGCTTTCCTAGATCAGTATTTAGCAAAGGATGGACTCTAAGTTCTAAGGATAGTATACGTAGATAATTTTTCTCTTAAATTCATTAACTAGAACTTGTGCACAATCAAGTTTATGGCTACTTTTCTTCCCTTCTGCACAGAGAGCTTCTCAAGGTTTTCCTATAACTTATGCCCACTGGATTTGCATTTCTCTATCAAGAAGAGCTTACTATTCCCTACAAACTTGAGAGATTTTACCATAAACTCCTTGTAACAAAATTATAAAAAGTTTATTAACAGTAAGTCATAACCACAATAATAATTTGGTCTCAACACTAACCCTACATAGATCTTTCCACTATTTATACTTGGTTACTCAGGAGTAACAATTTGCTTTTACTTTTTTGTGTGTTTTTAAATTAGTTTCTGTTGGCTGACAAAATAGTCCATCCAATCCCAAGCTTACCCATTGGTGAAAAACGAAGACTTTAAAAGTCTAATCAGATTATATCCATCCCTTAGTTCCAATTTATTCAAAGCATGTTTATCCAAGGAACTTGAACAGGCTTAAGGTAATTGAGGGATATGGGCTCTAGGCTAATCTTATTTTGTTGTATTTCTAGAGAGACTGACCGTATAGCAGGGGACTGTGATATAAAGATGCAAACAGATTTTCTTTCCCAGGGGAAATTGCTGCCTCTAGGCAGAACAATGAAAAAACCACTACCTCCATCAACTGTAGTAATCAATTATCTGTTAATATTTTACTTTTCTCAGAATATTAAAAAACTTTCCATATGGCCACCTAACCCAATTTTTTCACCTTCAATCTCCTAAATTTTTATTACTCCTTTAATTGGCAGTGGGGGAGTTAGGGAGGGGAAGATTTTTCAAAAGATAATATAAATTTGTTCAGCTATCCTCAGCTCAGATGAAGAGTTTAGATATGACACCCAGTTAGCATATTGGCTCTTACACTTGCTCAGGAAATTAAAATGTCTTGATTAAGCAATACTCTGAGTTAATTTGACACTTTTCCAGCTTTCTTACACTTTGCTCCCCTCCACATACTCTACGATTCAGGGACCCTGGCCTTTCTGTGGTTCTTCAAACCCTTCCCTCCAACTCCTGACTCCATGCCTTTTCCGTGGCTGTCCTCCATGTTTGGAATATTTTCTCCTTCATTACCTTTGTTTCTTGGTTTCCTTCAAGACTCAGCTCAAATCTCACCTTCTCCAAAAAACCTATAGTCTACTGCTAATGCCTTTGCTTTGAGAGTAACTCCCACTTATACTGCGTATATATCTTGTACGAACATAATTGTTTGCACATTATCTCTCCCATTAGAATGTGAGCTTCTTGAGGGTAGAGATTATTTTTGCTTCAGGGAAGGAGGGAATCTCCAGTCATCCTGCTCTATATCTTGCCACTGGACCCATTTGGCTCTGGAGGAGAAAGAGAAGCTGGTGACTTTGCACAGTCCTCCCTCACTTAAATCCAATTCACTTGCAAGTCATGGTATCACCTTCCTAATGTCATGGTCCTCTTTGAGAATGAAGGACAAACAACAGCAACAAACATTCCAAGCACTTAACACAATGCCTGGCAAACATAATGCTTGCTGAAGATGATAATAACTACCAGTCCCTTGAAGGTAATATTCAGTCTCTTTTGGTCCACCTAATGTATACTATAGCTTACTTTAACCTCCCACAAGTGGTTGCTTTTCTATCCTTAGTCATAAATAGTCTCAAAATACTGGTAGCTCAAGGACTTCTCTGTCCTACCGCAAATGAAATTACACTACTGATGTGGGAAGTGAGAAGGAAACATGAAATTACTACTAATGGACCATAACACTGGATCTCAAATTGTTAAGGCTGGTAGGACCTAAAAGCACAGGATATACTCATGTCTATGTTATCTTTCTAGCCTGAACATAAAGAAATGAAGAAGATATATTTACTCACTGTTGCTCAACCTGATAGCATAGAACAAATGCTCTTCACATATTTCTCCCCACCCTCTGCAAACTACTCATCCCCATTTCTCAGCCCTCTTTTACTTAAATGGTCTGAGAGAAAGGGAGAGCAAAGAGTAAGGAAAGGGCTAGTATGTTTTTGTTTTTAAGTTGTGCTAGAAGACTGAGTGAAGTAGGTGTTCTACCAAGATATTTGACCCCACTTAAGTGAATGGAAGACTAAAAAGTCTGAGGAAGAAGCAGGGTAGTGGCCGTGTGACTGTAGAGATGGGAATTTAGAAAGAAAGGCAAAAAATGGTTAAGTGATTAGATTGGGTTGAAGGGAAGTAAAGGGTAAATGATAATGATGAAGCTATAAACCTCTGAGATGAAAGAATAGTTGTGCCTTCAATCAAGGGAAGTTTGGATGAAGAGAAGGTTTTGGAGGGAATGGTAATGAGTTTAGTTTTGAACAAGTTGAGTTTGAGATGTTTCTAGCACATGCCGTTTGAAATTTACAATAGGAGACTTCCTGAAAGTGACTGCTTGAATAGGAAATCAGCCATCCAGCCTCCACATATGTACTCCATTAGGATGATGAAATTTGTACCAGATCAAATAATAATCAAGAAATCTAATAAAAACCTATATTAAGTGACTCCTTACATCTCTGAACTACACACACACACACACACACACACACATACAAATCTTCCAGAAGCCTAAGGGCAATAGGAAAGAGGGAAACCTGCAAAGCCAGCACTGAGACCAAAGACTAGCAAGATGTGTACCTCTGTATCTGGAAGTAGCAAGAATTGAAGGATTCCCTGAGAAAGCCTCAGGGTGGTAAGACAGCTCTGGAGTGGGGTACTTGAAAGTGCCAAATAGTAGCAGTAGGCAGCAATATGCTCATATAGTATTGCAGTTCTCAAACCTAGACAACTCAGTCGAAGACAACTCTGAGGTCTCTAACATTATGGTCTGAGACAACTCTTTAGATACAGAGTTCTTAAACTCAAAGAACCAGGGCAGCCTAACAAGGTGATATCAAGCAAAACCACCCCCCAATCACACATACAAACACACTCAAAAGTACACCAGGGAGAGCCTGGCCCTTGCACAAAGCCCCAATTTGGGAACCACAGAAAGAGCCACGAGTAAATAAAACAATGACCAAAAATTCTATATAGAGATGACGCCATGAAAGGAGAGTAACTGTAACAATTGCAAGCACAGACCCAAAGGGAAAAAATGGACTTTCCACAAGGCCTACATGAAGAACTAGAAGAAAAGCATGAGAAAAAGAAACTAAAGCTCCAGAAGACAGAATTATTAGGAGCTTAGAAGTGCTAAACTTTACCCAAGTATCAGACTCCCTGAAAATTAAAATAGACCAAACTTAATGACTCCATGAGACTGCAATAAATATTAGAAAAGAATGAAAAAATGAAAAAAAAACCTACAAAATGTAAGACAGTTGATATTAAAAACCATCAACCTGGAAAAAGGTCAAGGAAAGATAATTGAAGAATTACTGGGCTCCCTGAAAACCATGATCAAGTTAAAAAAAAAAAGTTGAATGTTATATTTCAAGAATTCATAAATGAAAACTGCCCAGATCCATGAAGTGCTAAAGAAAAGATAGAATTCATCAATCACTTCATTAAAAAAAAAAAGCCTCAAGAATGCCATAGTCCAAATCTGGCACATCCATATTTAAGAAAAAAATCTTTAGGTATTCAGAAAGCAGCAGTTCAAGGAGCAAAGAACCACTACCACACAGATTTGGTGACTTTTACTATAAATGAGAATCTCTTCCCATTTTCCGCTTGCATATTGTGTGTACGAAAAAAAGGCATCATTACCACACCTGCAACCTATCTGTACCTCTCACTCAATATAAACTAACCCTTGGATTCCCTGACAAAATCGTCTCTGCCTCATTTGAAGAATGGGAATGGAGTTAGGAGAAAAATGTTCAATACTTTTTATCCCCCCTCAACATTAAAAAAAAAAATCAGTTTGTTTAGGGATATAGAATTGTACTATAACTTGACTTGATCCTAAAATTATTATGCTAGCATAAAAATGTGCAGGCCAGGAAAAAAACTAAACAGCAAATAAAGTGAAACTGACAGGGAAGCAGTTAGAAAAAGTGCCCAAAAGGTAAAAGAAGGATATGCCAACATCATGAGGAGGGCCACTCTACAGTCTATGCTCCAGACATACCAATAAATCTTAATTCCACTTGCCTTCTAAACCACTCCCCACCAAACACTAAAATAGCAAACTACTAGCCAAAGTATTAAAAATGATTTGTATTTGAATGAAGGTTTTATTATTATTTTCTTTTGGAGGTAATCAGGGTTAAAGGACTCGCCCAGGGTCATAGGACTAATAAGTATCTGAGGCCAAACTCAACTCAAGTCCTCCTGACTCTAGGGCCAGTGCTCTATCCACTACACTACCTAGCTGCCCTGATAGTTTTATTATTAAGAAGAATTAGGATGGGCAGCCATACCCTATTACTAAAACCAGGGACTTAGTTTTTCACAGCTCTGCATTAATTCTACCTGTACAATGAGAATCTTGCACAAAAACTACTAGATTTCTACCATACTTTGCTTCAATAGGATGGTTGGAAGAAAAAATGTTCAAGTCACTTTGTAATCCTAAACCCTTATAATAGTAAGGGATGATAACCATATGATTAATTCAGTAAGATTCTAGAGCGAACACTCAGATATTCACATAGCAAGTGAAGCTGGCATAAAAATTAAACACTTATTTGAAATATACTAAATGAAATCAAACCAAGAATGGTTTCTAGAACAATATGACAAACATGTGGACAGATAAAAAGCTTTTTAAAGGGATCATTTAAATATATATTTCTTTGAGCATAAGCCTTACCATCACTTTGTAAAAGATTTGATCATCATCAAGGGAATGTGCCCAGGCTGACCTCCCCTCCTTTCCCTATTTACCCCAAGCTATTTTTGCTCAACAAACTTGTCTTGGCAACTTGTTGGCTACATGTTTTCAGACACAGCTCTGGGAAGCTAGGAATAAACCAGCTTTGGAACAGTTCTCTACCACAAAATCTATCCAGTTTGTTTCTTTAAGTACTTGGAAAAGCCATCTTATTATTCGTAACAGAGTAGAAGAAACAGACAAAGGTATGATTAGATTTCCAATTAAAGTTTAGGATGGATAAAAGACATTTTCCACAAGTATAAAAGCTTTTTGAATGAATGATTATCTGATTCCAAAAACAGCTGCTATTTCTAAAAAGGCCTTAATAAGATTTCCACTCAGCATAAATGCTGAGCTGCAACACTAAACAGAACAAACAAGCATAAAGGGAACCAGAAACACATAACAAGCAACAGCATCTTCAAACGGCAATTTAAAAGATGTGGTAGTGTCTTGTTTTTGCTTTTCCAGCTATCATTAGCTAACTAAAGTTTTCATACTAAGTACTAACACAATGTTCATACTAAGTGCTAACACAGTTAGCATATGGAGGTTATGATAACAGCAATGGGAACTTAACATGACTGAGTTTTTATTTTCACCCCTTCAGGAGCGTTGCCAAATTTCAACCCGTCTTGTGTTCCTATTTGAAAATAAGGATCATGATGAACAATCATTTTCCATAACCAGTTTAAAAAGCAGAGTTACATTTTTCATGACTATAGTCTTAAGCATCCAATTGGTGTTACCTGACATAGAATTTTACATAAACAATACCATCGGTATGAAACTGAACTTTTCCTCATTTAAAAGGATATTCTGAGTTGAAGGTTCCATGCCCATTTTCCAATTTCTATCACTAAGACTATTAATGGCATATAATATTAATGATCAGGGTATCATTATGGGGTAGTCTCATTTTAGATAAACTCATCAAGATGTAAGTACATTTCCTCATTTCATTCAACCCAGGCAAAAATCCTTAGAAAGATAATGTCAATAAAAAATGGTGGTTAATGTTTGCAAGTTCACAGTTAAAGTATATATGTATGTATGTGTGTGTGTGTGTGTATCTGTACAATGCCTGGCATATAGCAGGCATCATATAAATGCTTATTCCTTTCCCCTAAAGAAATACCTAAACTACTACAATAGTTTTTCCATTTGGTTTCCTGCCTCCAGGGCTACCTGATTTATCTTTTCTATTTTCAGCATGTTAGTCTCCCTTGTTCTTAACATTCCCATCCAGAAATTATCTTATGTATACGCCACTTATATGTCTACATATTGTCTCCCTCATAGAATAAGAAGCTCCTTGGGAACAGAGGATGTTTCATTTTTGTCCACTATCCTTAGAATACCAGGAAACAGGTATAAAGTTTAAGGTACGTATATTTTTAATTTTGTCATTGTTCAGTCATGTCCAACTCTTTGTGATTCCTTTTGGCAAAGATACTGGAGTGGTTTGCCATTTCCTTCTCCAACTCACTTTACAAATAAAGAACTGAGGCAAACAGGGCTAAGTGACTTGACTAGGGTCACACAGCTAGTAAGTGTCTGAGGGCAAATTTGAATTCAAGAAGACGAGTCTTCCTGACTTCTGGCACTCCATCTACTAAACCACCTAGAGAACTGTGAATAGGTTGTAATTCTACCAAAGTCTCTACCAAAAGCACACAAATGAAATTTTAAGGACAGAAGAAATCTTTGGGAAAGAGATTATCTGTATTCCAAGAAAAAAAAATTAAATAAGAGTTCTATAAAATTCTGATGTTAGCAACATGTTCTATTTAAAATATTAAAAAAATTATTATTAAACTACTTATAATGTGAGGAAAATTTTCCAATATGATAAAAAGCTTTATTTCCTCTATTTTGGCCCAACTTGCTTTCTAAATTGGCTGATCCGCACTTAAGAGTTCTGTCAACATATTTCAAGTCCAAGAGCTGTTGTTGCCAAATGAGTTGGGTGTTTTGGTTTTTTTGGTTATCCTGGCTCATTTTAATTTTTAAATTCTGAGCTTAAATACCAAATAAAATGATAGAATAGAAAATGAATTTACATAAAACCAAGAATATTACATACAGTTTGCCTTTCAAGTATACAATAAGTTCAACATTTAACTTTCAAAGCTGTTCTGAAACTGTTTCTGGCCTTCATTTTTTTTTCTTTTGTGCATTATAAAAAATGCTCAAATGCTTCTCTTTCTTTTCTTTTTTGGAGTGGAAGAGGAGAGCAAAACAGTCAGCCTTCTTTTCCCTTATTTCTCCTTCTCCATTATAAACAAAAACTCTAAACACTCATATATTCTAATCTCTTCTTGCACAGATAAGGAAAATGAGGTCCAGTGTAGAAAGTAACTTGTATACTTTCTACAAACTACTGCAAAGTAACTTGCAAGACAAGTCAGTGGCACAGCTGCAATCCAATTTGGGTCTTCTGATTCCAGGGGAGTTCCTTCTATTATATCAAATGTCTCAACAACAAGAAAAATCTCCAAATAATAAATAACAATATAATAATCAGAGGCAACCTAGTGGCCCAGTAGACAGAAAGCAGACCTTCAGCCTTTAAGAGACCTTGAGATTTTGATTCAATAAACTGCTCCTGGTCAAGACTTCAAGTATGAAAGCATTTTAAATTTTAATGTTTTAAGGAAAAAATACTAAGACACTAATTTTATAGATGAAACAATAAATTTGAATGTTAAGAAATCATGAAGATATTTGGTATATTTGGGTAATTATTCAACATTTAGACTGTCAAAATATTTTTCCAAATGGGAATAAAGAACCTACAGTCACCAAAAAATGATACATTATTTTCATGTTACTACTACATACTAGAAAGGATGATAAAAGCACTTCTTTCTTTAGTTCTAATACCATATAACCTTAAGAGGTTCACATAATCTCTGTTTCCTCATCTTTAAAATAAAGAGATCATAATATGATTTGCTGCTGTAAAGAATTCTGTGTTCTTAAGAGGCAGGTAAGGACAGTCATCCTAATACCCATTTTGTCAGCAAAAATTTGGACAGACTAAATTGTATGCTTTTTATGAGCATTTATCAAGGACCTACTTTGTGCTGCTACCACAGAGGATACAAAGATCAGAAGAAAAAAGAAAACTCCTCAAAATGCTTGACCTCAAGGAGGTTACTTTCCACAGAATGAAAGAACACAAAAGAAAAATAAGTACAAAGTAAATTCCCAAGGTAATTAGTGGTGGAGGGAGAGACATAAACAGCTGGTGGAGGGAGGGAGAGAGGGGTGAAGAAGAGTAGTCAGGGAAGGATTCAGTCACACAGTATAGGAGGTATACTTGAACTGAGTTTTGAAAACACTAGGGATTCTAAGAGTCAAGAAAGAAGACAGTGTATTCCAAACAGTGACAGCCTATGCAAAGATAGGAAGATAGAAGGTAAAGCTCTGTACTGGGCTATAGAATGTGTGAAGAGGAGTAATGTGCAAATAAGCCGGGAAAACAGGGCTAGTGTCAGATTAAATGTTAATAAAAGGCAAACAGAAAAATTTTTATTTTATTGTTGAGGCAGTAAGAAGCCACTAGTGCTTTTGAAACAGCAGAGTAACATGGTCATAGAATCACAAACTTAGAGCTGGAAGGGTCTATTATAAAGGCCATCTAGTCCTACAAACTCCTCACTTCATAGAAGAGGCCCACAAAAGTAAAACCATTTGCCAAAAATCTCAGTTAATCAGTAAGAAAGCTAGTATGCGAAACCAGGTCTTCTTACTCCAAATTCAATATTCTTTCCACTGTACCACACAGTCTCCCAGACCATCACTTTGGTAGCTATTGACCAGCTATTAATTTGGCAGCTATTGATTGAAGATGGGGAAAACTTGAGGCTGGGAAATCAATTAGGAAACTTTATCTAACCGAGGGATACCTGAATTCGAGTGGTGGTCTTAGGGAGTGGAAAGAAGGGAATGGATTCAAGAAATGTAAAGGTAAACCTAATGAGACTTGGCAAGTAATTGACTAGATGAGGGGAAGTTAAGTCTGGGATAACTCCTATACTGTAAACATGGGTGACTAGAGGTAGTAATGCCCTGAACATAAAAGGGAGAAGTTTAGAGAAAAAAGAAGGAAACGAGCATTTATAAATCACTGATTATGTGCAGGCTCTACGCTAAGTGCTTTACAAACACTGATTTAATAATGAATTCCATTTTGGACATGGTGAGTATGAGATGATTATGAAGCACAAAGTAAGCAACGTCCAATAGGCCAGGAGGAAACGTTGGATCCGAAACCTAACAAAGGCACTTAAAAGGCTGTAGAATGATAAAGAAAAATGCTAAATGAATCAATGGTGTCTACTAAGATCACTGAGAAAGAAGTATAGAAAGAGAGAAGGCAAGGGATAGAGCCTTCCTCTAAGTACACCTACAGTTAAGGGGTGGTACATGAATGATAATCTAACAAAGGGTAATGAAGAGGGCCGTAGAGGCAGGAAAACTAAGAGAGCAATATCAGAAAAACGAAGAGATGAGTCAAGGATTTTGTAGAATATTGAAGAGAGGTCGAAGAAATGGCCATTAGATTTTTTACTGACCCAAGGTCACTTAGTTACTAAATAGATACTAAGAGTCTATTATGTGAAAAGCATTAAGGTAGGTTGTAGGGGATACAAAAAAACGACCCCTATGAGAGATTAAGAAAAAAAAAAGAATTTACTAGGGAATCTAGTTCCCTTCATGGTTAAGCTTAAGTGCCACCTCCTATGAGCCTTCTTTCCCAATTTTTTCAGTTGTGGATTCTCCCCACCACCCAAAATTACTATGGATAAATGTTGTATTTACTTATTTACGTACCTGTTGTTCCCCAAAGAAAGAAAGCATGTTGGGACTGGGACAGTTTCATTTTTGTCCTCATACCTCCAGGGTATGGCCTACATTATGCCCTTAGTAAATGTTTACTGGATTGAACTGAATTCTGGATCTCTGTCCAACCATTAGCACATACTGTTCCCTTTTATTGGTCTCGGCTACCATTCTTCCAAACAACAGCATCACTTTCAGACTAGTTGTCAAGTGATAGATCAATACCAATTCAACATTGGTAGCTTGAATGGTACTAAACTTGTACCTGGTATAGTATAATAGAAAGGACACTACAGAAAACACAGAGATCTAGATTCTAGTTCCACCCATGCCTAATCGTGTAACATGGGGCAAGTGGCATTTTTGTAGCAAAAGCATTATATATGGAATTATAGGACCTGGATTAAAATCTGTGCTCTCCTATTTAATAATTGTGAAACTGTGGGCAAATCACTTAATTGACTAACTTGTTTTGGCCTTAATTTCCTAGTTTTAAGATGAAGGCGTTGGACTAGATGACCTCTAAAATTCCTTCCACTTTTACATCATACCATCTTAAGTCACTCAACCTTTCAGGGCTTCTGTTCATTCATCTGCAAAATAAACAAAGTGTACTCTAAGATCTTTAAGGTTCACTTCTAGCTCCAAAATGCTGATTCTATCATTCTTCTCCACCCCAATTTAAACTGACTATTCCTTCACAGAAAGCAATCACAGGACTTAATGTACCAATATAAAATGATGGTTCTGAAAGGATTTGTTTATTTAGCATTCTATGATGACCTTTAAGGACTATAAACTACTCAACACTACAACAAATATTTAAGCACAGATTTTTCTTATGCTGGGTGAAAATACAAAAAGTCAGTCTCACCTCAAATATCTTTCAACCTAATAAGATACAGAGATGAATAACTTCAACGTAAAGAGAAACTAAGTGTATAGGAGAAATAAGAACACAGTGCTAAGAGGCTGTAGAGGCATTTTGGGACAATGGAGAGAGCACTGGATCTGCAATCAAAAGTTCTGGATCAGAATCCTGCCTCTGGCACTTATCATCTCCGAGACTTTGAGCAAGATATTTAAATTAGGCTTCAGTCTCCCCACCTGTAAAATGTAAAGGGGAGGGGGAGAAATGACAGGATAACTTCTAAGGTTTCTTCCATCTTCAAATTTATGATCTCTAAGAAAGGGAACATTATATTTGAATAGGATAAAAAGATGCATCAAAACAAGGACTTACCCCTTCCACTGAGTAACTACATCTAATACAGAGGATACATGTGTAGTTTATCTACATCTTGAAGATGATATGGTACTCGTTTCCCTTTCACAGTTTTGCAATGGCCTCACTGTTTGCATTTAGTTGGCATAGGATTAATGAGCTACACTATTTATATAGGTTTTAAGGTTTGCAAAATACTTTACATATATTAGCTCATTAGATGCAGCTAAGTGGTGAAATAGATGGTATTGTGCCTGGAGTCAGAAGACCTGAGTTTAAATTCTACTTCAGGCACTTACTAGCTATGTGACTCTGGGCAAGTCACTTAAACTCTGTTTGCCTCAGTTTCCTCCACTGTAAAATAAGGAAAATAGCAACTGCACCTCTGAAGAGTTGCTGTGAGGAGCACAGAAAACATTTGTAAAGCTCTTCACAGTACCTGGCAGACAGCATACTATATAAATGCATATTCCTTTCTCCTCTTCATTTAAGTCTCACAACATAAATAATGATTCCATTTTGTAAGATCAAAAAACCAAGGCTTGAAGTGGCTAAATGGGGTCACTCAAAATTAAGTGTCAGCAACTTAATTCAAACCCCTGTCCCTCCTTTCCATTATACAAAGATTCATTCAAACTAGAAGGGACCCCGGAGACCAGCTAGTCAAATACTTCCATTTCCCTGATGAGAAAACTGAGGCCACAGAAGGTTATGTGATTTGCCTAAAGTAATGGAACTAAAGGCCGGCAGGGGAAAGAGCACATGGTTAGAGGACATGGGTTCAAATCCTGACTCCAATACTACTATTTGTGTGACCTTGGGGAAGTCTAGGTCTCTCAATTCTCTGCCCAGGGTGGCTCTTTCCATTACATCACTCTGCTGGGTCACTGATTTATGAAATTCCCTCATCTGTTCTAGCTCATTGCTTAATTACGGCCTACTATGATAAAGCTAAGAATCATTAAAACACATACACACACTCACGCACACAACCTGTTCAGTGGTCCCAAATCTCGAGCTAATTTTCCTTTTTCTGGCCAACAATTTGATTTTTACAGTAAATTATCATGCAGCGATTAGGATCTGAACACTTCTCTACTCTCCACCCCCACTCCCTCCACCCCGATCTTCATAACCATCCCGGATGCAAACGCTTTTTAAAATTTTTTTTTTTAATGAGAAAGGGGCGTGTAGCGATGGACTTCTTTGGAACGACGGCAGTGTGCAAGATCTCAGCTGGCGGAAAACCGCAGAACCCCGGGATCTGGGCCCGCCCCCCTCCCCCCACCTCCCACCTCAGGAACGGGAGGCTGGAGGAGCACGCAGAGAGAGAGCCGTTCTTGACACCGGCCTTCCCTCGCGGGGCTCGGTGATGGTTGTCTGTGTGTGTCACCCCCCTCACACCCAATCGCTCACCACCCCCAGGGCTAGCTGCAGAGAGCCGGTGCTGCCCTCGCAGCTGACCGGGCCCGGCAGGCAGCAGGTGCGTGCCCAGCTCAGTGAACCGCGGCTCCCTCCTCGCCTTCCCCTCCCCGGGGCTGGTGGGCAGAGGAGGCCGCTGGGCGCGTAGCCCGCAGCAGCGTCCCGGATTCCCAAAGCACGTTCTCCCGGGGCCGCCAGGAAGAACAATACTGGGGGGATCAAGAGGAGGGAGGGGGGACCCGTCTCCGGGGAGCGCCCGGAAGGATACGGTGGAGGTAGAGGGGCATGGGTGATACGACATGCCTCCCCAGCCCCGGCAGGCCTCGGCAGGGGATCGGGGGCGGGGGAAGGCGGTGCATTAGGGGAAGGGAAACAGAGGAAATCGGAGGCCGCCGGCCGCAGTACCTGGCTCCAGGTGATGAACTCGTTGGTGTGGGCCTCCTCCACCAGCGTCCACAGCTTACTGAGAAAAGCCGGCACGTTGGAACTCTGCTTCATTGTTACAACTCCGGAAGATTCTGAAATCTACTCTCGAACTGGGTGGCTGTAGCCGCACCGACAGAGGAGGAGGCAGCAGCTACCCCCCCCCAGAGCACCCACAACGCAGGCGCGCCACCAGGAGTGCCAGCGCCCCCGCCCCCCTCCGGGCCCCTCCTCCCCACCCCAAACTCTCGAGTAGCTAGGAAGGGCACTGCGACTACGCAGGACCACCGGGCCAGGCCACACGTGACGGAAGTCTCTCTGGGCCCCGCCCTCGCTTGTCATTCCTATTCTTAGCCAATCAGCTGTCGAGGGCTCTTTGTTTGGGGGGAAAGGATTGGATACTGGAGATGAAGAAGGCGGTCCCTTCCTCCCCCTCTTTATATAACGCCTCTCCCTTTTTCTTCAGCCTTAGACGTGTGCTAATTTTTAACATTGTAACTACTGAGTATCCTTGGAGCTTTACTCCGGGATTCTGGAGTTTAGGGAAGCTTCAGTTGGGGTTGCTGGTGGAAAAAAACCAACGACATAATGAAAAAAGAGTGATTAATACCAATCCAGAGTCCAAGTAGAAAGGGGAAAGATTACCTTCCCAGGCTCCAGCACAGTATGTCCAGTGCCACACTGAAGTTAACTGTGAAGACTTAAAAACATCCAGGGACATAGAAGCTGTTATTTAAGATGAAGTTAGACCCTGTAGAAAACAGGGGAGACTTTCTTCTTTTGACGTCTGTACATGAAGAGTTTGAAAAATATAAAGAAAGCTCCTGGCTTCTTTTAAATACCAACAAAAATCCCACTTCCTACGGGGAGGCTTCCTCAGCCCCTTTAATTACACTCTCTTCCCTCTTAATCATTTTCTATTTATCCACTAGCTAGTGGTGTATATGTTTGTTATCTTGTCTCCCCTCCACCTCTCATTCCCCCCAGGCCATAGATTGTAAACTTGAGGGCTGGGGCTGTTCTGTCTGTTTGCATCCCCTGAGCTTAGCTCGGTGCCTAGCGTTTAGTAGGAGCTTAATAAATGTTTCTTGAATAAAAAGTCTTGACCATTTAAACTGTATTTGCCGAATCATAAATAAGAACCCCAGACTAACCCTCTTCATTTTGCAGGATTTGTTCACAGACGTTGAAGGGGTGGGTGGGGTGTATCTTTTTGAAAGGGGCAGCTGAACTGTTTTAATTCCTCATTATCTTGAATGCGATGTGTTCCTTAACCATTCAGCAAAGTGTAGCTAATAATAACTGCTTGACCTAATTAGCCTGGGTGTGGTGTGAAGAGACAGTTGTGAAACTTTTCATTCATAAGATCATAGAGCTAAAATTGGAAGGGACGTCAGACACCTTCAGTTCAACCCCATCTTTTTCCAGAGGAGGAAACCGAGGACCAAGGAGTGTAAATGATGTGCCCAAGGATACACAATAGTAGGTGTCGAGGTGGAATTTCAACCCAGGTCCTCAGACTCCAAAATAAGCATCTATTAAGCACCTGCTACGTATGAGTTGGTATTATCATTCTGCAAAAAAATAAATACAAAGACGCTACTAATTGGGGAAACAAGGATTAAATTTTAAAAGAATCCAGGGAGTCTATGAATTTCAGATGAGCCAAGACTACATTGTAGATATGGTGGAGGAGGAGAAGAGGGAGATATCATCTGTGCAAAAAGTAGGGAGATGGGAGATGTAATATTACCCAGCACAAACAGCACCGCTTTGAGTAACTGGCCAACAAGGGCTACATAAATCCTAGGTCTTAAAATAATGTTATAGGTAATTGCACATAGCGTTCAAAGTTGTGTGTGTATGTGTATGTGTTTGTTTTTTAGCAGTATGGGTCCTATTATAATACAGGGACCAAGTAGGCGGGCACGGGAATTAGGGATTCTGCACAGAGTAGTATGGACTAGGTGGAGGATAGAATTTTCTGATATTTTCGACTCCTCTCCCCAAGAGGTCTAGGTCAAATAGCAATGAGAATTCTGTTTGAGAGACACTTGGAAGTGATATCTGGGCTGGGATAGTGTTTTAACTATTTTTCTCCCTGCTTTTCTCCTTCCCCCTTCTCTCAGGCTGATATGCTCTGCTTTGCTCTTATTGCCCTCTAACCTTTTCTTTCTCCCTCTTTTCTTTAGCTTCCTGGCTTTATCCCTGTTCCTTTTACCATTTTTCATGTTTCTATCTATGGGCCAGTTGTCAGCCTCCTGTGATCCTTGGAGTGAGTGGGGTGGGGATTTTGTTAAAATGTGAGCTCCTTGAAGACAGGGACTGTTTTTGCTTTTCTTTGTGTACTCGGTATCTAGCACATCTTATTTGTTGATTTACCAACTGCTACAGCCTAGAATGAGATGGAAGTTCCTTTTATAACATACAAATCAGTTATACTAGGATAGTTTTGTTTAGACATTAAAAATCTGATCTAATGGAAAGAGAACCAAATGAAGTTGTCAAGTTCCTTTTCTATAAATTAATGAGGTAACCTTCAACATACCACTTAATTTTTTCTGGGCCATGAGTTTCATAATCCATAAAATATGAATAATGATAACCAGTTCTTATATCACAGGGGTGTTAGCAAGATTGAATGTGATAATAGGTAGGAAAATTACAGATATGAAATGTTATTTAAGCCACCCAGTATGTGAAAAAGATGGATTTTCACTATAAAGGCAATTAGAGGGTGATTCTTTAAAAATAATCAGCAAATGATTTCTACTTTTAATTATTTAGGTTACAAAAATTTGATTTATACAGCTCTTCAGGAATATTTCATTCTTAAAATGAGATATGCCTTGTTTAATTTTTTTCTTCTAAGGTAAATAACCACAAAAATATTCAAATAAAATAAAACCATACATAAAACCACAAATTCCAAGCTACGGTTTGTGAAAAAAATATTGTTGTATGTTAACTTTAACAGAATTAATATTAATATAACATAATTAAAATATAATATTAACTATCCTATTTGCTTCTGAATCTAAAGTTTTTTTGTGTGTTGGGTTTTTTTGGTGTATGCATGTTGTCAGATTTTGTTCCTTTTTTTTTTTAAGTCCATCAACTGGGGAAAGGCTAAACAAACTCCTGCATGAATGTAATGGAATATAACTGTACTATGTGAAATGATGTGTGTGATGAATACAGAGAATCATCAAAAGACATATATGAACTAATGCAAAGTGAAGTAAGCAGAATCAAGAAAGCAAAATACACAGTGAAATCTTGTTGTTCAGTGGTATCCAACTATTCATGGCCCCATGGCTCATAACATACCAGGCCAGGGGCAACTAGGTGGCACAGTGGATAGAGCATACTCCATGCAGTCAGGAGGATCTGAGTTCAAATCCAGTCTTTGACACATAACACTTACTAGTTGTGTGATTCTGGGCAAGTCACTTAACCCCAATTGCCTCACCTCCCTCAAAAAAAAAAATAATAATAATACACCAGGCCTTCTATCCTTCACTGTCTTTTGAAGTCTATCCAAGTTCATGTTCATTGTTTCCATGATACTATCTATCCTCCTCATCCTCTACTGTTCCTTCTTTTTTTAATTTTTAATTTTTTATTAATTAATTTTTAATTTTCAACATTCACTTCCATAAGCTATTGAGTTTTAAATTTTCCTGTCCTCCCTCCCCAAGACAGCATGCAATCTGATATAAGCTCTACATATACATTCCTATTAAACATATTTTCACATTAGTCATGTTGTAAAGAATTAGAACCAATAGGAGGAACCACAAGAAAGAAGAAACAATACAAAACAGAAGAAAAAAAGAGCAAATAGTATGCTTCAATCTGCATTCAAACTCCATAGTTCTTTCTCTGGATGTGGATAGCATTTTCCATCAGCATTTTGGAGATGTTTTAGATCCTTGCATTGCTGAGAAGAGCTAAGTCTATCAATGTTAGTCATCACACAACATGGCTGTTACTGTGTACAATGTTCTCCTGGTTCTGTTCATTTCACTCAGCATCAGTCCATACAAGTCTTTCCAGGTTTTTCTGAGGTCTACTTGCTCATCATTTCTTATAGCACAATGGTATTCCATATATTCATATGCCACAACTTGTTCAACCATTCCTCAATTGATGGGCATCCCCTCAATTTCCAATTCTTTGCCACCACATATAGAGCTGCTATAAATGTTCTGCTGTCCCTTCTTGCTTTTGCCTTCAATCTTTCCTAACATCTGAGTCTTTCCCAGTGAGTCCCATTTTCTCATTATGTAGCCAAAGTACTTAAACTTCAGCTTCAGTATTTGACCTTCCAGTGAATAAATAGTTTGAATTAATTTCTTTAAGTATTGACTGTTTTGACCTCCTTGCTGTCCAAGGGACTCTCAAAAGTCTTCTCCAGCACCACAGTTTGAAAGCTTCAGTTCTGTGGTGCTCAGCTTTCTTTATGGTCCAACTCTCATAGCCATAGATTGCTACAGGAAAAACTATAGCTTTGACTATGCAGACTTCTTTTGGCAAGGAGATGTCTCTACTTTTTGGTATGCTGTCCAGATTTGAAATAGCTTTCTTTCCAAGGAGCAGCATCTTTTAATTTTATGGCTACAATCACCTTCTGCAGTGACCTTTGAGCCCAAGAATATAAAATTTGACACTGCTTACATTTCTTCTCCCTCTGTTTGCCAGGCAGTGATGGGACCAGTTGCCATGATCTTAGTTTATTTTTTTTATTATTTATTTTAATGTTAAGCTTCAAGTCACCTTTTACACTCCTCTCTTTCACCCTTATCAAGAGGCTTCTTAATGCATCTTCACTTTCTGCTATCAGAGTGGTATCTGAGATTGTTGATACATCTCCCAGTTACCTTAATTACAGCTTTTGATGCATCCAGTATGGCATTTTGCATAATATATTCTGAATATAAGTTAATTAAATAAGGTGACAATATACAGCCTTGTTGTATTCCTTTTCCAATCTTAAACCAATCAGTTGTTCCATGTTTGGTTCTAACAGTTGCTTCTTGGCCCAAGTACAGGTTCTTCAGGAGACGAGTAAGATGATCTAGTATTCCCATCTCTTTTGAGTTCTTGTCACATTTTGTTGTGATCCACACAAAGGTTTTATAGTGTAATTAAGTATATTTTTTTCTGACATTTCCTTGCTTTCTCCATAATCTAGTGAATGTTGGTAACTTGGTAACTAGAGGTAACTAGTTCCTCTGTCTCTTCAAAAACCAGCCTTCTCTTTTGGTAATTCTTAGTTCACATATTGCTGAAGCATATCTTGCAGAGTCTTAAGCATATCCTTATTGGCATGTGAAATGAGCACAATTGTTCAGTAATTTGAATATTTCTTGGCATTGCTTTTCTTTAGGATTGGGATATAAACTGATCTTTTCCAATCCAGTGGCCACTGCTATGTTTTCCAAATTTGCTGGCATATTGATAGCAGCACTTTAACAGCATCATCTTTTAGGGTTTTAAATAGCTCAGGTGAAATTCCATCACTTCCACTAGCCTTATTGTTAGCAGTGCTTCCTAAGACCTACTTGACTTCATTCTCCAGGAAGCCTGGCTCTAGATCAGTAACCATACCATTGTGGTTATCGTTATGTTATGATTTTTTTTTTACATAGTTCTTTCATATAGTCACTACGTCTCTTAATATCTTCTGCTTCTGTTAAATCCCTACCATTTTTTGTCTTTCATCATGCCAATTTTTGCATGAAACTTTCAGCTAAGTAGTTCGGTGGATAGAATGCCAGGTTTCTTCCTTAGTTCAAATTTGGCCTCAAACACTTACTAGCTATGTGATCCTGGGGAAAAAAACAACAAAACAAAACAAAACCAACAACAACAAACAACCCTGTTTGCCCCAGTTGCTCATTTGTAAAATGAACTAGAGAAGGAAATGGCAAAGCCCTCCAGTATCTTTGCCCAGAAAATCCCACATAGGGTTACTAAGAGTAGGACACAACAGAACAACAAAATAATTCCCCCTTCCCATCACTGCCTTGTTGTGGCAGAGGGACTTGTGTAGCTCAATGAAACTATGAACTATGCAGTGTAGTGTTACCCAAGATGGACAAGTCATACACAGTGACTATAGCAACGTAAATGGAAAGAACAACTACATACCAAAAAATCAAAAATAAATTTAACAAAATTTATAAACATCCAACAGGACTACTTTGAAAAGATATGAGAGGACACCCCCAATCCAACCTTTCATGGAGGGAAGAAGTCCACAGGTATTACAGACTGCACATGTTTTCAGACTTTTTCAATGTATTGATCAGTTATGCTGTTATATATTTCTTCCTCTCTAAAAATAAATACTATTTGTTATAAGGGATGGGTCTCTGGGAGTGGGAGAAGGAGGTATACTTGGAATAACTATGATGATGTAAGAAACAGAAAATATTAAAACAACGTAAAATGTTTACAAGTCTTCTCTATTTTCCATCTCTTTGTCATCCTCCTTGGAATTTTATCCTTAAATGTATCCAGCATGACTGATTAGCAGGATCTATGAAAAGTTTTATTTAAATTTATTGTCCCCTCTATTGTATGAAGCAACACTGCTTTTAATTTCTGCCATTCTCTGTAAGATTCTGCAAATGCCTATATATTCTAAACCAGTGTTGTCCTTGGATGGGATCTTTCTCTGCTTGGAAAGGAGATTAGTTTCCCGAGGGGGTTTCTAAGCCTTTTGGACAATTTATTATAGCGATTGATTTATATCAGATAAACTTGCTTATGAAACACCTACTGTGTTGTTGGTACAATTTCTCTTCTGTTTCCCATTTTTTTGGCATTAACAACTTGTTAAAATAGGTCAAGTTGAAGCTGTTTTAAATAAAAGCTATTTTTTCCTTTATTCTACTTTTTTATTAATATTTATTTTTGTTCTAATACATTATTGTTTTGACTGCATTTGGTAATGACTCTCATATTAGTATTGAGTAATTCCTTATTCATTTATTATAATATGACCAATTTCATTTTTGGTTATTTGGTACTCATACGTCCAGCATTTTCCTATTCTTTTCTCAAAGAACACATTTATGATACATGAGTGTAAAGCTTCTGTGTAGCCTGTAAACCTCTATTATTTCTTGTGCCTGTGCTGTATTTTAAAATTATGTATTTTTTAATACTTTTCTCAATTTTCACTTTTGAATTTAAGTCATCTAATTTGAGTATGTGTTGATTTAATTTACATGGTCCTATTGAGTTCTTCGTAGAATTTCTCTCCTTCCTCATCTTTTGCCTCTGATGTTGGCACATAAGCTTTCATTACAACTGCTTTTCTTGTTCCCTGCAATGTAAGAGGATGAGATGTCCCAGGAAATGATGTTTTTTGTTGCTTTTAGACACATGATAAAACTAACTCTGTTAACTCCTTCATTTGCCTTTCATACAAGAACTCATCAGTCATCTTTCCTTTAACTACAGCTTCCTTTTGGCTTCTGGCTTAATTTTAGAGAGAATATCAAACAAATACAATTCAGTTCCATTAGTAGTGTGTCTAATTGTTGGTCATTCACATTGAGAGTACCAGCAGCTAAGTTAACATTTATAAACAGCCTAAGAACTATGAAATTCTAAGCACTTTCTGTCCCCTTTTACTCTATTTTGACACCATCACCCCAGAAGTGGAAAGGGGCCACAGAAAGACTGAGAACCTATGAACAGTATTACTTCATATAATAAAGAGAATCAGTGGAAGGAAAAGGAGATTGCAGAAAGTTTAGAGACAATAAAGTAATATCACCATAAAAGCATTTAACAATGAAAATAAAAGGAAGAAAACCAATAATGAAAAATGGAAAACATCTGTCAAGATTTCTTTTAAGTACATTTTAAACACCAGGCTTTGGACATAGTAGGCACCTAATAAATGTTCATTGATTTGAATTAAGTTGAATTTCTTTAGAAAATTTGTTTTCTGATTAAATTTAATTTTAGATTCTTTACCTCTCACTTCCCCCACCCCCATTAAGAAGGCAAGCAAGAAAAAAAACCCTATTACAAAAGTGTAGTTAAGCAAAACGAATTCCCACATTGATCATGTCCAAAAAAAAAAATGTTTCAATTTGTAACATGAGTTCATCATCTCTCTTGCAGGAGATGAACAGTGTGTTTCTTCTTGAGAACTTGAAAATTGTAGTTGGTCATTGTGTTGATCAGAATGCTCAAGTTTTTCAAAGTTGTTTGTCTTTATATTATTGCTGTTATAGTATAAATTGTTCTCATTGTTCTGCTCACTTCACTCTACAACAGTTCATACAAGTCTTCCCAGGTTTCTGTGAAACCATCCTCTTCATTATTTCTTACAGCACAATTATATTCTATCACATGCATATAACTTCTTCAGTCATTCCCCATTTGATGGACACCTTCTCAGTTTCCTTCAGTACCTTTACAAAAAGAGCGGTAACATAAGGGTTCTTTTCTTCTTTTTTTGATCTTTTTGGAGTATAGACATATCACTAGGCATATCACTGAATCAACAAACATATACAATTTAGTGGCTTTGACACATAGTTCCAAGTTGCTTTCTAGAATGACTGAACCAGTTTCCAGCACCACTGAGCACATTAAAGTACATGTTTGCTTATAGCCCCTCTAACATTTGTTATTTTTCATTTTTGTCAATTTGATGGATAATTATTAATGATTTAGAGCATCTTGTCATATTGCTATCAATAGCTTGGATTTCTTCCTCTGAAAACCACCTATTCATATCTTTTGATCATTTATCAATTGGGAAATGGCTCTTATTCTGATAAATTTGAAGCTGTTCCCTATTTATTTTAGAAATGAGACATTAGAAAAGCCTACTGTAAAGATGTTCTTTCCTTACCATTTATCTCTTTCTCTTAGTATTTTAGCTGCATTGGTTTTGTTTATACAAAACCTTTTTAATCTTATTTAACCAAAATTCTCCATTTTTACCTTGTGTGATCCTCCATCTCTTGTTTGGTCATGAACTCTTTTGCTATCCATAGATATCACAGGTAATTTCTTCCTTGCTTACTTTGGGAAGAATGAACCATTCAGGATATGTTCTCTCTGGGTCACTACAGGTCAATTTTCGTTCTCAGTGCACATTTCAAAGGATTTATAGTTGTAGTATTCAAAGCAGTCTTTGTTTGTTTGTTTGTTCGTTTGTTTTTTGCTAGGCAATGGGGTTAAATGACTTGCCCAGGGTCACACAGCTAGTAAGTATCAAGTGTCTGAGGCCAGATTTGAACTCAGGTCCTTCTGACTCCAGAGCTGGTGCTCTATCCAACCACCACCTAGCTGCTCTTATCAAAGTAATCTTTAGAGAAGGTCCACAATATTTAAAAAAAAAAGATTAAATTATGTAAGTACTATGCAGATAAAATGCAAATATCTTAATTTAAGGTACTTAGTACACCTGCAGGTTTCTAATGCTTTGGCTTTTTTTGGTGTTCCTATTAGATTATTCTTCATAAAAATCCATTTTGAATGCTGTTATCATCAAGCAGCACAGGTTTCATTAAGCTGACATTAAAGAATAAGACTGAAAGGTTTGTTGTAGTGTCACAGGTTTGTGTCTTTGGTCCTACTTTTTCAACATTTTTATCAATAACTTGTAAGAACATCTCCTTTAAGTAATTAAATGCTATGCCATTTAGTACCTGTATATTAATTTATTGATATTTTTGCACTAGCTACGGCACTTTTAAGCATAATGAGGTTTCTTTGGTTATGTCTTTTAACTGTTTCCATTTTTACTGTTGCCTTGGCCAAGATTATATTTTCTACTCCTATTTTTTTTTTTGTGTCCTGAAGCATAATTAATTCTACTGTAACCACTCGTTTGATCTCTGTGAAAATTTATGTTTTAAGTATGGATCTTGTAAACAATATATTGTTGGATTTTACTTTATAATCTATTTTCAATGCCCTTACTTTTTACATGAGTTCAATCCATTTATGTTCATTGTTTGTATATTTCACTTCATGATATCTTTTTATACTTGTTCATCTCTTTACTCCCCAAGAAGATGGTAGAAATGAAGGAATGTGATCAATACAAGTTATCTGTAATTGAAGTGATCTGCTTCTACTCCACTGCCTCTCCTCACTTCTTCTTGTCTAGACTATAAGCACTGATTCTTACGCTTTCTTCCCTTTTAATAGTTCTTCTATGACACCCTTGGAAGTTGAAGTTTGTTTTGTGATTATCCTTTCACTGACTATCCTTACTTAACCTCTCTCTTCCCTTTCCCTCCCAGCCTGTTTCCCTGTTGAGTTCAGTGTATTAGCATAGCAAATCTTTTTGTGGTGTCTGTGTGTGTGTGTGTGTGTGTGTATAACTTTTTTTTTGTTTGGTTCAGAGAAGAATGAGGTTCATGTGTTGTCCATTCTACCCATCCTTTCCTTTGGGTTTTTATGTTCTTTTTCCTGTATATCCTAACTTTGATAAATAGCAAGTCCTAACCTCTTCTTTTTTGTTTCTTTCTTAGTATATTCCTTTCCCCCTCTCTTTTGTTTCATCTGTTAAAACAGGACAAAACTACTTCATTTTTTTAGTTTGTTTTGTTTAATCCCCTTAATGACTTTGGAAACTTTTTTGGCTTGAGCATAAATTGGATTTAAGTGAGGTAGAGTTGCTTAAGGTTGTCAGCCTCACTCTCTCTTCTGATCTGGAAACTGTTAGGCTTCTGAATGGACATTTGTTTTGCATAAAAAATGCTTTAAAGTTCTATATTTTATCAAAGGTCCATTTTCTTTCCCATAGAGTTATATTCAGTTCTACCATGGAAATTATTCTTAGTTGTAAACTTTTAGCTTTTGCATTTTGGAATATTGTGTTCCAAGATGTTCTCTTCTTTATAGTTTGTATCAGTCAGGTCTTGTGTGATCCTGACTGTGATGCACTGGTACTGGAACTCTTTCTTTTGGGCTACTTGTAGTATTTTTTTTTTTTTTTGGTGAGGCAATTGGGGTTAAGTGACTTGCCCAGGGTCACACAGATAGTAAGTGAAAAGTATCTGGTCTGAAGCCAGATTTGAACTCAGGTCTGCCTCTTTATCCACTGTGTCACCTAGCTGCCCCTACTTGTAGTATTTTTCATTAACCTGGAAACTCTGGATTTCATCAGTGACATCCCTGGGAGTTTTTTTTTTTAATTTTAAAATTTAATATTTTGATTTTATTTAATTTTTAAATTTTTATTTAAATATTTTAAATTTTTATTTTTTAAATTTATTTTGATTTATCAACAATCACTTCCATATGCTTTTGAGTTTAAAATTTTTTTTCCCCTTCTTCCCCACCACCCTCCCCAAGACAGTGCATAATCTGATGTAGGCTATACATATACATTCCTATTAAACATATTTTCACATTAGTGATGTTGTAAGTAAAAATTAGAACTAATAGGAGGAACCACCAGAAAGAGAAAACAAAACTCAACAGAAGAGAAAAAGAAATAGCAATTCAAATTCCATAGTTCATTCTTTGGATGTGGATAACGTTTTCCATCACGAGGCCTTTGGAGATGTCTTAGATCCTTGTATTGTTGGGAAGAGTTAAGTTTATCAATATTAGTCATTGCACAACGTGGCTGTTATTGTGTACAATGTTCTCTTTGTTCTGCTCACTTCACTCAGCATCAGTCCATACAAGTCTTTCCAGGTTTTTCTGAGGTCAGCCTGTTTATAGCACAACAATTACATTCATATATCACAACTTGCTCAGCTATTCCCCAATTGATGGGCATCCTCTCAATTTCCAATTCTTTGCCACCACAAAAAGAGCCGCTATGAATATTTTTGTACATGTGGGTCCTTTTCCCATTTGTATGATGTCTTTGGGATATAGCCCTAGAAGTGCTATTACTGAATCCCTGGGAGTTTTAATTTGGGAGTTACTTTGCCCTCTATCACCTAGTCAGTTAATAAACATTTTTTAAGCTCCTACTAATGTGTCAGGTACTATGCTAAGTGCTTGGGATAGAAAAAAAATAAAAGTAAAAGAAAGCCCCAGCTCTCAAGAAGCTCACAGTCTAATGGGGGAGACAACATGTAAACAACTGTGTACAAACAAGCTAAATACTAGATAAATTGGAAATAATCAACAGAAGGAAAGGCTTCTTGTCAGACATGGCATCTTAGCTGAGACTTGAAGGAAGCCAGGGAAGCCAGGAGGTGCAGCTGAGGAGGAAGAGTATTCCAGGCATGGGAGAGAGTCAATGGAAATGAAAGGACTCAGAAGATGAAGTTTCCTTTTTGAGGCACAACAAGGAGGCCAGTGTCAGTGACCACACAGTATCTTTCTTTTTGGTGGGGGAGAGTTGTGTGAGGTATTAAGAAGACTGGAAAGTGGAGGGAAGGCAAGTTATAAAGGGCTTTGAATGCCAAACAGGGGATTTTAGATTTGATCCTAGATCTCTGGGGAGCTACTGGAATTTATTAAGTAGGGAGGTAACATGGTCAGACCTATGCTTTCAGAAAAACACTGACAGCTGAATAGAAGATGGAGTGGGGAGACATTTATGGTAGGGAAAACAACTAGCAAGCTATTGCAATAGTCCAGGTGTGAGGTGATGAGGGTCTATACCAGGATGGTGGCAGTGTCGGAGGAGAGAAGAGAGCATATGAGAGTGATGTAACAAAGTTAAAATTGATAGGTCTTGGCCAAAGATTGGATGTGGGGAGTAAAAGAGAATGAGGACTTGAGGATGGCACCTAGGTGTACTGGCCGCTCCGACCTTGTGCCGGCCGCGCCGTACACTCTCCTCCTATAAGGAGCAGGCTGCCAGAGTCATACTACTTACCAGTCTTCGGAGCCTACCCGGATACACACAGACACAGAGACGAACCCATCAGGAGGCTGCCAACACCCGAGCTTTATTCAGAGGCCATCACAGCAAGCCATCACAGCAAGGCCAAGCAGGAAGGCCAGAGCAACAGAGCAGGAGCAAAGAGAGCGAGTGATCCGACCACGACCCCATTCCTAAGTACCTACTTCACCCCTCCTCCTCAGCCCGCCTACTAGTCAATGATTGTAGGGTCAGATACCGGAAGGGGCTGTCTGAGTTTAGCGCACCAAGGGAGAGGGAGTGACGCAGGAGGCTAGGACCGGATACAGGAAGGAGACGTCTGGGATTAGTGCATAGACAAAGAGAACGTGACCTAGGAAGTCAGGCCCAGATACCGGGAGGAGGCGTCTGGGGTCAGTGCTACACAAAGGGAAGGTACATGACCCAGGAAATCAGGAAGGACACAGGAAGGAGGCGTCTGGGGTTGACGTTGCATATAGGGAGGGGACTAAGCAAAGGGAACTCATCCTCTGCCGTCCCACTCCCATGTGGCACCGCCCCTTGCCTCAGGAGCACATGCTCCGGCTACTTCCTTGCACCCAGCTTATCTCACATAGCACTGCCCACTGCCTCAGGGCTTCTCCGTATCCAGCCCATCCCAGTTCACCACAACTCCACCTACCACAGCCCCTGCCTCGACTTCCAAATACCCAGATCTTACCCCAATCTTGCCACAACGTGCACCTGGCAGCAGTCAACATCAGACAGTCCCTCACACCTAGGTTGTAAGCTTGGGTGACTAGGAGGATGGTGATACCTTCAGTAGTAATAGGGAAGTTGGAAAAGGGGAGGGTTAGAGAGGGAAAGATAAGTTCAGTTTTGTACATATTGAGTTTAAGATGTCTACTGGATACCTAGTTCCAGACGTTCTATTGGAGATGGGAGATTAGAGATCAGCCGAAAGTTTAAGTCTGGATAAGTAGATTTGAGAATCATTTAATAGAGGTCATAATTGAATCCTTGGGAACTGATGAGATCACCAGGTGGAATAGTTTAGAGGGAGAAGAAAAGAGGCCTCAGGACGGAGCCTTATGTAACACCCCACAGTTACTGGGTGTGAGTTTTAATTCATGAGTTCTTAAAATATTTAGTTTCCAGGCCTTTTTTGTTTGGTTATGGTTTTCAAGGAATCTAATGATTGTTAAATAGTCTTTTCTTAACTAATTTTCTAGGCCAGTTTTTTTTAATAGTAGATACCTAATATTTTCTTTTGTGTCTTCATTCTTTAAATTTTGTTCTATGTTTATTGCTGCCTAAGGGCGTAATTGAGTTCTATTTGCTTCATTATGGTTTTCAGGGAGTCTGCTGTTTGGATAAGGTTCTAACTTATTCTTCCAATTCTTTCTTAGTATTTGTATTTCACTTACAATTCCATTTTTTTTTTTTTATCTCTTGCCTCATTTCCTTCAGTTATTCTTATGCTCTATTTATTTCTCTGAAGTTCTGGTTGTAGTCGTTTTATAATTTACTTTCTTTTTCTTGATTTATTTCTTGAATATCTGTTTACTTACAGTGTTTATACAAGGAATCCTTAAAGTCTTAGTGTCGTAAAAGTCTTAGCTTAAAGTCTTAAGCTCTAATAATTTATGGGATCCTGGGTTTTGGTTACTGAGGTTTCACTTCTCATGTCCTGAAGATCACTCCCCTATATGTGTTGTCTTTTTGGATTAGAATTTAAGCCTTGAGGGTGGGGACTGTCTTATTTGCCTATATTTATGTCTCTGGTGCTTAGCTTAGTGCGGAGCACATAAGGAAGAGCTTAATAAATGATTTTTCATTTGGTGTCTTCTGTATACTCATATCTCCAACCTTAGTTCTTGATTTGGGATTTTATTCAAAGTCCAGGTTCTGAAACTCTCCCAAACTCTTAAGTGGGGTCATCAAACCTTGTTTGGTCCTGACCTCTATTTCATGTGTTCTTACTTCTGCTTCTACCTCCCCTGACGTGTCTGTGCTCTGAACACTTGCAGAGAGCTACATATTTTTTTTTTTTCTGCTTCACCCAGAGTGTCTTTGGTCAGGTCATTTTTTTTTGGAAAGTGATTTGAAAAATTCCAGGACAATGGATCCCTTTTTCCACCTCTAAAATAACTAACCAGAAATGGTTATTAATATCAAATAAATTTTCCCCTAGAATTTATTTTTAAGCTGCTCACACACACACACGTACAGATAGCATTATCATTATTTTAAAATGGGTTCATTACATTCTGACATAATTAATTGTATATTTCTAACCAATAAAGTATACAAGGACAGTCAGAAACTTAATGGCAAGATAAGACAAGAGATACATTTGGTGGTCATTTATAGGTTGCCATATTCTAAATAGGTTCCAAAATTACTAATATATATGTAAAAGACTTTTTGTCTTTGTTTGAGGTAATATTATTAAAAAAAGATGTGTCTTGAGTCAACAAAGTTAAGATGGGGGAGGTTATAAGGCAATAAACCAACTTCTTTTAGTTTATCAACCAATAGACAAACATTTACTAAGTCCTCACTGTTTGCCAGGCCGTGTGCTTGGTGCTGAGGCTACACAAATAAAAATAAAACATTTCTTAACTCAAGGAACTTACATTTCACTAGGTTGAAACAGCATGTATGCAGAAAAGTAAATGCAAAATGTCAACAAAGTAAATATAGGCAGTGGGAATTTCAGGGAGGGGAGTGGTACTAACTACTGGGGAGATAATCATGTAAGTTCATGGACAGTAGGAAGTGGCATTTGAGTTGAGCTTTGAAGGAAGCTAAAGTGTTTAAGAGGCAGAGGAAGGAAGGGAGTTCATTCTAGACATGGAGGACAGCCTATGCAAAAGTAATAATAGATTTAGAGCTGGAAGCAACAGTAGATTTAGAACAAGAAGTAATAGTACTTTTAGAACTGGAAAAAGACCTTAGAGGTCATCTAGTCTAACCTCCTCATTTTATAGATGAGGAAACTGTGGCCTAGAGATTTAAGTGATTTTTGCCAAAGTCACATGGATGATAAAATAGCAGAATTAGGATTTGAACACAGACCTTCTGACTCCAAATATGGTTCTCTTTACACTATTTCATACTGCTTCCAAACTTATTAATTATGCTCCTTAATGCATCCCATAGGACTATGAGCCTAATAGTTACTCAATAATTACTGAATAAATTACAATGACTCCCAGCTTCCTTTCTAGGGTAGTATCAGAATGAGAGCTGTAAGTGGTTGTTCTTAAAATGACTGGCCAAGCCAGTAATCATACACATGGGTTGATTCAAAATATGAAAACAATCAGATTTTAGTAAGCACAAACAATGAGGGAAACCATTGTTATTTTCTTCTGATGGTTATTTTTTAGTTTGAAGAGCCATGTTATAGAGCAGGCTTATACAACATAAGGCCCAAGGGCCACTGTTGGCCTGCCAAAGGATCTCAGGTGGCTTGTGGAAAAATATAGGGTTGCCACTGCAAACTCTCCCGTTTGCATGTGACCCGCAGCAACCAGCTATGGTCAGTCTGTCTGTAGTCTAACCTATCTGTGACCTGAAGAAGTTTAGCCTATTTTAATTTGGCCCCTACCGACTGCCAAGTTGTGCAAGTCTATTATAGAGAGTCAATGCATTTAGCCTCCCTTCTTCTACTTTCTAACACCCTCATGCCTCCACCCAGGTGGGCAGAGAGTGAAGCTGTGCATCATAATAAACACAGTAGAAAACTCATGAAAGTTCTCCCTTCCCCACCTTGGATTTTTTAAAAATTGGGTTAAACTGAGTAAGTATAGAGCTTAAAGAGTAACTCTTGCTTAAGTGCTTACTGCTAAGCTCAGCAAGATTTCACAATGGAGATAATGTTGACAACTCCCCACTTCTACCCCACCTCGATACCAGCTCTACAACTCCTTATAGGATAATATGCTTATACAAACTTCTTGTCCTGATATCTAAATCTCACTACAATCTGACTTTAACCTACCTTTCCATTTTTAGCTACTGCCTGTCACATATTCCAGACAAATTAGATTATTGTTTTTTTTTCTTTTTCCTAATCTCATCATTTTGATATGAAGCCCAATGCCCTAGATTACCTTGTGCTCACCCCACCCCCGTCCCTGGGGCAATCTCTGCCTAAGACAGAACTCTCTAACCATTATGCCAAGCCCTATGCCTTCTACGCTATTATGCGCTTAGTGACTTCAAAAGAGCCAGAAATTATATCCTTGCTTGTTTTATGGAGAAGTAGGAGGAGACCATAGCTTTTCTCGGGGCCATGCTATCTCATCTTCAGGACATGGCTTCATAAATTTGTAGCTAAAAAAGCAAAGGTACCCTTTGTTACTGGCAAGCTGGGAGGAACTGTATTTGATAGGCTATGTGGAATTTGAGCTCATTTGGTGTGACTCATCTCTGTTCAAGCTGAGAAAGTGAATCTCTGAATAGGTATGAAGTTTGGAGAAATATCTACCAGAGTTTAGGTTGAGGTCAATTCCCTTGTGTATCGGGGATTTGTTCTGTGAAGTTTGGATTAAGTCAAAGGGCTTCACTTAAAGACCTAAAGGGCCACATGTGACCTTGAGGCTGCAGGTTTCCCACCCCTGGTATAGACCATCTAGGCTTGCCTGAGTCTATATTTCCAATATGAGTAGTTGTGGCATATTTAGGAGCAGATCCTGAAAAGGGAAAAAAGAAAGCAAGGAGGGGCAGGGCAAAGGTCAAGCTACTATTCTTGTCCACCAGGCAATGCATACAAGTATGGAGGAAGCTCTAATGAAAACTTGGGAAGAAGGAGGTCAAGGGGTTGTATTGGAGTACTTCCTGTGACACATGCTGTGGAATTTTCCATTGGAAGTACTTTAACCTTGCCCTCAACTCTGCAATAGTAGGATTCTCTCCAGTAGAGTTTATCTCAGACATAGACCTCTGAGCATCTGGGTTCTGTCCCAGGTAGAGATTGCCCCAGAGGTAAGAGGTAGAGTTGTCAAGGTACCCAGTAATTTAGGGCAGATTCACATCAAAATGATGATATTAGAGGAAAAATAATAATCCATTTTGGCTAGAATGTGTGACAGGGAGTAGGGTAAAACTGGAAAGGTAGGTTAGAGTTACATTGTACTAGGCTTTAAATGCCAGGCTAAGAAGTTGGCATTTTATCCTGTAGACAGTGGGTAGTCACTGAAGGTTTTTGAGTATGAAAGTAACATGATCAGATTCATAAAAAATAAGAAGATTATTTTGTCAACTATCTGAAGGATGGATTATAGAAGGGAGTTAGTGGAGGCAGGGGAATGTATAGGAGGCTATTTTGAGTGTCCATGCAAGAGATAATGAGGCCCTGAACCAGATTGACAACAATTTGAACTGAGCAGAGTTAAAAAATGTGAAAAACATGTTTGAAGTTGAATGAATAGAACTTGACTTTTGATTGAATGTTGGAAATAAAGGAGGGAGAAATGACAAGAAACTCCAAGATTTTGAGCCTGAGTAACTGGGAATTCAGTGTCATGAATAGAAAGAAGAAAGTTAGTAGGGGAGGCAGGTTTAGGGTGTTAAGATAATTTCAGTTTTAGATATGTTAAATTTGAGCTTTTAGTGAGGTATCTCAATTTATCCATCAATCAGTTGAAACGAGTTCTACTACTGTTGAGGAAAGATCAGGGCTGAAAGGTTGATTAGGGAATTCTATATAGAAGTAATAATTAAAGTCATGGGAAAAAATTAGTTTACCAAAGCAAAGAATGTAGAGAAAGAAGAGAACAGGACCAAGGCTGCTAGAGCCTTTAAGTACACACATGTTTAGGGAATTAGGGGTAAAATCAATCAATGATGTAGACAAAGAAGAATGAGCAAATAGGAAAGAAGAGAGTCAGAAGAAAACTGTATTGGGGAAGCCAATGTAGGAGAAGAATATCAAGAAGGATGGGGTGGCCAATGGTGTCAAATGCTGTAGAAAGTTCAAGGAGGATGATGATTGAAAATAAGAAGTTGAATTAAAAAGAAAGTTGTACTGGTATTTTTTGTTTCTATGTCAGTCATGTCCCAATATAGCATCTATCTTCCCTTGCCCCCAAAATTGACCTTTCCTTTATACCAGAGTTAGTAAAAAATATTATGGTGACCAAATCTGACAGGTGACATCGTATTCTGTACCCATAGGACCATCCTCTTAGCCAAGAGCAGTGAGACATGTTTCATTACTTGTCCTTTGGGACCAAGATCATTCATTGTAATCACGCAACTTTCAGCTTCTTTCCATTTACATTATTGTAATCATGCTGAAATTTTTTCCAGATTCTGTTTACTTTATTTTTTTTCTGAATTCCTCATATTCATAATTTCTTTCTACACAATAATATTTAATTCCATTTATATGCCCCAGTTCACCCAGCCATGCCCCAACTAAAAGACATCCATTTTGTTTCTAGTTCTACCATACAAAAGAATTTAAAAAAAAAGTTTAAATAAAAGATGCCCATCAATTTGGGAAGGGCTAAACCAATTGTAATAAATGTAATAATACAAAAGAATTTAAATAAAAAAAGAATTTAAATAAAAGATGCCCATCAATTTGGGAAGGGCTAAACAAATTGTAATATATAATATAAAATATTACTTTGCCAAAAAATAGGTAACATGAAGGATACAAAATAGCATGGGAAGACTTACATGAGCCGATAGAAAGTGAAGTAAGCAGAATCAGGAGAACAATTTATATAGTGACTAAAAATGCATAAATGAAAGAAATTGGAAATTGAAAATATGGAACTGAATGCTATGTAATTATAATAATCTTGGCTGATTCTGAAGAAGAGATAAGAAAAAGTAGTCACCCTCCCTTCTTTGGAGAGGTGGAAGACTATGGATATGAAACAATGCATAAATTGTCAGAATTAGTTGATTTAATAGTTTTTTGCAATGCTTTTTTTTTCTCATCTTCATTCTCTTTTACATGGAATAGCTCTCTGCAAAAGAGGAGAAGTATATTTGGAAGGAAAAGTTATTAAATAACCCCAAAAGATAACTAATAAATATAAAAAATGAGCAAAAATGCTACTATGAATATTTTAGAATATGTAAGGCCTTCCTTACTGTCTTTGAACTCCTTGGTGTATATGTCCAATAATGGAAATGGGTCAAAGGGTATGAAAAACCATTGAATCAAGCAATTAAAATGTCATGAGTGACCTTGGAGACAGCAGTTCTATTAGAATGGTAAATATAAGTGCCAAATGATAGGTTTTGATGAATGTGTGTGTGGTAAGGAAATGGACCTGCAAAGTTAAGCCCAAATTTAGCAGTGAAGGTAAGGAGTTAGGAAGCTTAAGGGTTTAGCAGGATCAAGGGAAATTTTTGTTATTTTAGGGAGACCTAATTATGTTTGTAGGCAGTGGGAAAGAAACCGGTAAAGGGGTAGAGAGTAAAAATGAAAAGAGGGAATACTGATGACCATTCTAACAACCTTATCACATAATTTTTCAAACTTTTCAACTCTGTCTTCCTTCATTAGTCTACTGCAGCTCACTGAAATGATCATACCTTAAGCTTCATCATTGTGGGTGACTGTGCCATCATCAAGATCCTAAACTTTGAAATTTCATTTTCTGACATAATATCTTATACCTCTTCCCCTTCCCCCTCTCATTCATACTAAACTTCTGCACATTTATCATGACCCCATCTCTTTGCCTTATCTATTCCTCCAGTCTATCTCTTTCACTCTGGCTTCACTTGCCTCCATACTTAGCCCTTACTTATAGTAATTTTATTAGCCATTATACTTGAATTCCTTGATTTCATAATCTTCTGCCATTTTTAACCAACTAAATCTCATCTGTGGGGTAACTACCATGAACCAGTTTTTCTGCTCCTGCTCCAGGCCTACTGAATATCACTAGAAGGAATCAAAGTCACCTTGAGTTGATTATAGCCACTGCAGATTTATGGTGCATAACTTCAACTGGCTTCTTGCTATTGTTGAATAATCTTCAATTCTACTTTTTAAAATTCCTTATTTCCCTTAGTAACTATTCTAAATCCTTTCTTCTCTCCCAAAGTATTACCACATCCACACTCACATCTGTGGGATCAGTATTCTAGGCCTACTATTTTGTTGTGATTCTAGATCTAGACTCTTAACATGACTACAAAGGGCCAAGGATTATGTAAGACATTGTTTCCCCAGAGGGCTATAAGAAATTTGCTTTCCCATGGGAACCTATGTTGCCTTCAGTAAGTGAATGGAAATATTTGTTTAACTTGCTGGAATCAATCATTTATTAATATTTTCTCAGAATATTTCAAACTCCATTCCCACTGAACCTCACTGACTCTACTTTTTGTACCTTCATTAATCTTCCAAACTTAAATAATTTCATTTATCAGCTTCATTAGTACCAGCTTCATTTGATTTTCATTTGATTTTGTTTGTTTTCTCAAAAGGAATTAAAAATATCCAGCCTTTTCTAGCTTGGTGAAGATCTTGACTATGGCACACATTAATATGTCTGTTATTTTACTCTTCCATTACAGATATAAAAAATAAAGAAAGAATGCTTTAGAAGAATGAGAAAATGCAGAATACTTTAGTCTGTTCTTCAGTATAGCAGATCATTTAGTTTTGAACATCACTGAGAAGACTGAGGCTATTCATCATGAGTTTCCCCAGTTCTCCTCTATTCCTCAAGCTATTCATCGTTCATCTATTCACTATAACCTATTCTCTTCTCCTTTGCTCTGGTCACATAAGTATCTTTGACTTTTCACTAAGGATAATTCCTCTAGCATGTGCTTGATTTCATTCCTTCCTGTTTTCTTCCAGGATCTTGTTGTAACTTTCACCTCCTTTTTCATGCATCTTCATATAAATTCTCTTTCTGTCTTGGTTCCATCTCACCTGTCTATAAATGTGCTCATCTCCATAATCCTAAAACAAAAACAAAGCCTTTTATGCCATCTAGCTACTGTCCTTTCTCTTGCAAAGATTTTGAAGAAGTTATTTATATTTTATATTTGCACTTCCTTGCCACCTGTTCTTTCTTCAGCTCTTGCAGTCTGAGTTTCACCTTAACCCTGGTCACTGATTTTACTTTTTAGTAATGAAATCCAATGATCTTTTCCAGTCCTCAGTCTCACTGAGCTCTCCGCAGTGTCTGACACTATTGACCATTTTGTCCTGGACACTCTCTCTCCTTTCTTGGTTTTGGAGGTACTATTCAGTTATGGTTCTCTTCCTTCTTTGTCCCCTGACCAAAACATTTGATTAAATTTCTTATACTATTATTGTGACAAAATGGAGAAACATGAACTCGATGACAGGACAATTAGGTGGATTTGGAACTGATCAAATGACCAAACTTTCTGGTGAGAATCCCTTATGGAGTGATCCTGCCTTGGCCCTGTGCTATTCAGCATTCTTATTGGTAACTTGGATGATACTGTAAAAGGCATCCTTGGTAGATTTGTGTATGATATAGAACTAGGAGTTGACATGAACGAGGGTGAAGATCTGAAATAATCTCAATAAGATAGACAGCAAGATCAAATCTAATAAGATGAAATATAACAGAAACAAATGAAATTTTCTATACTTGAGTTGAAAAAAATTGCCTTTACAAATACAGGATGAGGTTGACAAGGCCAGATATCAGTTTTTGTGAAAAAAATCCTAGGGATTTAGTGGAATGCCAGCTCAATATAAGTCAACAGTATAACAGGCAAAATAAACTAATGCAATTCTAGACTTCATAAAGAAAGTCACATTGTCTAGAATGAGGGGCATTATAGTTTTGATATATTCTTTCCTAATCAGATTTCTCTTTAGAAATTATGGGTTCCATATTTCAAAAAGAACAGACAAGCTAGAGTATGTCTGGTTATGATGAGAGGACTGGGGACCATGTAATACGAGGATTGGTTGAAGAATCTAAGAATATTTCATCTGGAGAAAAGAAGGCTTTAGATGAAGGTATGTGGGTATGCAGATTTCAGGGGGAGTAGGCCAGGAAATGGTAGCCTTCAAGTATTTGAAGCCTTACCATATAGAAGAGGGGTCATACTTGTTCTGTTTGGCTCCAGAGAAAAAAACTAAGAACAATGGATTGAAGTTAGAGGCAAATTGCTACATGATGTTAAGAGCACTTCCTAACAATTGGAGTTTTCCAAAAGTAAAATAGTCTGCCTTGAGAGATAATGGCTTCCCTCTAACTGAAGCAGCTAGGTGGCACAGTGGATAGAACACTGGGCCTAGGGTCAGGAAGACCTGAATTCAAATCCAGCCTCAGATACTTACCAGCTATGTGACTTTGGGCAAGTCACCTAACTTCAGTTTTCTCAATTGTAAAATGAGAATAGTAACAACACCTACCTCACAAAATTGTTGTGAGGATCAAATGAGACACTATTTGTTAAGTGCTTAGCACAGTGCCTAGCACATGATAGATACTATAGAAATGCTTATTTCCTAACTAGAAGTCTTCAGATTCTAGACAACCAATTTTCAAGGGTACTGGAAAGGAAAACTCTTTATCAGGTATAGGTTGGATTAGAGGGACTCTTTGATCCTATGAACTTCAATATTCTGTGATGTTTGAAGGAAGATTGTTTGAGCTATCCTGGAGAATGGAAGTTAGAGGTGACAAAGATTTGAAGGGTTGTCATATGTCATATAGTTGTCATATTCTATTTTACCCAAGAGAGTAGGACTAGAAACAATGGGTAGAAGAGGCAGTTTTTTGACTTAGGGTAAGGAAAATTTCTTAATAATAGGAGCTATCCCAAGTGTAATAGCTAGATTGTCTCTTCCTGGAGTTCATCTAGTGGAGGCTGACCACTTGTCAGGAATACTATAGAGAGAATTCCTGTTAAGGTATGAAGTGGACCAGATGAGTTCTTGTTTGAAGTTTGAGAAGGCAGATGGTGGGAATGACTCGAGATTAGTATAACAAGATGATGGAACATGTTCAGATCACCTAAGGTGGAGGAACCAGCTTCTGGGAGGAGACATTCTGCATTCTTTTAGGAGAACTGCCTCTTTCAATTGGCTGTATAGTTGAAACAGGCTGCATTTTAAAAATTTTCACACTGGGACAGTCTCTCTTTCTTGCCCTTGGCATCCAGAAAAGGTGAAGGTCCAAATTCACCAACAGTGAGGGGACCATGAATTGAATGAGTTGGGGAAGGGCTACCTTCCCTTCCTTCTCCATTTTTACCATACAGCCTTGAAAAACCAGTTTTGTCTTTTTTTATTCTAGGTACATGTGGTAGAATACTCACTAGACCCAGGAGTTTGAGCCAAGAACCTTGTAAGTAGGATTCCAGGCCAGGTGTACAGCCAGTTAGCCCATAAGAAACCTGAGAAGTCAAGGTACCTGGGATTTAAGGCCAAGGAGGCATTTGGACTCAGAACTTGAGACTCGGATATATAGGAACTGAAAGGAATCCCTTCCTCTCCAGAGTATGAAGTAGTATAGGGGAAATTGTGCCCCCAGGTGTTGAGGGGGTCTTGGTATGTTTGTGCTATTCTTTGAAGCATATCTATATCTATCTATTGATTACTTATAGTTATCTATATATTTGGTAAAAATAGGGGGAACACCATGTATCAGAGAGCCTTGGGGGAAGCGAATTTGAAGGGTTGTCACATGGTTGTCATATTCTGAGCCAATGTATCAGAGAGCCTTAGGGGAAGAGGAAAATGTAACACATTGGACCTTCAAGCAGTGGGGGCCAAAATAGTCACTATTACAGTAGGAATTCCCAGGGCAGGAATAGAAGGATAAGGTGACAGGGATTTAAAGAACTTATATTTTTAACAGGGTCAATTATAGTACAAAGTCTATGAAGTTAAGGAAATGAATCCAGAATAGGGGTGATAGACTGTGAAAACAAGGAGGAATTTAGGGGATTGGAGGTCAAAGGGCAAGTTTAAGAGGAATTCTATGAATACATTTTCCTTTCCTTGTACCCCCACCCTAACAGTAGCATAGGTGGGGGGTCTCCCTTATTTTTTTAAAATTTTTTTCTTTTTTCTTTTTAGGTAATTGGGGTTAAGTGACTTACCCAGGATCACACAGCTAGTAAGTGTCTGAGGCCAGATTTGAACTCAGGTCCTCCTGACTCCAAGGCTAGTTCTCTATCCACTGTGCCATCTAGCTGCCCCCCCCCCTTTTTAAGGGGGGAAGTGGATGAGGTGAGAAATGGAAAGATGAAGGGAATTTTGACCTTGTGTGAGCAGATAACTGAGTAGGCTAGTGAGATAGTTAGAAATATCTATTCTCCATTGTTAACTTTCTGTATTTGCATATGGGAAGGTACTTCCTTAAATGAGATAATATTTGTAAAAAGTACTTAGCACAGTGCTTAGCATATAGTAGGCACTATATACAAGCTTATTCCCTTTCATCCCTTCCCCCTTTTGTTTGCACAAGACTAGGAAATTCTCTAGGTAAAAAAATTCCCTGAGTGTTCTGAATTTGTAAGAAAGGACATTACTCACTTCTTTCCACCTGGTAATAGGGTAGGGTGATTGTTCTGTATCTGGCTTTTTTGATACTGGTACAGGTAGATTTTTCTCTTTGGTGATGGAATGTGAATGCTATAGACAATCTTGTGATATTTCATTTAAACGTTAAAGTAGGACCTGCCAATCTAAATCACTTATAGCGATATCCATCTTTCTTTATGAAAAAAATTATTTCCCCGAATTTCATGTAAAAACAATTTTTAACATTCATTTTAAAAAAATTTGAGTTCTAAATTCTCTCCCTCCCTTCCTTCCCCCCTCCCTGAAGCAGTAAGCAATCTGATATAGGCTATATATGTGCGATCATGTAAAATGTATTTCCATATTAGTCATTTTGTGTGAGAAAAATCAACTCCCCCCCCAAAATAAAGTGAAAATAGCATGCTTTGGTCTGCATTCAAACTCCATCAGTTCTTTCTCTGGAAGCAGATAGCATTTTTGATCATGAGTCCTTTGGAATTGTGTTGGATCATTGTATTTTTGAGAATCAAAAGTCATTCATAGTCATTATGATACATATCTTCCATCAAAGTCTTGCTATTATTTGTTAATGATTCCAAATGATTCCCTGAAACAAAGGCCCATCTTTTTAATAGCAACGTTCTTCTGGTAATGCTGTATGGCTGCTTGAATCTTGGCACACCACAGACTCTGAAAAATTCAAGTTGAAGCTCACACAAAGGGGGAAAAAAGTTGCATGGTGGCTTGAACGTGCTGCAATAAGATATCACATACAAGGCATTATACTTCATTGATGTAAAGCAGAGGTTTCAAACAATGTGGCCCACAACTCTCCCAATGAGGTTAAAATGTAGTTGGGAAATATTAAAAATACAATAGAACATAGATAATGTTAATATGTGGTTTTCTAAGTTGATATGTGACGGCAGAGATCCTTATATGTGATTTAGTGGCCCCTATTTCTATTTGAGTTTGACACCACTGGTGTACCTTGTAATCATGCAATCATTTTATTAAGCACCTATATGACAGGCAACCTGCTAGGTGCTGAGGATACAAAGACAAAAAAGGAACTATCCTCTCCACCTCGAACTTTAAATTCTGTCTAGGGAGACAGCACATACATATTTAAGTGTATATATGTAGGTGGTGATAGTGATTGGTGGTGGTGTGGGAGGTTTAAAGGGAGTAGAAATGGTCAGCTGTGGTAGAGAATGCAATTAGGAAAGAATAAAAGGATCGCCAAAAATACCAGTTTATTTCGGGAGGGAGAAGACACTAGCAGCTTGGGAGATCAGAAAACGCCTCATATAGAAAGTGAATTTAGGTTGTACTTTGAAGGAAAGTAGGGCTTTAGGAGGCAGAAGTGAAGTGGGAATGTGTTCTAGACTTCCCAGTGTGAAGGCAGGGAAATGGGAAGTGGAATATTATGTAAGAACTAACAAAAAGAACAATTTGCTTAGTAGAGTTTGTGAAGGGGAATAATATACAGGGTGTCCCAAAAGTTTTATTGCAATTTTCGGCTATTAAAGCTTTAAACTACACTCGGACTTTTGGGGCCCCCTATATAATAAGTATGGAAAGTAATTTGGAGTCCAGTCATGAAGGGCCTTAAAGTGCTCAAAAGAGGGGTTTATTGTTTGGTCTAAGAGGTAACAGGGAACCACTGGAATTTTTAGAATAGGGAATTGAGGTGGTCAGACCAGTAGTTTAGGAAAACTACTTCAGGAGTTGTGTGGAGGATGGATTGGAAAGATGAGAGTTGCGGAAGGGAAACCAATTAGAAAGCTATTGCAGTTGTCCAGGTGAGAGGTGTTAAGGGGCCTGAACTAGAATGGTGGTCAGGTAAGTAGGGAGAACAAGACAAATGTTAGAGATATTGTAGAGGAAGAATTGCCAGACTTTAGTTTGACTGGATATATGAAGTGAGGGAATGTAAAGACATGAGGTCAATGCCTGGGTGGCAAGCTCGGGTGATTGGAAGCATAGTAATGCCCTTGACAGAAACAGAGAAATTAAGAATAGATGAGTTCCTCTTTGGGCATGTTGAATTTAAGATGCCCCTGAGATATTCAGTTTGAATTGGCCAATAAGTAGTTGGTGATGTGGACCTGGAGTTCAGGAGGAAGACCAAGCTGGATATTTAGACCTGGGAATCATCTTCATAGAGATGGTAATTGAACCCATGGGAGCTCATGATATCACTGAGGTAGAGTTAGTATTGTCTTTCATAATCGAACAGGGCCCAAATGACATCACAATGTTGGGTTCAAGGTACGGTGTATCTGACTGTGGCTGATCAGACCAATACAAGCTCCGAAGGCTCTATGCACAAATAGTCTGTGTAAACATTTGGGAAAGGAGATGTCTCTAAATTTGTGCATCTCACATTTCTTTTGAGCTATTGAAATGCTGCTTTGTTCATCCAGCACACACACACAGCACCTTCTTTGCTTCAGCTACACCATGTTGGGTGATCCTGTGACAGTGTCCTCCATGTCTCACAATTGATGACAAAGTTCTTCAGAGAGACCTTGAGAGTATCCTTGTATTGCTTCTTCTGACCTATGTGTGAATACTTGCCTCCTTTGAGTTCTCCATGAAATAATCTTTTAGGCAAATTATACATTTGGTATTCATACAATGTGACCAGCCCATTGGAGTTGTGCTTTCTGCAGTAGAGTTTGAATGCTTGGCAGTTCAACTTGAGAAAGGACCTCAGTGTCTAGTACCTTATCTTGCCAGGTGATCTTCAAAATCTTCCTAAGACAATTCAAGTGGAAGTGGTTCATTTTTTGGAATGGCACTGGTAGATTGTCCAGGTTTCACAGGCATACAACAATGAGGTTAGCACAATGGCTCTGTAGACCTTCAGTTTGGTAGGCAATCTAATACCTCTTCTCTCTCACACTTTCTTTCAGAGTCTCCCAAGTACTGAGCTAGCTCTGGCAATGTATGCATCAACCTCTTCATCTCTGAATACATCCCTGGAAAATATACTGCCAAGGTAAGTGAACTTATCTGTAGCATTCAAAATTTCTCCATTTGCTGTAACTGATATGGATGGTGCAGTGCTGAATGGTAGAGAATCTTTGTTTTCTTGGGGTTGATAGGGCCCTATGACAGTCTGGTAAAATCCTATAAATCTCTTTTTAACATAATGTTTTTAAAACATACGGAGTAAAATACATAGGATTACAAAAGAGACCAATTATGCTGAAATATAGATAGCAAAATACGTATATTTATTTTAAGTTCACAGACTTCAGGTTAAGAGCCCTTGATTTAGACCAAACCTCAAATTTTCTTAATGAGGAAACTGAGGTCTGGAGAGAATAAATGACTTGCTGAAAATCTCACAGGTAGGAAGTAGCAGAGGAGGGATTCTATTTCATGTGATTTAACTGCAATACAGGACTTTTTTCATGGAACCACAAAGCAAAAATAAAGAAAACTTGTGCCTTAAGTAGTAATGATAAAGCTAGCAAACAATATTTTTGCAATTGCTTATGATACACTGTTCATTTGTAATGTCTGGCTCCTATCAAGTTCCAGGTTTATTTAGATGATTAAAAGATCAGTTAAACTCACTGGTTAATGAATAAAAAAGCATCTATTCCTACAGCACACTCTGCTGTCCAAATTCTGTTATTACGGCTTTTATCTTTAATTTGTATTGTGCTTTGGGGCCCTAAATGAAGACAAATAAAACAGGAGTAAATTAATCAAGGATTTAGTAAGTACTTTCTATGTGCCAGGCATAGTGCTAAGTGTTAGAGATACAAATAAATGCAAAAACATAGTCCCTGACCTCAATAATCTTGCATTCTAATGTAAGAGACAAACATGCAAAAAAATATGAACATGGTATATCTACGTTATCAAGGGGAAGTAATCTCAGAGGAGAGGCATAGGGGGAGGGGAAGGACTGGTGGGATTGGAACTAAGTCTTTAAAGAAACCAAGGAAAGAAACCAGGGAAGCCAGGGAATGAGGGAAGACCTGGGGGGATAATCATGGAAAAGGTGCAGAGTTGGGCAATAGAGTGTAAACAGCCAAGGACAATATACAAGGACAGCACTATAGAATACATGGAAAGGAATAAATGTAATAAGACTGGAAAGATAGGAAGGGGAAAGATTGTGAAGGGCTTTAAATGGTAAAGAAGGGGGTTTATACTTGATCCCGGAGGTAATGGGGGGCCAGTGGGGTTTATTGAGTAGACAGGTGACGTGGTCAGACCTGTGCTTTAGGAAAAACATTTAGGTAGCTAAGTGGAGGATGGATTAGAATAGGCAAAGAGGACAACCAGAAAGCTATTGCTTTGAAGGAAGGAAAAATAATATAAATTTCTATTAAAATATGTGGCACTTGGTTTTCAAAATTCTGAAAAATAGTATTTCATTTACTGACTTTAATAAATCAATACAAAGATACAGAAAGAAGTTCCCTCAGTTTCCTCAAAACAGAATGCTTCATTATCTGTCATTTGTGCCCTATCTTTAGGTAGGTAGCCAGGTAGGACCTTTTTTCTCTTTGCTGAATTATCACTTTGATTTAAGTTAATGATATAATGTAAAGGTGGTATAAAATATGTACTGTAATTTAAAAAAACCAATTTGCCATTATGATATTAAGATCTATTTTTCATTAAACATTTTATTTATACTTGCTTTTTTAGGAATACACTTTTATGGTATCTTTGATGAAGTGCTTGGGCCCCAGCTCTAAGATCATGTTTCTGGAAGCCTCCCAATTTCTTAGTAGGCCCATGTACTGTGAGAAAAGTTTCTCTTTTAGTATAACACATTCTCTTATCAGAACAGATAGAGGAGTGTCTGGCCCAAGGATTTTTGTCCCTGGCTGGCCCAAGTACTATTCCTCCCTCCATATCCCCAAGGTCCACGTCTCTGACAACTCCCTCAATGTCTGGTATACTCCCTACACTTTCCTATCCATAGCTCCCAAAGACATCTGGACCCTTAGATACCTAATTACTATTCCTGGCATTCCTTTCCCGTGCACCTTTTCCATATAAACCCCAGCACCATCCTCAGACTCTCACAGGTTCCCATAAGGACCCTTGCCTGCTTTTGCTAAAGCATTACAATAAACTCTTTGCCATTTGATTAAGAGAAGGCTTGAGTGTGTAAATTCATTCTAGGCAAGTCTGCCTTGGCATTGTCGGGGTCCAGCAATCCAAAACCTAGTCATCTTTACCACTGTCTGCTAAATACCAACAAAAATTGCTTGTTTTTTTCTGAGCACAAAATGTAGTCAACTCTGACACCGTAAGTGACCACCTCAAGATTGTTTCATTTTTAGGTTAGTATTTTGTTTAAATAATACATTAGGATTTACAAAATGCTCTATTCTCATTATCTTATTTGATCCTCACATCACCCTCACAGGATATGTAGAGAGTGAAACTATTTTTATACTTATTTTACATATGATGAAACAGGCTCAGAGAATTTATGATTTGCTCACAATCACATAGCTGGTAAATAGAAGAGCATAGTGATCAACAATCTTTATTTTCTATACTTAAGTATTACTGTCAACCTGCTATAAAGTTTCTCCACAATGGATTTTCTCTCGAATGAAAACATCCATTCTCTGTGAAAGTGAATGATTATTTGTGAATGGTAATTTAAAGCTCATTGAGTTAAATTATTATTCTTATTCTGCACTGGAGTTTTCTACCGAGTAAACTTTTTGGTTTTCCTTTTTTCCCCTTTCAGTTCAATCCTTGAGATAGGAACTCATTCAGTAAATGTAATTTATGTCAATGTATGCTAAATGCTTCATTTTGCTTGTGTTTTTTAGCAGTAAACATTTACTTATTTTTTAGGCTATTTAATTTAGGCAATTTAAGTGACATGTCCAGGGTCACACAGCTAGTGTTAAGTGTTTGGTCTGAGGCCAGATATGAACTCAGGTCCTCCTGACTTCAGAGTCGGTGCTCTATTCACAGAGCCACATAGCTGCCCCAAACATTTACTTTATCAGTTATACCTTCTATTTTCTGTGTTTTTTGTACAATTAGCCTCAATATAAGATAAATAGGAAGAGTGATGAACTTAGAGTCAGAGGACTAGTATTCAAATCATGGTTCTGACACAATATAGTACCTGTAGGATTCTGGGCAAGTCACTTAACCTCTATAGACTTTAGTTTCTTCATCTGTAAAATGGGCAGGTTGGACTAAAACAGGAGTTCTTAACCTGGGATCTGTGGATAGATTTCATAGGGGACCATGAATTTGAGGAAAATGACATCTTTATTTTCACTAATATCTAACTGAAATTTAACATTTCTTTCAATTATGAATGTAGGTAATAAACCATGGAAGTATCATCAGTGCCCATGACTGATGCAGCAGTAGAAATCATCTATTCATCTCTACCATTTACTTTCACCAGTAGAAAGCATATATTTTCATATCATATTATAGTTGTGGCAGATATCTGAAAATATATTTTTATGCTGATCACTATTTTGAAATTGCTATAGTTATTAGATGCTTTGCTAGTTCAAATATGATTGTGATCTTCCATTTTGCAGATGCTTATTTTATGTAATTGGACAGACAACTATTGAGCAACTCTGCACCACTTTGTTATTCTGCTACCAGATGTGAAATTGTGTGTTTCCATATTGATGATTCAGATATTTATGTTACTTCTCAGTATTCCCCATCTATATTTATGGATTGAGCACTATGTGGAAGGAGGTGAGTAGTTTTTGTTATTCAAGTTTTGCAGAACTAGGCATTTGAAATGAGAATTCTTATCTCTGTAAGATGGCCTGGTCTTTTGTAATGTGGATAAGTGCACAGTCTATGTGTGTAGACCAGGCTAGTTCAAACATGTCTGACAGTTGTGACAGCTAGGTATATTATTTAAAGTAACTTACTATTGTTCTCAGGTGAAGCAGGTCATGCATAGTGTTATAAGTCCTGTGAGTGGAGAAGTTTTTTCTTTTGTTTTTTCTTTTTGTACTATGTTTCATCGTGATGTAAAGGAATGCAAGGCTGTGTGATACACAAGTGGTGTTTTTGTGTTATTACTCTGTGAAAATAGCACATATTTAAAAATAATTTAGCAAGAAAACTATCAACAATATCAGAAATGAGAACCATTATTTCTAGGAAGGCACAGAAAACCACTCGAATCCACATGGAATAATAGCCAGATTCCATGGAATTATTACTATAATTCCATACCTAAAAGAGGTCTAAAAATCATTAAAAGTGTTAAAACCTTTGGTGTTATAAAATTGCTTTATTTTACCTGTCATAAAATGTCTTAAATATTTCACATTTCATTTAACATACAAATTACTTATTTCTATAAAATTATCCAGCTTAAAAGCTATATAAAAGTACTGTTTCAAAGAAAATCAATTAAGTAAAATATTTTATTTTAGCTTTAATTATTTAATGTTTTTACAGACTGAATTAAGTTGAAATGTCAAAGAAAAGAAAATAGGGTGAAAACTATGTTTTATATGGTTTCGTTTGAATTAATGAATGTGACAGGACACAAATGCCATAGCGTTTTTTTTTGTTGAGTAAAAAGTTTGTATGTAAGCAAAAGTATGTGAGTATGAAGCCAGCAAAATTGAAAATACACCTCATATCTCTCAATTCTGAAAATAAATCTAAAGATGTGGATTCTTTTTATGCAAAAAACTTAGTTTGGAAAAGCTGGGAAGTTTCTAAAACTTAGATTTATCATTCTACAAAAATCTTTTCTTGAAGCATCTTATAAATTTGCTTATTGGATTGCGAAGCAAAAGAGTTAATTTCAATTGTTTTTAAGTTGTGTCTGGCCCTTTGTGACCCCATTTGGGGTTTTCTTGGCAGAGATACTGGAATGGTTGTTTGCCATTTCCTTCTCCAGCTCATTTTACAGATAAGGAAACTGAGGAAAATAGGGTTGAGTGACTTGCCCAGGGTTAATATAGCTAGTAAGTGTTTGAGGCTGGATTTGAACTCCCAAAGATAAGTCATCCTGACTCCAGGCCTGATACTCTATTCAGTATGCCATCTAGCTGTTCCTAGGCAATATCAAAAGAATCTCCATGCTATTGGACAGACTTTAGTAAAGCTATATACACTGGAAATGGTTGATCTGGTTTGTGGATTGGAACTGAGGAAAAAAACTAGAAGCAGTTCCATTATCAAACGACATGATACATTCTAGAATAGATGATATCTGTTTTAACATTTTGAAGCAGGTCACTGGAGAATTGTCAGTCTTGCTATTCCCTGTTAGTATGCAAGTCAATAAAAGTATATATATATATGTATACATATATTTCATGTATATACATACATACACACATGTATATATGTGTATATATACACATATGTTTATTATATATGCATACATATGTATATATATGCACACACACATATATATATACACACACATATACATATATGTAGTAACCATTCTCTAGATAACACAGTGGATAGAGCAGTGGACCTGGAATCAGGAAAACTCAAGTTCAAATCCCAACTCAAACACTTAATAGTTGTTTGATCTTAGGCAAGCCACTTAACTTCCATCTGCTTCAGTTTCCTCATTTGTTAAATGGAGATAATAATAGCACCTTCCTCCCAGGCTGTTGTGAGGATAAAATGAGATAATATTTATAAATCATTTTATAAACCTTAAAACACTATACGAATGCTAGCTATGTCTATATCAGCATCATCAAAGAAGAATTCTTATTTTGTGAGATGCTTTTGGAAAATAAAAAAGCTGTCCATGTTTTAGGAAGAGTAAAAAAAAATTCTTACCAAACAAAAACTTTGACTGGAAAAGAATGCCTCATACTTCTTGCAGTGATGGAGCTCATGTGATACTTAGTAACACATCTGGTTTTGATGCTACATTAAAAAAGGAAGAATTTCCTATCATTGTCATTCATTGCTTTTTACATAGATGTATATTGGCAACAAAGATTCTTCCAAAAGAAGTTATGTCAACAACCATAAAAATCATCAACTTCTTTAGACACAAGTCTCTGAATCATCATACATTTAAATGATTTTTTTGGTCAGGAAACAGGAACAGAATATAAAATGGTTCTTTAGCATACAGAAGTTGACAGATTTTCAAGAGGACAAGTTGTCTTGAAGTGCCTGTTTGAACTAAGGGCAGAAATCTTTCTTTCTTTCTTTCTTTCTTTCTTTCTTTCTTTCTTTCTTTCTTTCTTTCTTTCTTTCTTT
>NW_020946557.1:13126600-13255262 GCF_900497805.2 Vombatus ursinus | reverse complement strand
TCCTTCCTTCCTTCCTTCCTTCCTTCCTTCCTTCCTTCCTTCCTTCCTTCCTTTCTTTCTTCCTTCCTTCCTTTCTGATGAAAGAAAAAGGAAAATCTACTCAGAACACTTGGAAAGAAAAGATTTTATATGTTGGTTGACTTACCTTAAAGATATTTTTAACCATATACATAAGGTAAATCTTTCCATTCAAGGTCAGTCCTGAAGTCACCATTATGGATCAGGAAAAATTACAAGCTTTCTTGGCCAAATTACAGATATGGGAGAAGAGATTAGAGGGTGACATATTTGCAGACTTTTAAATGTTAGAGGAAGTGCTTAACAAGATGCAGACGAAAATAAAAAAACTGTCAATTTCTCTGAACAAAGAAATCTGCAGACTTCTGGAAATATGTCAAACCTTTTTTATTTCTATTGTCATGGCCTTAAAGTTGATTCCTGCATTTTCAGTTCTTTTCTTTTTCATATAAACTATATCTGAGATGTTGATGTAATCAAAGGTGAGCTTATAGAACTCAGGACAAAAAATGATAACTAGTGTTTAACTCAAAATGTCTATATAATTTGCAAAATGCCTATATAATTTCTTTTTCATATAAACTGTATCTGAGATGCTGACACGACCGAAGTTGAGCTTGTAAAATTTAGGAGAAAAAATGATAACTAGTGTTTAACTCAAAATGCCTGTATAATTCTGGTCTTTCTTGATAGAAACCTATCCTTGCTTTGTAAAGTTAGCTTTGGAAGCTTTAATTTTATTTGCAATGACATATCTTTGTGAACTGGGATTTGCAACACTTGCAACCATCAAAATAAAATTGCAATTTATAGGATGTCTAACTTGAAATACATGTTGCCTTGTTGAAGATTACCCCAAAGTTTAAAGTTCTTATTCAAGCTAAGCAACGATAGCCATCATGTCTTTTTTTTAAAATTAATTTATTTATTTTTAGTTTTCAACGTTCACTTCTATAAGTTTTTAAGTTTTAAATTTTCTCCTCCTTCCTCCCTGCCTCCCTCCCTAACATGGCATGCAATCTGATATAGGCTCTAAATATACATTCCTATTAAACATATTTTCACATTAGTCATGTTTTAAAGAAGAATTAGAACCAATAACAGGAACCACAAGAAGAAGAAACAAAACAAAACAGAAGAAAAAAAAGAGCAAATAGTATGCTTCAATTTACATTCAGACTCCATAGTTGTTTCTTTGGTTGTGTATATCATTTTCCATCATGAGGCCTTTGGAGATGTCTTATATCCTTGTGTTGCTGAGAAGAGATAAGTGTATCAAAGTTAGTCATCACACAACGTGGCTGTTACTGTATACAATGTTCTCCTGGTTCTGCTCACTTCACTCAGCATCAGTCCATACAAATCTTTCCAGTCCTCCTTGAAGTCCTCCTGCTCATCATTTCTTATAGCACAATAGTATTCCATTACATTCATATACCACATCTTGTTCAGACATTCTCCAATTGATGGGTATCCCCTCAATTTCCAATTTTTGGCCACCACAGAAAGAGTTTGTATAAATAATTTTGTATATGTGGATCTTCATGTATTTTTAAAAAAATAGAATTCACTTTTAACATACCAGTATTTTAAATGTAATGTCATTATTTAAGGCATGATAAGGAAGTACATATGTCACAAATTTGTTTAAAATATTTTATCTTTATTTCAATAAAATTTATTTTCTTAATAATCCTATATTTTTTATTTCATGAGTTAAAAACATTATTCAGAGGAGGGATCAATAGGCTTCATCAGATTACTAAAGGGTTCCATATCACAAAAAAGATTAAGAACCCCTAGACTATAAAATCTTCAAGGTCCATCAGGATCATCAGTCTGTTCAACCTTGAATATAGTCTATAAAGAGAAGCCATACCTATAGGTACTATTGGCATATAAGGTTTAAGGTCTATGAGGAGAAGGAAAAACTTGAAAAGAAGAAATGGAGAGGAACAAAAAGAGGAGGAGGAAAGAAAGAAAGAGAAAACCCAAGTAGCATTGTGTTAAAAACCATTCAGCTGCCACTCACTGAAGGCCAGAAGCTGTCTGCATTGTCTTTCTAGTTCACAGGAAGGTGAAAACTTTGAAGAGCTGTATTTTGGCTAATTTTTCTATCCTGACTTTCAGAGTATGTTTTACTACTTTTATAACATAGACTAAATAAAGCAAGATCAATGTGAATCTCTCTCTCTTTTTTTGAATTCTTAAAAATTGATATTACTCTAAATCCATAGGATAAATAAATTTATGCCTTTTTGTATCCCTCAGGACTTTCTGACTTTGTATTTTTAGTTCTAGTCTAACATAAAATGATAGTATAATTAAGCCATTCTTACATAGCATATAGATTATATTTACTGATAAATCATAAAGCACTGTATAAACATTATCTTATAATGTTTTATGATTTATGAAGCACTATGTAATGATAGCTTATTTTATATATTATCTTGGAGAAACTTTTATTCCTCTGTTAATATATTTAAAGCCTGGAGAATTTCCTTATCCTCCCCACCTCAGCCATATTTTTTCCTGTCAAGAATGTGGTTTCAATATTTAAGTGTAGCATTTGGAATTTTAAGAATGTAGACTTTAAATCAGAAGATTAAATCAGAAGAAACATTTAGCATTTTAAGACAACATGAAATTTAGAAAATACGTTCTTTTAAAGAGGAAATCAGAGCAGCGTAGCAGAAGAAGCCATAGACTTCAAATTAAGAGACCTGGGTTCTGGCCCTGTCACTAAGTAGCTGTGTGATCTTGGGCAAGGGGAGCCTCTGGTTGGCCAGTTGACAGCATAGTTATTTGCAGCATTACTCCACCATCTCTGAAACTTTAAAACAACAAGAAATTGGCTAGATCAATAGTAATTAAAACTGTGGCAACAAGAAGACAGAAACAACTCCTCACAATGTCAAGCTTTTTGAAATAATAGCAAAGTGCTAAACTTACTCAAGTTCACATTTTACCCCAACTATCCTGAGCCAAGTGTACTTGCTGAAAATAGGTGTTTCCAGATCCTTCCATAGTGGCCTCCTCCCAGTTGCCTCATCAGTGACTTAGTCTGAACCTCCTGTATTCCAGGAACAAGTGGAAAATATTGATCATTCCCAATGACTAGATGAAAAAGGGGGAAAATTATGAGAGGAGAGAACTGGCAGTGCAGACATAATTGGAATGAAAGGAGCTTCCACACTCAAGAGGGAAAAGCACTTACAAATCTAACTGTAGTTAGTTCTCTCGTAGTGGAGTTGACACAGGGCAGGGACTCTGTCAGCTCCTACAACTTCCCAACCTAAAGAACCTGAGGCTACCCAGTTGCAGGACAAAAAGTGTCCTCTATAGCAGAGTAAGAAGCAAGGAAAGAAGTAGGATACAAACAACTAGAAATAGAAGGTGAAGCCTAAATGACAAAAAGGCCGAGAGAGTCTGGGTATAAGCCTAGCTCCTAAACAGATAGACCATCAATGATTCTAAAAGAAGGAAAAATAAGCAATCTAAAAAAGTCCTTTAAAAATAATACTCATTGGGGCAGCTAGGTGGTGAAGTGGATAGAGTTCTGGTCTTGGAGTCAGGAGAACCTGAGTTCAAATCTGGCCTCAGACACATAACACTCACTAGCTGTGTGACTCTGGGCAAGTCACTTAACCCCAATTGCCTCACCAAAAAAAAAAAAATAATAATACTCATTATGGTATGAAAAATATGTCAAACCCTGCCAATGAACAAGAAGGTATAAAGATATTCAGAGAATTCCTCAAATATATGGGAATAACAGCAAGAAATACCAGAATGGTTCAAAAGAGAAATAAAACTTTTATAATATTTTTAGCAAGACACAGGGCCATAATTTCCTCATTTGTGAAAGTAAGTGACTTTAAGCCTATACTCCTATGTGGAAGTCTCTTGAAGCTAACCTGATTAACAGAAATCTGTGTGAGCTGGTTATTTAAGAAATGAATATATTCTATGTAACTTAAGTTTAAAGAGCTGAGATACACATAATTCTTAAGGCTTATGCTTATTGGCCATGTAGTGCAGTGATTACAAATATATGTTATTTTTTTTTTTTAGGCAATTGGGGTTAAGTGACTTGCCCAGGGTCACATAGGTAGCAAGTGTCAAGTGTTTGGTCTGAGACTGGATTTGAATTCAGGTCCTACTGATTTCAGGGCCAGTGCTCTATTCACTGCACCACCTAGCTGCCCCAATTATATGTTACTTTTCAAAAAGACATACTTAAATACAAATTGTTCCTATGGAAAGGCAGATATCCATAGGTGCTTTGGAAAGGTGATGATTCCCTAATATTAAAGGAATCCTCTTGGAGAAGCATAAATCATAGTGCTGTCACTGTATAGCAGGCAACCTTTATTTTTTTCACTCGTCATACAAAAGTTGCACAGTTCTTTGTATGACAAGATGAACATTTTAACTGCTGATGATTCCGGTTTTGAAAGCATGACTCCTTTGTGTTTGAAGACATAGCTAATGCTGTTGCAGAGGGAAATGTGACTGCAAAGATGACTTGGGAGCCACAGTTACTTTCACACCCTTTACAGATGAAGGCTGTTTTTTTTTTAGATTGTGACTTCATTTACAGCAAGAGCTGCTGTTTGTGGAGTCTGTCACTCTTTTGAGGCTCTGTCTGCCTGTTAGCTTTGTGGATTGCCTGACCTTTGTAGACTGCTTACTGAAAGGGAACCATTTCATACTTCATCACAATGCTAGAGACTGTCCTCCTTATAATACAGAATTTTTTCTGCACCCTACTCCCTTTCTGGTTTGTGGTTATATTTTAGCTTACCATATATATCTCATCTCTAAGTATATAAATGTTTGTGTCCTTCAGGACTTAATATTGGAAATCTCTTCTTGACCTTTGCAAAGATTGCCATGTGTGGAAGTGATTAAATAACTAAAAAAGCTAGATTTGATTTCTGAGACAGTATGGCATAGAGGATAGAGAGCATTCTTCAAGTCAGGAAGACCTGAGTTCCAGAACTTCCTCTGACACAGACTGGCTATGTGATACTGGACAAGTCACTTCATTAACATTTTAGTGCTCTTGGTAACTCTCTAGGACTGTAAATTTCAGGAAAAGGTGCTGATTTGCATCTATGGTTGTTTGTGTACCAGTGAAATCACAAATTCAGTCTCTAATGTAGTCTTGATGCTTGTTCTATTTAGAAGACCCTTACTTATACAGAGTTGCAGTCTAGAGTTTGATTCTACATTGATTCTACCTCAAGCTTGCCTTCAAAGGAAAATGTAATTTCTATTTTTTTTTCTGATTTTTACCTTCTTACCACATCATGAATAATGTGCTACCAAGGAGGCAGAACTTGATACAAAGCATTCATTGCCTTATATTCTAACAAAAACCCACATTTCTATGATGTTTGACTCACAATAACTCTGTGAAATAGTGTCTTAGCCTCTCTAATTTTTACAAATGAGGAAACCGAGATTCAGGGACTTTAGGCGACTTGAATCTCACAATAAGCATCAGAACTAAGTCAGAAAGCTAGAGCCTGTTGACCCCAAGACCAGTGTTCTTTCTACTTCACTATGCTTTTTTTTTTAGGGGCAGCTAGGAGGCACAATGGATAGTGCACTGGGTTTGGAATCAGGAAGACATCTCCCTGAGTTCAAATCTGGCCTCACACGCTTACTAGCTGTTTGCCTCAGTTTCCTCATGTTTAAAATGAGTTGGAGAAGGAAATGGCAAACCATTCTAGCATCTTTGCCAAGAAAACCCCAAAAGGGGTCACGAATAGTTGGACAGCACTGAAATGAATGAACAACAAATGCTGTTTCTTGGTTTAAATTTCCATTCGGTAATTTGGTAAATAATCTCCAACTTCTGATTTGTTGCCTATCATTATCTCTTGTAGTTTCATCACTGTGATTCAGTCATAGACTGCCTATATGGACACTCCCTTCCCCTGCTACCTCTCTCTCTTTTCTCTTATACACATCTGTCAGCCTTATTTGTTTAGTGTTCCTATCCTTCTTTATCTTCCTACTTTGTAAGAAAAAGGTCAGTCACTTCCTCCAAGACCGGAACAAAGGAAAGAAAAATAGGAATGGTGTTAAAGTGACCTAAGCAGTAATGTGTGGCAGCTAGGTGAAGCAGTGGACAGAGTGCTTGGCCTGCAGTCAAGAAGACTCATCTTCCTAAGTTCAAATCCGATCTCAGACACCTACTAGCCATGTGATCCTGGGCAAGTCACTTAATCCTGTTTGCCTCAGTTTGCTCATGTCTAAAATGAGCTGGAGAAGGAAATGGCAACCAGTCCAGTATCTCTGCCAAGAAAACTCCAAATGGGGTCACGAAGAGTTGGATATGACTGAAAAACGAAACAACAAGCAGTAACGTGCTGGCAGGTGTTTAACAATCAAGTCTGGGGTGGGAGGTGGAGGAAGTATACACAAGCTTCATTATTAGTATATTCTCCATCACTTTATTAAGTCTAGACGATCAATAAAACAATCAAGCCCTGGTTTGCCTATTTCTGAGTTATAAATGCTCACACTGAAATTTTAACAGTTGTCTCTCAAGTCATGGGAGTTGACTGTAACATATTCCTGGGGTTAAGGAATAAGAAGGAGCTTAGCAGGTAGAAGAGAGAATTCACAACCTATGACCTCAATTTTTTTTCAACAAAATATAAAATTCTCTAGTAAGAGGAAATGGGGAACTGGCAGAGATGACTTGAGGGAAAAAGGTTTGGAGCAAATATTGTGAAGAATGTCATAGAAAATCAAGCAGAAAAAAAGTTGTTAAAAGGATTATTGTGCAGCACTGAGGGCCTTTCCATTTTACTTTGACCTTTACTCTTGAATCTTTTGCCTTCCCTATTCAGTTGTTGCTTATCCCTTTTCAAACACCAGACCAAGATTATCCCTACCCATCTACTCTTCTTTTCAGGTGCTGCTGAATTCATCTGGAGGAAGTCTCACACATGCTGACTTGACTTGAATTTGAGTTCATTTGAAAACATAGTCATGGGCATAGAGTAGCTCCTGAATGATGTTTGACATTTGAATCCTGTTGGGTAAGAAGATTTCCTTGAGTTGAAATTAGTCTGATAGAAGTTTCAGAAACTCCTCCATGTCAACTCCTTTATCTTTGATGGATCTATGATCTCACTGATATTGGTATTATCTCCATTGAGGTTTATTGCAAACTAGCCATTCCCACTCATCTTTTATAATTTTTGCACATGTTCATCCATCCATATTCTACATATACTGAGGTCTTACTCTAAATCTTGATAGTACATTGATACCAGTGTCATTGTTAGGGCAAAGAGGTATTATGGTAGGATGAGCAGGATACACACTGCCAATGAAAAATTATACATTAGGATTAGTGGAAGGGATATCACACAAGAAATGTGTGACTAGAGGAAGGGGGACTGATCATGTGGAAAAAGCAAGGAAGAGTTAATGGACAACCAATATGGTCATCTTAAGATTAAAAATAAAAAGGAAAATCAAAAAAAATCAAAGGAAAAATGAAAATCTAAATTTATTACTGAAACACCATTTTACTCCATTGGTATGAGTAATTGATTAGAGGATACCAGCCTTAATAAGATCAGTTAGACTGTCAGATAGGAGCTTTAGAAGTGGAGTAAACTGCCATGACTAGTTAAACCTGTTCAATAGCTATTGGTGTCTAAGTCAGTGAAAGAGTATAGGATAGTGCTCATGTCTTTTTTTTTTTTTTTTGCTTCTCTCAAATTTATTCTGATAAAAAGGTCTTGTCTGCTTTGTGTTAGCAATGGGTTTAGAAGTGGAGAATACACCCTTCACCAGATATAAACTCTACCAGCTTCTACCCATATCTGGCTTAGAGGGGGCACATATTTAAGTGAGATCAGGTCAGATGAGCAGTGCTGGTGTGCTCATATGAGACCAGCTAAACTTTGTTGATATTCACTTTGCAGAATGAGGGGGAATGTGATCCAGGAGCAGTGTAGCAGCTTGGCTGTGGTAGGCGTAGGCTTCTTTTCATTTTGCTTTTTGTGTGTGGTCTCTGGTTTCTGGCCTCCTGGGCAATGCAGTCGAGAGCCACTTGGTACCTATGTAACCCTGGGCAAATGACTTGGTTTCTCTGGATTTCAGTTTTTAAAGCATTGGATTAGATTATTTCTCAGTTTCTTTCTAATATATAAGCCTGTGGGCCTTCAAACCTACGTGGTATGTATTTGTTCTGTTGAGTATATGAATATGAGTTTATGGTCAGGTTCTGTGCTGCCTGGATGCAATGCAACTAAAAGGGGATCTGAGAAATGATGATTTTTTTTTACATATTCATTGTAGAACTATGTATCTGACCTTCTGTGTTTGAGTTCAATCTTCCATCATTAGGGAAATAAGTTTGGTACTAGGATGTATGACAATTGTAGTGCGTTACACTATGATTTTGGCACTGTGCAATTTATAAGATCAGGCAGTAAATTTTTTTTGAGGGACTGGAAAAACATTTACTATATATCAGGTGAATCAAAAAAATCAGGAGTTGCAATTTTGTTAGCAAAGCACAAACAAAAATTCACACCATATGCATATTTTTTGACCCAGCAATACTGATGGGGATGGGATCTGAACCCCTAAAAGGAAAAGACCATGTCTTTGGGATCTGGACCACAAAAAGGAAAGACCCTGGATTATCCCACATAGTCAAGTCTCTGACTTTTGCCCATCCTAGTAATCCTCTCAACTGACCATTCACCGTGGCCAATTTCCAACCCTGCTACCTCTAACCCAGCCCAGCCTCCACCCTCAATTCCATTTAGACTCCTTCTTTGTTCCCACATTCTTCTGTATAAAAGATCCATCCCACCTCCATTAAAGTGCTCAGATTCAATCTGGCTAGCTTGTCAATAAAAGTATCATTAATGCTCAGATTCCTTAAGAGTCTGGCCAATGCTAAGATTCCTTAAGATCTTACCCACCTCTGTTGGTTTTCTAATAAACCCTGTCTTTGGTTGAAAGAAGAGTTGGGTCGAACTTATTTGGGTAGGACCCAGGTATTGCTATTTTGAGGTCCCAGCACCCCTAAACCTCAACATTTTGCTGGTACACAGAAATAGCAACATAGGTCCTGCCTCGAATGAGTTTGACCCAAGCCTTCTTTCAGCTGAAGACAGTAATTCTTTTTAATTTGAGCTTAATTTCTCATAGTGGAAAGATAGATACCCTGATAGTTTCTAAAATCAGAATTTATTTTTTCTTAAAAGGGACAGTGATGGTATCATTTCAAAATACTTTAACATTCTAGTGTTCTTTGTATTGAATTAAAGCAAGAGCCTGTTTGGTGCTGTAGATAGACTACTGGATTTGGAGTTAGAGAACTAATCCCTACTCAGATTAGAGTTCTAATCCCTACTCAGCCTCTTACAGTATTACCTGTGGGACCTTGGGCAAGTTGCTTAATTACTATGGGCCTTGATTTCCTCATTTGTAGTTAGATGATATCTGAGATCCCTTTCCGCTTGAAATCTATGATCTCATGAAGCTTAGACAGCTAATCCTCTCCTTGTTTTGAAATATTAACACAGATGTCATTTTGTCTAGAAATGTTATCATTCTTTACTTTTAGAGGTAGTATGACATAGTCAGCAGTGCCCTGGACTTGGCATCAGGAAGACCTGGGTTAAAATCCAGCCTCTTGACACTTACTAGTCAAGTGACTCTGTACAAGTTACTTAACTTCTTTAGTCTCAGTTTCATCTGCTAAAAAAAGAAAGACAGAAAGGAAGGAGGAGAAAGAGAAGGAAGGAAGGAAAGAAAGAAGGCAGAATGGAGCAATTAAAAAACAAAAAAGAGAAGAAAAAGAAAGAGAAAAGAAAACAGGACCATGATGATAGCTGGTAGATCATAAAGTTGTTAAGAGCATCAAATGAAATGATGCCTGCAAAGTGCTTTGTAAATCTTAAAATACTGTATAAATGTCAGCAATTTGGTGCTTTGACTACAGTACTAACCAGATTAGGTTTCCCCAATGATTTGGCTATGAAATACTTTTGGATGGGTTCATGTTTTAGATATAAAGGCTGATACTATAAGCAAACTGGGAGAGCAAGGAATAGTTTATCCATCAGATTTATGGAGAACAGAAGAATTCATGACTAAAAAGGAGATAGAGAATATTGTGAAATGCAAAATGGATAATTTTGATTACATTAAATTGAAAAGTTTTTGCACAAATAAAGCCAATGCAACCAAGATTAGAAGGGAAGTAGAAAATGGAAAGAATTTTTATAACTAGTGTCCCTGATAAGGACCTCATTTCTAAAATATGTAGAGAATTAACTCAAATTTATAAGAATACAAGGCATTCCCCAATTAATAAATGGTCAAAGGATATGAACAGGCAGTTCTCAGATGAAGAAATTAAAGCTATCTATAGTCACATGAAAAAATGCTCTACACGGAAAGAACTATGGAGTCTGAATGCAGATTGAAGCATACTATTTGCTATTTTTTTTCTTCTGGTGTGTTTTGTTTCCTCTTTCTGGTAGTTCCTCCTATTAGTTCTAATTCTTACAACATCACTAGTGTGAAAATATGTTTAATAGGAACATATATGTAGAGCCTGTATCAGATTGCATGCCGTCTTGGGGATGGAGGTGGGAAGAGAGGGGGAGAAAAATGTAAACCTCAAAAGCTTATGGAAGTGATTGTTGATAATTCAAAATAGATTAATTAAAAAAACTGTTAAGTCAAAAACTTCAAAGAAAAAAATGCTCTAAATCACTGCTGATTAGAGAAATGCAAATCAAAACAACTCTGAGGTACCACATCACACCTATCAGACTGGCCAACATGACATAACAGGAAAATGATAAATGTTGGAGAAGATGTGGGAAAATTGGAACACTAATGCATTTTTGTTGGAGTTGCGAAATAATCCAAACATTTTGGAGAGAAATTTGGAACTATGCCCAAAGGGCTATAAAAATGTGCATACCCTTTGACCCAGCAATAGCACTTCTAGGACTATATCCCAAAGAGATCATATAAATGAGAAAAGGACCCACATGTACAACAATATTTATAGCAGTTCTTTTTGGGGTGGCAAAGAAGGAAATTGAGGGAATGCCCATCAATTGGGGAATGGCTGTGGTATATGAATGTCATGGAATACTATTGTGTATATGAATGCCATGGAATACTATTGTGCTATAAGAAATGATGAACAGGTGGACTTCAGAAAAACCTAGAAAGACTTGTATGGACTGATGCTGAGTGAAGTGAGCAGAACCAGGAGAACGTTGTACACAGAAACAGCCACATTGTACGATGTCTAACTTTTATAGACTTAGCCCTTCTCAGCAATGCAAGGATCTAAGACATCTCCAAGAGTCTCATGATGGAAAATTCTATCCAGATCCAAAGAAAGAACTGTGGAGTTTGAATGCAGATTGAAGCATACTATTTGACATTTTTTTCTTCTGTTTTGTTTTCTGTCCTCTTTCTTGTGGTTCCTTCTATTGGTTTTAATTCTTCCTTACAACATGGATAATGTGAAAATATGTTTAATAGGAAGGTATATGTAGAGCCTATATCAGATTGCATACTGTCTTGGGGAGGGAGGGGGAGAAAATTTAAAACTCAAAAGCTTATGGAAGTGATTGTTGATTAATCAAAATAAATTAATTAATAAGAAATGCTTTCAGACTTTAAAGTTATTTATGAAATTGGTTCAGGGTAGTAAGAGAGTTTATATGGGAGACCCTTGAGATAAAAAGAAGGGAGTAAATGAAGTTTTTGAGTAATAGAGTAAATTTTGCTTATTTTTTATGCTGAGAAAATATTGTAAAAACAATGATTTTTGAACCATGTATAATTTCTTATTTAATATTTTAGAGGGAATGTTATCATCAGCACTAAAATTTCCTTAGGGAATTCCCTAGTTAGATTATATGGAATACTATGTTTCTGCAGTACAGTGTTAGGGAAGCATTGAATTAGCCTAAAATCCATGTTGTATTTTAATATGCTCTTCTTAAGTGGAAAGCCTACCAAAGACATTACTTGTACTCATTTCAAAAATGAAACAGTTATGTTAGATTATCTCTAAATCCATTCTAATATTAAAATGTTCTTATTCTTAGAAAATGGTTTTAAATAAGTTCAAGATGAGAGTTGCTGTTACATTTCTACTGATATGACATCAAAGAAAAGTAGGATTGGATTTATCTTTAAATAGCTATATGTACATCCCTGGACAGATAAAAAAATTACTTTGAAGGTCCTTTCCAGCTCTAAATTTACTATCCTATTATGATTGATCCTCACTAACCTATGCTAGTATTTACCCTCACAAAGAAGTTTAAAGTTTTGCCTCTAGGTGGTGCACATGCCACACTGATATTGAAACATTTGTAGACATGCTACTTGAGAGCTTTCTATACTTTCACTTTCAAGATGAATAATTCTAAATTATCTTTTATTCTTTTATTTTGATGTAATGGTTGGAACTGACAGGATGAGCAGTTGGTATACAGTAACAAAAGAATGGATGCAAAAATTTTTTATTAACATTTGACTCAAATTGATTGAACTCTTCAGGAAAATTTATATTTTCATATTCTAATAACCAAATATTATTACTACAAAATTATAATAGATAACATTTATATAGCACTTACTATGTGCTAGACACTGTGCTAAGACCTTTACAATTATTATGTCATTTGATCATCACAACCCTTCAAGGTAGGGAATTATTTGTCCCATTTTACAGATGAGGAAACTGAGGAAAACAGAGGTTAAGTGATATACCCAGAATCACACAATTAGTAAACCTCTGAGGCTGGATTGGAACCTAAGTCTCCCTGGTTCTAAGCCTAATGCTTTTTCCGCTGTGCCACCCACCATAACACTTGATGGAGAAATATACAAATACTGTATGCAGAAGAATACATGAAGCAAGTATCAGCTTAAGATGGTTTACTCTTGGAGGTCTTATGGTGAATCACTGCCATTTGTTGTTGCCCTCTCTTATTATTTTCCATTGAACCAATTCAATTCAATTTAATAAACATTTATTAATTCAGATGTCTTGGATTAGTTCTTAAAGACATTATTTAACATGTTCCGTGTGTAAGCTCTGCTTTTTATGATCAGATGCCACCAGAAGCCATGGATAATTTTGTGTCTAAGAAGCTATCAGGAGGATAAGTACTGTCCTTGGGTAGATGTTTTTCTAACCAGAATATACTATTTAAGTAATGACAATAACAATTAATTTCCACTTTTCCCTATAGTTTTGTTTTGGGATCTGTGATTTCATCTGTGTAGGGAGGGGACCCCCAGTAAGAAAACTCCCTCCTAATTTGAATAGGCAACTGTTCTACAACATTTAGTTTTAGAAAGTTAGGGGCAATCAGAAGTTTAAATGACTTGCTCAGAGTCACATAGTCAGTATGTGTCAGAAGTGAGACTTGAACCCATCTTCTTGACTCCTAAGTGGGTTGTCTGTTCACTACCCTATGCTTCCTCTTCACTGTCTTCTCCCATAAAGTATGTTGAAAATTTTACCAATGGTATATGGTTCTAAACATTTTTCCAGAGCCAAAACCACATTGGAGCATATGAGGTCCTTCCCTAGTTTGGGGCTGGCTAGACCCCAGCTGGAAATCCTCTCTATTCCTAGTTATGTGTGTTTCTCAAAACTATTTTTGGGAGTCAATTAGCACCACATAAAGTCCTTTATTTCTCAGGACAGGGTGGATTGAAGTTGTGTTAAATGTGACAATAGCCACCACAAGGGTGCAGTATAAACTTTTTATAGGAAAGAGTTTGGAAAAATAGGTGGGCAAAGGTTAGAAATGAAAGGAAGGTTTCTAAATAATTTTTAAAAGAAATGATGCCTGTGTGTTTGTGACTGGAGAAATGAATGTTTAAATTTATATACCATGGAATTTTTAAAAATATAAACTTTTGATGAAAAAACAAGGATTTTGTTATTGTGTTTTAAACTGTATTTTCTTGCTAGAAGAGTACTGTCTCAAAGTCAATACTTACCCAATCTTGCTTGCTTCAGGTGTTCTCCTTTTTTTTGTGGCTTTCACAGCTCTGCCACCTCTCCCGTTCGTTCCCCTTCCCGAAACAAACCCTATTTACTCCATTGGATTTCACACTATCGGACTTCAAGCCTTAGGAGCCTTTTAGTCTCCCCTCTTAGTTAAAGACGAGGAACTTGAGGCTCACATAGGTAGTAAGTAATAGAGTCAGGATTTCAACTGACACCCTTTGGCACCATATCCAAAGTTCTTTTGACTACATCACACTGCCCGGTTTCCATAGGGGATCATTTTCTAGTGGCTGGCCCACTTAGTCACACTACTCTGGAACTTCTGGTACTGCCCAAATATATTTACAACTAGAAACCATCCCTTCTAACCAGAGGGCCCCTAGTTTTTGAAAGCCCTTGGTTGTACTTCCTGGTACTGGCAGTTCAATACTTGTCCAGAAAAGATTCCCATGTGATTGTGTGAAGGTCTTCGGATTAAACTCTTTGAATGAATTTTCCACTCTTGGCAGCTTATGCTGCCCTTTACTGCTGCCCTTTCTTATCATTATCTCCAACTGAATCATTTCAACGTAATTCAATTCAACAAACATTAAATGCTTACTATGTGCCAGGCACTATGCTAAACACAGAGGATACAAATAAGAAAAGGAAAGACAGTCTTTGCCCACATGGAACTTACAATCTAATGGGAGAAGAAAAGACACTATATGAAATTGGAAAGAGGGTGGAGAACACCAGGGGCATCATGTTCCAAACAGAGATGCAGATGGAGGATGGAGTTTGTTGCAAAATCTAGGATCCACCCTCTATAAAGGAAGACTTTGGGTAGAGTTGAGTGCTCTGTCCTCCAGCACTCCAATCAAAGGGGAGGTGGGAAAGTGTTGAGTATATCCACGGTTGAGTTAAGCAGCATAATGTAGTGCATGACCCATGCAGTTTGGAGGTACATTCTAATCCCCTCCCTTGTTTATCATTCCATTTCTAGTCTTTTTCCAGGGCAGTTGGGGCAAATGATTCAAATAATAACTCCAGAATTCCTTCTGGAAAAAAACTCTCAGGAAGGGGAAAGAAGATGCCTGTTTGGTTTTGGGTTCCTTTCTTAAAGATGAGGGAGATTTGTGTTCTCACTATATTTATATTTAGCATGCTATAAGGACATGCCACTTGGTAAGCCTAGAGGTAATATTTTGCATGCCATGTTCAGGGAATAATGAGTAGGTCAGTTTTGTTGGGGCTCAATCTCCGTGTAAGGGAGTAGTGGAGATAAAGTTGGAGAGATCAAGCAGTGAGGCCCTGTAGACCTGAATGCCCTGAATGCCAACCTTAAAGAATTTGGATTGTATCTCATGGTTTATCAAGGAATCCACTTAAGTCTATTGAGCAGAGTTGGGACAATGTGCAAACCGGTATTTTAGGAAGATTAATCTAGCAATGGTATCTAAAAGAAACTGGGGTAGAGATCCATTTGTAGTTTAAGGCATAAGATCATAGGATAATAGATTTACATCTAAAGGTATATCAGAAGTCATTTAGTCCAACCCTATTATCTTACCAGGGCAGCTACGTGGCTCAGTGGATAGAGAGCTGTACCTGGAGTCAGGAAGATTCATCTTTCTGAGTCCAACTCTGGCCTCTGACATTTACTAGCTATATGTCTCTGGACAAGTCACTTAACCCTGTTTGCTTCAGTTTCTTCCTCTGTGTAATGAGCTGGAGAAGGAAATGGCAAACCACTTCAGTATCTCTGCCAAGAAAAACCTAAATGGGGATGTGAAGAGTTGGACAGGACTGAAATGACTGAACAACATTATCTTCCCAATGAGAAAACTGAGTCCTTGAGAAGAGAAATGACTTGTTCAAGGTCACATAATAGCAAGTGGCAGAGAAGGGTTTTGAACTCAGGTCCTCTGCCTCCAAATCCAATGGTCTCCTCCCACCCCCCACACACTTTACCATGCATGAAGTGATGGACTAGGGACCCTGACCTAATGTGTTTACAGTGGAACTAGAGAGAAAGGGATTAATATAAACGGCATGATGGAATTTAACTTAGAGGTTGACAAGATTTGGGTCAAGAAAAATGAATGAGTAGTTAAAGATGACTTTCAGGTTTTGAGCCTGGAAGAATGGAGGTACCATTAATGGGATTAAGGTCAGAAGTGGGATAATGAGTCTTTTGGGGGAAATGATGAGTTTAGTTTTAGACATTTTGAATTAAATCAATAAAGATTTATTGAGCAGCTATTCAATTGTATCATATATGCGTGCCTTTTCATGCAAATGGTCTTGATAATCTTTCTTCCTTCCACCAAAAAGTCTTGTAAATATTGCAGTTTGGGCTGGCAGAAAGGGTGGAATATAAGTTTACATGTGCTAAAGTGGAATTGGAATCTAGCTCGGAAGATGAGGAACAAAAATGAACAAACAAGATAAGGAAGCAAAGAGGCGGAATATGCAGTTTTCTTGTCTCCAAATTCCTATGAATAGTATGGCCATTTTCCCAGTGTCTAGTCTAGTGTCTTGGTCTTTGTCTCTTATTCCTTGATCCTTTGTATTGTTGTCAAGTTCTGTCAGCTTTTCTTTTCTAATGTGTTTTCCTCCAATTGTCAGCAAAGTAGTTTAAAGAATCATCACTTCAGACCTTGATTACAATAGCCTCTGAATTAACTTTCCCGGCTTCAAGCACCCCCTTCCATCTAATCTACACCACTGCCAGATCAATCTTTCTAAAATATGGCTTTCATCAGATCTCCTACATCAGAACCCATGAATAATTTCCAATGCCTGCTACTTTTAGGTCTCTTAGTAGCTTCTAGGGCCTTACATAATCTAGCTCCATCTTGCCTTTCCAACCTTATTTCTTTACTCTCCAAGATAAATTCTTATTCCTGTTAGGACAATCTACTGACTATTGAATGCACTATTGATAATTCCCACTTGGTGTCTTATTTGTTGTCAGATGGAAGAACATGTCAAGTACTATACAAACCTTAAACCTTATATGAAGTTAACTATTATCATTCTTGTTATTTGTTCAGAATGGTCCTTATGACTAGAATGCCTTCCCCTAATTTCTCTTCCTATTCACAGCCTAGCTTACCATCCATTTTCTCATTAAAGCCTTCTAAACCAATGTTATCAAACTCATATAGAAAAAGGGCCACTATACCATACATAAGGATCCCTGAAGGTTCCATATCGACTTAGAAACCACATATTAGCATTATCTATGTTTTACTGTATTTTTATTTTCTTTGTTAAATATTTCCCAATTGCATTTTAAAATTATATTTATTTTATTTTTAATTTATGGAATAAAACAAGCATTTCCATAACATAATAAAAAAGATAATAGCATATTAAACTGTAACAATTTGCTATGCCTTTGAAATATATAATAAAATTATCATGTAACTTTCTTTTTTTTTCCTCTTTTTTTCTTCCATCCTCCCCACCCCACCCTGAAGAGGACTATCATAGGTATATATATACATATATATACATATATATGTATATATGTAAAATTATTCTATATATACTTCTATTTATCAGTTCTTTTTCTTGGTGCAGATAGCGTCTTTCTTCATATGTCTTTTATTTTTAATTTGTGCATTTATAATAGTCAAAATGACTTAGTCACTCAAAGTCATTCTTAAAATAATACTGCTGTTACTGTATACAATGTTCATTTGGTTTCACTCATTTTTCTTTTCATCATCTTATGCAAGTTTTTCCATGCCTAAGATCATTAAGCTCATCATTTCTTATAGCACAACAATATTCCATAACAACCATACACCACAAGTTGTTCAGCCATTCTCCAATTGATGGGGATCCCTGCAATTTCCAATTCTTTACCTCCACAAAGAGAGCTGCTTTTAAACACCCCATTCACATTCGAAGTTGTAATTACTGTTTGTGAATTTCTTGCCATTTTATTTTTACTATTTTCTTTCTCGGCCTCTCTTTTTACCCTATCCCTGTTACCTTATTTTCTCCCCTTACTTTCCCACTCCCCATCCCACTCTCCTCCATCCTTTCCCCCACCCTCCCAATCCACAACCCCTCTAAAAATCCTTTCCCCACCCTGTCCCCCAGTTTTTTCACCTCTCTACATGTTCAGAAAGTTTCTACACACTTCCAGATGTACACATTGTTTCCTCTTCAATCCAGATGAGAGCAAGGTTCCCACATTACCAACCCCAAAATGCTTTCTCTGTATTAATTCTTCCTTTAATGCCCTATTTTAATAATGTAATTGCTCCCTTTTACCTTTTCCTACCCAATTTTGTTTTTTAGAATTACCCAGTCATACACAATTCAGCCCCAACCTTTCTTTCAAACTACCTTAGTAATGATGACATTTTAAAAAAATACTGAAAACATTTCTATATACATAATAAATAGTTCAGTCTTAATGAGTGCTTTATTATTACTTTTTAATGTTTTCCTTATATTTCTTTTGGAACTTTTATATCAGATTTTCCCATGAGTTCTGGTCTTTTTGTTACAAATACCTGAAAGTCTTTCAGTTCATCAAATGTCCATTTTTTTTTTCATTCAGGATTATATAGAACTTTTCTGGGTAAGTTATTCTTGAATGCAACCCCAGCTCTTTTGCTCTTTGAAGTATAATGTTCCAAGACCTACTGTCTTTTAGAGTAGAAGCTGCTAGGTCTTGTGAAATTCTGTCTATTTCTGCAGTATTAAAATTTTTTTTCCCTCTTGTTGCTTGCAATGTTTTCTTCCTAATCTGGGAGCTTTGAAACTTGGCTATGACATTCCTATAAGTCTTCCTCCTGGGATCTCTTTCAGGTGATGAACAGTAGATTTTTTCTATTTCTATTTTACCTTCCTGTTCTAGAACTTCAGGAGAATTTTTCTTTAATAATGTCTTGTAATATTGTATCCAGATTCTTTTTTCCGATCATAACTTTCAGGTAGTCTGACAATTTTCATATTGTCTCTCCTTGATCTAGTCTCCAGATCACTTGTTTTTCTAATGAGATGTTTCAGATTCACCTCTATTTTTTCTAATGTTATTATTTCTTGGTGTCTTATAACATCATTTGATTCCTCTTGCCCAGTTCTAGATTTTAAGGAGTTATTTTCTTCTTTAAAATTTTGTATCTCTTTTTCCAACTGGTTAACTTTCCTTTCATAATTTTCTAGGATTGCTTTTATTTTTTCCTAATTTTTCCTCAGCCTCTCTTATTTGATTTTTAAATCCCCTTTTAACTCCTTCCAAGAACTCTTTTTGGGCTTGTGACCATTTGATGCTACTCTTTGGGGCAGGAGTGACTATTTTTTTAACTTCACTGCCTTCCTCTGAATATGAACCCAGATCTTCTTTTATACCAAAGTAGCTATCTATGGTCAAGTTCTTTTTTCTTTGCATGCTCATTTTTATTTTTATTTTATTTTTAGTAGTTTATTATTATAATCAGGTTTTAATCCCAAGTTGTGGCTAATGCTACCCTAGGCCTCAGGTCCTTCTTACAGTTATTTTCTGAATTCTGTCTGAGGGCTCAATCTCAGGGACTCCTCTTCTTTCTTAAGCCACAGTTAGGACCCCCAACCATGCTGTCCTGAAAATGTTCTTATTCCCTGCGGGTACTCACTGGGTGTGTGCTTGCTCCTCCCTGCCCATAGCCACAGCCCAGGGTCACTTCTGGTCAGCACTGCTAGGCCTGGCTTCTGGAAACAGTGGGGGGAGGGAGGAAGTGAGGGGAGGGGCCTCAATCTTCCCCCACTCAGCTGTCTGCTGTTTGTTAGATGAAAGTTTGTGAGGTAAAAGTTCATAAGGTGAAAGTTCCTGAGACTTTGAGGAGAAATTTCTTGAGGCCCTGAGTAAGGTGAAAGTTAAGGTGAAATTTGAGGCCTAGTCCCACTTCCCGTTGGAGTTGCCCTCAGGGTCTACTGTTTGTTGATTCAGTGGAGGCAGCCTGAAGGTGTCCACATTTCACTCAAGCCAAACCTCACCTTGGAGGCCTTGCCTTTTCTGAGGTCCTCTCAAGTTATCTTAAAAGGACAACTGTTTTACCCCTTTATTTTTGCTGCTCTCTGTTCACTTCATGGTGATTTCCTGTCTATTTGTGGAGGAAATTTGGAGACCCTGGGAATTTGTGACCTACTCCACCATCTTCCCAGAATGCCCCTCTCCCAACTGCATTTTAATCTGGTTCAGGCTTTATTCTAGAAAAGTTGTGGGCTGCACCTGGTCCACATGTTTAAGACTTCTGTTGTAAACTATTTTAACACCTTTAATTGAATTTATATTGTACCCCACTTGAACTTGATTTTGTACTTAAATTGTTCCACAATTGTTCCATGTATTGTCTTGATTTCTTAATTACACTGAAAAGTCTTTGAGGGAAGGAGAGTAGAATACTTTTTTGCCCTCCATTGCTCCTAGTACACTGTTAGGAATATAGTATTTCGTGTCCAGTAGTTATTTCCTTACCACCTCTTTAGCACATCCAAAGTATTTTCTCAGACTGATTTACTTAGCAACATCTGGTACTATGGATTGCTCTCTTCTCTGGCCCTGTTCTGCTACATTTTAAACCAATCCTCTCCTATCCCTGTTGGCTCCTCTTCCTCTTAACATTCTTTAATGGGAGGCATTCCACAAGGTTCTGTTCCTAGAGTTTCTGCTCTTTTCTCTGTCTTCTGTCCAGCAAATTATCCTCTTCTACAGCTCCAAGCATCATCACTATCGAGACAGCCATCAAGACTATATCCTCAGCTCAAGTCCCTTTACTAAAGTTCAGCTTCAGACCTCCACTGGTTTAGAAATGGGACTAGATATTTCTACTTGGATCTTTAACCATTAATCCAAATAAACACCAAGAGAATGCCAAGCTAACTTCCCATCTCAGTGTCTCTGCTTATATCGGAAACATATTCTCCCCACCTCTCGGCAACTAACAACATCCTATGCAGTTTTGTGGGGGCCAATGGAAATATAGTGGTTAAAAATGGAAGAAAGGTTGCACTAGAAAACAGAGGGAAGAGGTGGAGACAAAGTGAAAGCAGAATTTGTTTGGTCAAGAAGTCAGTAAATTTAACAATGAATGGAACAAAAGAAAGTAACAAGGCCCCAAAATGTATTTTTTTGAGGCGGGTGATATCTGTCCACATTTGGAACCAAAGGAGGAAAAAAGAGTGGAACCAGAGAGATTGAGGAAGTTAATATAAAAGATGATAACTGAAATAGAGCAACATCCTGGAGGACATGAGAAGTGATGAGACACAAATAAAAATGAAGTTAGCCTTTGAGAAGAAGAGGGCAATATTTTTTTTTTTTTCTGAGACTGAAGGGAAGGAAAAGTTTAAAAACAGAACAATTTAAAGTAGAGAGGCTGGTAAGAGAAATTTTGCCTGATATCAAAGTTAAATCTTTGAAAAAGCGATATAGAAAGGAGAATAATGTGAGATCAAGGATTTAGGAAGAGTAGAAAAGGATTGGAACAATCACCATGGAGAGTGTTAAGAAATCTGCTAGAGACAAATGAAAGTATTAGAGTACTATATAGCATTTAGGGTTAAATGTTGGAGCATAAGTTTGCATTTTATGTTCTATTCTATTATTTTCATGATCTTGATGGAGACCCTCATGAATGTGATACAGCAGTCTGCATCACATTTTATGACATTTTCCCTTAGGGTTATTTTGTAGGTCTTAAGAATGGGGAGGAATATCAAACTACTTTTTTTTTTTAATCATTGTATTATCCTGAAGCAAATGGAGTCACACAGATGGCCCAAAACGTGGTGGAAAGACCAAAGGCAGGAATTATGCAATATATTATTTTGATGACTTTCACTTGAAAAGAAGCAAAGGAAGGGTGTTTAGCTATCTAGGTGGAGCCTCTCTTGGGGATTTATGGAATACATGGGAGCGACAGAAAAAGAGAGTTATATTTCTAACCTTTTTTTGTATCATCAACCCCTTAGTCTGAAGAAGAATAATATTTTTTAAAAGCATGAAATAAAATGCATAGATTAAAGAGGAAAGTTATTATACCGAAATATGTTTATAAAAAAAGTTCCAAGTCCATGGGCCCCAATCTATCCATAGGCCCCTTGGAGGTCCATAGAACCCAAGTTAAGTCAGTCAACAAGCATTTTTCATGCCCTAACTATGTGTCAGGTTCTGTGCTAAAATCCCTGGTCTAATTAAAGGATTGCTTATTCAAACTAGTGGAAGGATTGCTCGAGCCTAAGAAACCAGAGGTCCATCTAAGTATCCGAGAAAACTATTTTGAAATGTAAATTTTAAATCTGCCACTTTGTTGTTTTGACTGATTTGCATACCAGTCTTTGGAATTGACGTTGCTGATTGATAATAGATCTTTCAAAGCTGATTTGCAACCGAGGAAGCTTTCAGTGGTTGAGTGAGTCTAAGTTTGGTGTTCTGTTACCTGTTAGCCAGTAAACTGACCAGTGAGCATTTGGTGTACAACAGATTCCAAGGCAACGGAATTTGGGCTAGGTCTTCTTAGAACCTTATCATTATGATTTTAGTATTACTTTGTCAGCAGGAGATATAGTCAAGTCAATAAATATTTATTAAATAGCTACTATGTACCAGGTACTGTGCTGAAGCCCAGAGGATGCCAATAAAGACAAAAGTAGTCTCTGCTCTCAAGGAGATCATGGTCTAATGGGAGAGAGACAACATGCAAACAACTACGTTCAAACAAGATCTCTCTCTCTCTGTATATATGTATATATATATATATGTGTATATATATATATACACACACATACATGTATACATATATATGTAAAAAATTGAAGATTATCTCAGAGGAACGGCATTGTGATTAAGGAAATCTATGAAAGCCTTCTTAAGAACATGGATTTTCATCTGAGACTCGAAAGAAGCCAGGGAAACCAGGAGGGCTTCTCAGAGGGAATGTCATTTTTTTCTTTTCTTTTTTCTTTGTAAATTTTTTATTTTAAACTTCAATACAAAATAAGAAAAGAAAAAAAGAAACAAACCTAAGTACTAAAACTAAAATAATGCAAAATAAGAAAAGAAAAAAAGCATTGCCATGTGCACAGCAGAATATGAGAGAGGATTCAAAATATATAGCAATAAATTTCCATTTCAAGAAAGCCTATATAATAAAATCTACGCATTGTGTTGAGAGCTATCCATCTTTGCTTTCTTGTAAGTTTTATTTTGTTCTTTGCTATGAACTTTTTACTTTGTTCTTTTTTCCCTTCCTCTTTCCCACCCAGGCTATGATTAAAAGTGGATATATGTATGTATGGTATGTATGTAAGTACATACATGCACATATATATACATACATCTATAGACATATACACATAATGATATACATATATACATAAACACACATACACCCATCCATACACACACTTACACATACATATACTTAGATATTGATAATCGTAGTCATATATAGACACATACATTCAAATGCATTTATATGAGACCCTACTATAACTTATTTATCCTGTTTCTCTGAGGATACCTCTTCCTTCATAAGCCCAATTCTTTCCCTATTTTTTCAAATCCACCAACTCTTCATTTCCTACACCATAGCAATAGGGAATGTCATTTTTAAAATGGGTTTTGTTGCTTTGGAAGGGTTTAGTATTATTTTCCTTGCTTCTCTTTCCATCCTCCATCTTCACATGCTGAGTTCTTATCATTCACAATGTTCTGAGTGTCAAGTGCTTTGGGCAGAAGTCTATGCTCAGGTTTCTAGACGGCATACAAAATTGTATAAAACAAAGAATCTGCCTATGGAAGCTTATTAGGTAACTCAAACTTACCTATCAGTGATAGGTGAGAATCAGACCTGAGTTTCAATTCTTCCTCTGACACCGACTAGATGTGTGACCATGAGAAATCACTAATCTTTCAGAGTATCAGTTTCCAAATGGGAAAATAGTACTTGTATAGAAAGGGGTGTGTGAGGTACATTTGTACCTCACATTCAGATTATGTGTGTCCACAATGGTCTATCTAAAGATGGCTTGCAGGGAGGCAAGAATAGACATCTCTAGTGCCCACCCCCCCCTTTTCCAAGAGAGACTGGTTCCTTCCAAGAGGGGAAACAGGAGGATGAAGCCAGAGACCAGCTATTCTGCTTTCCTCAGAGACAGAAGGTACCAAGCTATAGAATTACATCTATCTATTCCTTTAAATATTATTAGTCTAGAGGAAAGCAATTTTTTTTTTTGTTCAAGCTAAACTCCTGATCTCTATTCTCTAATAGGGAAGGAGTGCCCTAAATTCTATATCCAAGGCTTGACCTCCTTTCTACCAGATGCCATTTCCTCAATGAACACTCATAACAAATAGCAAATAAACCCATTTATCCAACTCAATACCAAAACAGAAACCAGAGAAAATTTACACGGGAAAATATCTATCAGACAATATAAATTAAATGAGCTCTTTCTTTGGGAGCAAGATAATCAGTCTCCGTGAGGGAAGACTCACAAACAAATGGTAGTTTGAGCCAAGGGCTACATTTGCATAGAGATGCTGTGTGGTGTAGCCTTGGAGTCGATAAGACCTGAGTTCAAATTCTGCCTTTTCCCTAAAAGTCTTGCCTTTGCTTCTGGATGACCAAGGATTAGGTCCTTAACCTCTCAGTGCCCCAAGCTATCCTCTCAGATGAAAAGTTACCTGTCAATTGCTAATCTTCATGGAGTAGGGAGTTTTTTCTTACTGGGAGTTTCCCATACTGTTGACATTATAGGATCAGAACCAACTCTTTCCTTCCCTTTCCCCTCCCCCGATGCTGGTATTAGCTACCTCTGGGGCTGTGGTTAAGAAAGCAGTTTTTAAACCTTAAAGGAATATGTAAGTGTGAATTATTATTATTACTTGTTCAGTACTATATGGCAGTTTCTCTTCTGAATTATGGGGACATTGCTCCTTTTCTTTTATCTTCCAGTGCTTAGCATCACTTTTCTTTCCAGAGCAATGTGAGAGTTCAGTAACATTTCTTATCTAGACATCATTTGGTTGAGTCACCAGAAAATGATTATAGGATAGGGTATTTCAGTTGTAGATACCAGGCTTTGATTCTGGCTTTTCCCAAACTAAATTCTATCTCCAGAGCTTCTGGGACAATGAGAAAAAAAGCCCAGGAAGAACACAACAAATAACTGATTTTTCCTTATTGGCAGGTATTAATTCTATTTCACAAGAGCAATAAGAGAGCCAAGAAAAAAATCTTACTAGTTGATTTATACACTTTTGTAGATTCATTTTGCCTTTGACTGTGAACCCTACAGCAACTACCTGAGATATAGTTTAATATAACCACTCAGAAATGTGCTGCCTGGAGTGTTGCCTTGCTTAAATAATATAGACTTGTTATTTCACTCAGCAGTGATGTGATTTAGATGGAGGTAAACCTCATGCCAAATTCTCCTTTATTAAGTAAAGTTCAGTTTCTTAAAAAGGTGGATACCTCAGTGTACTGAAGACATCCAGTACATAACACCAAGCATTCAGAGCCTGTTGTCAATAAAGTCAAGGTCGTCACCTTATTTCAGTCACTTACCTTCAGAAACTTTTGTCTTGTCAGTGACTATGATTTTAGGACACTTGCTGTCTCTCACTATAGTGTTTATTTTGTTACTTTGCTTTTATTGGCTATTTTATCTTATATAGATTAAACATTCACTCTATATAATGAATTAAAATACTGTTTTCATTTTATTATACACTAGAAACAAATCCCTCATAGAAAATGGGTTTTCTAACTTTTTTTTTTTCAATTAGGCAATGGGGTTAAGTGACTTGTCCAGGGTCACACAGCTAGTAAGAGTCAAGTGTCTGAGACTGGATTTGAACTCAGGTCCTCCTGACTCCAGGGCTGTTGCTCTATCCACTGCGCCATCTAGCTGCCCCCAGTTTTCTAACTTTTTAAAAGGGTATCTGGGTGGTACAGTGAATAGTGTGCCAGGACTGCAGTTAGGAAGATCTAAGTTCACTTACCAGCTATATGACCCTGGGCAAGGTACTTAACCCTATTTACCTCAGGTTTATCATATGTAAAATGAGCTGTAGAAGGAAATGGATAACTTTTCTAGTATCTTTGCCAAGAAACCCCAAATGGAATCATGAAGAGTTGTACAGGACTGAGATGATTGAACAACAACAAACAAAAAATATTTATCCTTTAATGGGGACTTCAGTTATTCTTCACTATGTGAATGACTTTCAAGCTGCTACATATAAGTAAATTTTGATTTTTTTTCAGAGATGGGCAATCAAATTAGTAGATTGTACAGTTTGGGCTAAACACCTCTTAATCTGTGCTATGTACCTTAGTTAATCAGAGACTGGTATCAATAAGGTCAAGGTCATAAATTTCAGTCACCCAAATTCATGCAGACAATGCAGCTTTCCATTTCAATCTTCTTTGGTTCATCTTTCTCCTCCCATCCCCTAAGAGTAGGTGTCTTCTAAGGTCCTAACCTGGGCTACCTTCTCTTTTTTCTTCCTTGGTGATAACTTCATTTTCCATCAGTTCAATGGTCACCTCTGCAAAGAAGACTTATAGATCTGAATACTTAGTTCTTATCTTTCGCCCTGAACTCCATTCTTACAACTTAAACTGACATTCATCTCGTCAGAGCAGAGACCTGGACAGTCATTGAATCAATCCAAGGGGCAGGTATTTTATACCCTTATTATATGAATAAAAAAAAATACATATTCACATACACATACATTCACACATACACACATATATCCCTATGGTTTATTATCCAATAACCCTACTAAATTAGATAAATTTAGCCTTGAAGCTGATTAATACATCCTTACTGTGCCCACTTTTGCCCACCTTTTCACTACTCACTAGTACACAGGGAGTTTAACACTTTCATGCTAAAAGAGTAGTCACTCAAATAAAGCAGAGGCAGTACCAGCAAGCACAGTAGAAAGAGATGGTTGTGGAAGGAGACCAGTCATAATTGATAGCAATAAAAGAATCCCCTTTCTGATGGGTGCCTTTCCCCCAAACTCCAGTGGAGACTTGTGTAGCTTTAGCGACTCTCACTATTGTCTTGGGCAAGGCACAAGACCAGGAGTAAGTTCTCTTTGATTTTTATTGCCATAGTTGTGCCTCCTGGTCATTCTCCTCTATAGCCTTTATCTTTTACATAACTGGTTGAGTATTTGGGCATTTTCTTAAGTGCTGAAGGAAATTCTATGTGGTATCTGTGTTAATGACAGTACAATGAAACATAATAAGGTAGCTTTCGATCAGGCATTACAACTTTGACAATACTTGCACAAATACTCTTTCTCACTAACAAACACAAATTACCTATTAGCTTTTGTAATAGTTTTAATAAATGTTCTGAATCAGTAATTTAATAAATGCTAAGAAGTATTGCTCAGTTTGCCTGTTTTGTTGATCAGAAGTTTGGGGAACCTATTTAAAACTTTCTTCCTGAATAACTGGGAATTTTAAACTGATAAAAAGGACATTACTTTTCATGATGATAGTGGATATTAGCAAAAGAATGATGTCTAATATGGCTCATAAACATGAATCATTTTCTCATACTTTCACTTTCTTGGTCAAAAGCTTATATCCAGCATTTCCAAAGTAAAAAAATTCTAATATCTTTATATGCTATTTCCTTTTCATAAAATGTTTTGACTGTGTATGTGTTTTGACATATACATACATATATATGCACACACATATATATACATATACATTCACAGGAACTCTATAAGAAATCTTGGAATGGTTTTCTCCATTTTTTCATTTTAAAGGAATTATTTTTTTGCTAGTAAATCATGACATGAAAGGTGATGTGTCATAGTGGATAAAGAGCCAATGTTCAAGTCTGGAAGATCTGGGTTCAAGCCTTAACTCTGACAAATACTGGCTATGTGATCCTGGGTAAGTCATTTAACCCCTCAATACCTCAAGATATTTTCTAAGATGAAAAGTTTCAGAGCAGGTACTGATCTACACTTTGTTGATAGAGAATTTTCCAGAGTCTCCTATGTCAATGAAATGACAGGTTTGGTTGGTCCCCTTCTTGGATCTCTTTCTGTTTTTCAGGAAATCTGCTCTGCCCACTACATTTTGTTTACAAAAATGTTGGTTTTTTCACCTGTAAACTTCAGAGATAAACTGTGACAGTTACTTAAACAACTCTCCAAAGCAATACATCAAGTACAAGATATGAGGAAAGGACACAGTGAAAGCAAGGGAGTTAACTGGGTGTGGTGGGCACAACTATAATCCTTGCTACAATGTAGGCTGAGACTGGTGGATTACTTAAACTATGGAATTCTGAGCTGCACTGGGCTAAAATGGTTAGTTGTCTTCACTAAGTCTGGCACCAGTGTGGTGAATCTCTGGGAGTGGGAGGCCACCAGGCTGCCTAAGGATGAGTGAACCAGTCCAGTTTGGAAACAGAGCAGGTCAAAGCTCCCATGCCAATTAGGATGGCTCCCCTGGGCCATCACCAGTAGTCTTGACCTTTGTCTTGGTATTGTACTTCAATGACTCTGGAGGAGAGAGTGAGGCTGACTGCTTTAGGCAGCTCTGCCCCACTCATCTCCAATTCGTGCACAAGTCAAGACCTTGTGATGGGTTGTGATGCAACCCTGGTTGCATCTTCAAGATGCAACAGAGGAGAAGTGACAAGAATGAAGGATGACTAACAAAGACAGTTAGTAGTGGGATGAGTCCTGTAAGTGGTTGCTGCACTTCCAAGCTGGGTAGGATAGATATACCTAGTCTCAGAAAAAAGGGAAAAAGTAAGGGAGTAGATATAAAGTAAAGACAAAACAAATACGTTGCCTTCCTAGCAATATTCCTAGATTACCTATAACTTCAAGGGAAATTTCCTCATGATTTTTAACAAACTGTACAATTTCAATATTTACCAGAAGCAAATTATGCTACACTAACAAAATATCAATTCAAAGGAACTCCTTATATCAGCAACACGAATGTCCTATGTTACAAGATTAAAACCTACTCTAGAAGTGGTTTCAGTTTATTTTTAAATAGAGTAAAATGAAAACAAACTTTCATGATTCTTGGAGCTTGTTAAAAATAACAATAGCATAATAAGTACAAGACAGTTCCCAAGTCCCAAAGATGCATCTTGTTCCAGTCAAAAGCCTCATAAATTTTTTTATTCTTCCTCACCAAAAACCAAAAACTTAATTTAAAGTATTTCAAAGCTCATTTTTTTTTGTAGAATGTTCATTGGATGTCTCACATGGGAAATTAGTAGAGATGAAAAACACTCCCATGTTTACTACCAGAGAATAAGGGATCCTTATCTATTCAGCTTTGTTGTTGTTCAGTTGTGTATGACTCTTCATGACCCTATTTGGTGTTTTCTAGGCAAAGATACTAGAGTGGTTTGCCATTTCCTTCTCCATCTCATTTTACAGATGAGGAATCTAAGGCAAACAGGGTTAAGTGACTTGCCCAGGGTCACACAGCTAATAAGTATCTAAGGTCAGATTTGAACTCAGGAAGATGAGTTTTCCTTACTCCTGGCCCAAGCACTCTGTTCACTTTGCTACCTAGCAGTCACAGTCTGCTCCATGCCTCAGCATCAGACTCCAATTGTCCTATATGCCATTTTCTGTTTTTCTGTCTTTGCCAGAAAGAAAGGGGACAATGCATACAGGAAGACCAGAACCTTAGTGTCTTAATTACCAGCCTTCCTAGTAGACTTAACCCATCCCCAATGAAGAAGGAAAAACAACATAGATTTCTGCCTTGATTCCATATAGACATGAAACAGACTCCTCTTATGTTCAAACTTTATTTTTGCATGTGTTTTTTATACCTCCTTTGGAGAGGGAATGGGTCCCGTTAGTAATTGTTATTGTTTGTACTTTGTTCACAAAGAAACCAATGACATCACAAGGGTGATGTCTTGACTTGTGCACGAATTGGAGATGAGTGGGGCAGAGCTGCCTAAAGCAGTCTGCCTCACTCTCTCCTCCAGAGTCATTGAAGTACAATACCAAGACAAAGGTCAAGACTACTGGTGATGGCCCAGGGGAGCCATCCTAATTGGCATGGGAGCTTTGACCTGCTCTGTTTCCAAACTGGACCGGTTCACTCATCCTTAGGCAGCCTGGTGGCCTCCCACTCCCAGAGATTCACCACACTGGTGCCAGACTTAGTGAAGACAACTAACCATTTTAGCCCAGTGCAGCTCAGAATTCCATAGTTTAAGTAATCCACCAGTCTCAGCCTACATTGTAGCAAGGATTATAGTTGTGCCCACCACACCCAGTTAACTCCCTTGCTTTCACTGTGTCCTTTCCTCATATCTTGTACTTGATGTATTGCTTTGGAGAGTTGTTTAAGTAACTGTCACAGTTTATCTCTGAAGTTTACAGGTGAAAAAACCAACATTTTTGTAAACAAAATGTAGCGGGCAGAGCAGATAGTCATTTCTTGATCTGAAAAGAACTATCCCCTCCTTTCCCAAGTGGTTTTAGAAGGATAACTTTCCCTACCCCCTTTTCCAAGAGATGAAAGAGAGATAGGAGATGGCACAGGGTGTTGTAGAAAACTTGACATCAGCATGGAAAAAAAATACTTTCCAGAACGTTGTGGGCCAAAAGTTTATGCAGGAGACAGTGAGCAGAGGATTCTGGGAGAACAATGAAGATACATGACAAAAAAAGACAAAAGCTTTCTGAAGGTTGCAGACTGGATGTCTCTTCTGGGTAATGGCTACTTGAAACTGATCCAGGAGCTACAGAAAAAGCTACAGATGAAATTGGTGGTAGCAGTCATGGTGAATAGCAGCAACAAAGGCAGAGAAAAAAGGAACCATGGGAAAATGGGGAGCAGCTGGCAGACAGAGATACAGAACATATAGTAATGGTTATAGTATGCTCACGCTGTTGGGGCATCCTCTGTTGATGCCATAAAATTTTTAGGGATTAGGACTAACCCATTCTGGGGACCAAAAGATCAGAAACAGCATTCCTCTAGGAATAGGGTGATATATACTTACTCCCTTGCCAAAATGATTAGAATACTAGTCCATTCTCTGCCCATTGCCATCTTGAATAAATATTTTATATTTTATATTTTATAAGGAAAGTCTCTCTCTGTCTTGGGATATTTATACTACTTGGGTTCAACTCATAGGAAATATATGACTTGAAACCCCTCTAATAGAGTCTGTATTTCATAAACCAGACAAGTCAAGAACTAGCTTTAAAGCATTTAATTAAACATAATAAAACACAGTTAACAGGAAAATCCAGAATCATCCTTAATTCCTTAAAAACAAATAAGGGAATAATCCTCCCCTTAGACTCCTGTAGCATGGAGAAAAGTGACCCTAGGGGAGAGCAGGGAATTTACGCTGAGGTTACTGGAGAGAGGATTGCCTTATGTTGCTGTTCGAGCCCCTCACCTGGTAGCTATTTGCCTTCTCAGCTGCCACCTGCTTGAGCTATGCCTCTGAAGCTATCATTTAGCAAAACTCTGCCTCCACATCTGTCACTTTCCAGAGCTTTGCCTTGGTGACTTTCATTTGTCAAAACTGCCTCCTCAGCCTACATCGCTGTCAATCATAGAAGCTCTGCCTTGACAGCCATCCCTCACTCCACACACGCTGATGCTGTCTCTCTCTGCTTCTGTCACCTCCACAGCTATCAGTTACAATAGCACCATTTCTCAGCAGTTTCTCTGTCACTGTGTTGCTACCAGGCTGCTTGGCTTCCATTGGATTGAATTTTCCTGTTCTATTGGTTATTGCTACTGCTCTATTGGAAGCTTCTTTTGTTTCATTCTTTTTTACTATTGTTAGCACTCAGGCCTTGGGGAAGGAGGATTTGGTCAGTGGTCTTTTGGGGTCATCCCATTCAGGATGTATATGCCACAAGGTGGCTGTTAGAGCTCTCTTCTTACATGACTCACCACTATGTCTGGGTGGTGTCAAAAGGAGAATCTCAGGCAATGATAAGGATTCTTCTTCTTTTCTATCCTCTTTAGTTGGTCATCCCCATCCCTTAGTATAAGCTGGGTTTTAGTGAATGTTTTTTTTTTTGTCACTTCTCCTCTGTTCCAGAGTATAGGCAACAGCTTACTAGACTGAAAAATTGACCGCACTTGGTTCCAAGGATCTCTTCATGTACTGGTCACTAATAACAAAATAGAGAGAAATCTAGACTAGACCAACTTTGTTGAAAAAACCTGAGATAGCTCTGCAATCTGCTGGATCATTCTGCAGAGTCTTTCCTCCTGGTGTGATCAAAGAGGTTCAGATTCAGAAGTTGAGGCTGCCTATTTTGGAAATCACACTGAAAAAATGCACCCAAAGAAGCCTAGTGGTATTTGGTTACACTTGTAGGTGAGATGGGTATGTGCAATACTCAATAAGTTAAAGAGAGGAATCTAGGATTGTTTTGTAAGAAGCTGAATTCCATTAGATTGTCTTTAACAAATAATTGAGTCATGGGTAGGGGCTCTCCCAGATGTTTGAGAAGTCATCCCTTCCTTATTGAACTTTTCTGAATCATTTCTATATGAATGCATAAGACCCCATATAGCAGTGACAGTGAGGACTGATGATATAGAATGCGACATTGTGTGGGACAGTGAATCCCAAGTGACAATTTTATTTCAGTTATTTTATGAAGAATACTTTTATTTTCCCTTAAAGAGCTTGACTGATGTGGATTTGTACAGTGAAAAAAGTGAGTTCAAATCATGTCTGTACCATTTGTTACATGTGTGATCTTGGCCAACTCACAACTTCTCTGGGCCTCAATTTTCTTACCTGTAAAATGAGGCAGTTGGATTAGATGAACTTTAAGAAACCTTTTGGCTATAAATTTGTGATCCTTTGATGGAGTACAGATGACCCATTTGGGTTATGTTATATGCATTTGGGATTTTCCCAGGGAACTTTTGGGTGTCAGCAAGAAGGTAGATATCATGACCTTGGTATGTCTAGACATAGCCAATATATACAGGGTTTCAATGTAGATTGGGACCAACGCCAGCCTATTAAAAACAGGAAAGTGAGAACAATCTCACTCAAGGGAGGTCTACTTTCAGCAGTCTCTAGAAATGCAAGCCCTGGAAGTCAAGGGAATATTATGTTTTTGATAGTTCTTCTCTATGCTCCTCTCAGATGAAGCCAGAGCTAGCCTTATAAGCATCAAGCTGGCCCTCAGTACCTGAATACCCTGAAATGGTTCCTGTGCAGAAATTAATAGGAAATAGAGGATAGTGTTTACAGAGGGTACCAAGGAAGCTCTGAATCCTCTAGCTTCTGGTGGCAGAGAAGTTCAAGTTTAGAGATTCTCTGGTGACTGAATAATAGTTTCCTTAGTTATAATCTTGTTTCCACCCAAGCCTGGGGTAGTTTTTTTTTTCTTACAGAGGGATGACCCTGTTACTAGCTGTGTGACCTTGAGCAAGCCACTTAACCCTATTTGCCTCAGTTCCTCATCTATAAAATAAACTGGAAAAGGAAAGGGCAAAACCACTCCAATATCTTTGCCAAGAAAACCTCAAATGGTATCACAAAGAGTTGGTCATGACTTAAATGCCTCAACAACAACACAATGACAACAATAATAACAATAATCCCTGTGCTAAGTATGTGGAGGGAGATGTAACTTTTGATTGACTGAGAGAATGCTAAGCACAGGTACTTGTGTAATGGACTTCAGTTTATTTCAGAGATTTCTAAGGTAGACATTGGTGATGCACATGAAGAGAGACACTTGGGGGAGGCAGTGGAGAGAGATATATATTTTAAATGGCAGACTAGAGCTCTCTGAGCCACAGACATGTATGGGAGCTGGGCCCATCATGTTTCTTGACCTCCAGGTTTTACAATTCTAGAGACTGATGAAAGGTCTCAGTAAAGAAGTCACATAATAATACCCTTTTGAGTCTTGGGAAAGCCTATTAAATTGTCTGAAGGGAAATTCTGTTTGGGACAGTGAGAAGTCTATATCCAAAGACTGTTCCTTTCTTGCCCATTACACAATTTGGACAAGGGTTGTCTCAAGTCAGAATTAAAGGAAAAGTTTTGAGTCTATGCAAGAGGTCAATGAGGTGAATTTTTTTGTTTATTTGTTTGTTTTCGGTGAAAGAAATCAGGATTAAGTGACTTGCCCAGAATCATACAGTACGTGTCTGAAGCTAGATTTGAATTCATATCTTTCTGACTCCAGGGCTGAGGCTTTATCCATTGTACCACCTACCTGCCTCAAGGCTCTTGAAAATATTGTAATTGTATGTTCTGCTGTCACCACAAACTTGGTATGTCTAAAATGAAACTTGTCACCTTTTTCTCAAATGAAACCACCCAGCTAACTTCCCATTCTTTTTTACTCTCTTCAAATCAAGTGAGTCACCAAATGCGGTCAATTCTTGTTTCTTATGTTTTCCATATCCATGATTTTTTATTTCTCATTTTATTGCCATAATTATAGTTCCAACCCATATCTCATGCTCAAACTATTGCAGTAGCCTCCTAACTTGTTTTGTTGCACACAGTTTGTATTATACTGCTCTTGTCATGACTTTCTCTTTTCAGACATCTTCAGTGGGTCCACAGTGCCTACAAACTAATCTAAACTCATTAGCTTGGCATTCAAGGTCTTCCACAATATGACCCTTGCCCACCTTTCCAACCTCATTTTCCATTCCTTCCCTATACAAATCTACCTGTTCCAGTCTAATTGGCCCACTTGATGAGCCCCAAACTCTCATTTAAATTGGCCCTCTTAAAGAATGGGTCTTTTAGAGGTCTTCATTTTCCAAATTAGAAGAAGGTAATAGGACACTGTACTCATTCAAAAATATGTGCTGATATTGGTTTTAGTTGCCTTATTATTCATTTCTAAATTGATTAAATTATTTTACTCCTGTGTATCAATTAGGGTGAACAATTGAATACAATTGTTGATTTAACTTCACAATTTTCTAGTTTTTGAACCAAGTGAGGAAAAGCAATACAAGAGAAGCAAATTACCATTAAAGTCCCCATGATTTGAATCCAAATCTGTAAGGATGTAGAGATGATAGGACCCATGTATTATTACACATGTGTTCTTTTCTCTAATAGATAATAAGCTCTCTGAGTCCAGGGATCATGTGTTTAAATCCTTGACAACACTTAACCTTTATACCTTGCATCTATCAGGACCATAGGATTTAGATTTGGAAGGGATAATAGAGCTCATGCAGTTTGATTTCCTTTATTTTTTAGATGAGGAACTTGAGCAGATTTTCAACAAGTATTTGTTGATGTGATCATGTATAATAATAATGATAAAACAAATTCATGCATCATTATATGGTTTGAAAGTAGTTTGTGTGCATGATTTTATTTGATTTTCACCATCACTTTATAGGGTAGGGAGGGTGGGTATTTTTTTTCATTTTATGGATAAGGAAAATAGACTCAGAGTAGTTAAATTTCTTGATTTTACATGGGAAGATTCAAATACAGGTCTGTAGTCAGTTCAGTTTCAGTGCTTTTTTGACTCTACATATGCTAGCAAGTGGTTCTCTGAGAGGATCTTCTGGCTTTGGATTGGAAATTCATTATTGCTGTGCAAGAGCTGACCTCACTCCATCATGCCCTGACCCTGGTCTTTTCCATTGTGAGTTTGGCAGTGCTGTCAGAGACTGCTGTCTGTCTTGCCTAAGCTTATATAAGGGTGGGAATGGGGAAGAAATGACTTGAAGTGTGTTAGAATAATAATATTTTTCAGAGAGCAAACTGTGATTTAATAAAAGAAAGGTGGAGACTAACCCAAATAATTTAATTATGGATGAACTGGGAAATATTTTAGTATCTGTTCATGTTATTAGGACCTGTCAACTTACTGACCTCAAATATATTCTTGCCCATTTTGACTGCTCTAGGAGAGAGAAAACAGTTGACCATCTGTTTTTAACTAAAGAGCTTCTCATATATTAGTATGAGATGTATTACTTGGAACAGTGAAGAAGGGCACAGTTGGAAGAACCCATGATACTTACTACTTTATTCAGACTAGACATCCATCCTCAGTGGTGAAAAACTTGACCTCTGTGAAGAAATTACAGGCATTTCTGCTGGGAGCACTTCTGACACTTTTTTGCTTAGCTCTAACCATCTGTGCATGGTATATATTGTACATACACATTTATTTAACTGGGAACTGTTCAATCTCAATTATAGCTACAAATTGTCCTCACTTACCCAAATAACTGCAATGCAGAAAACTCTTTGTAAAACAGATTTGTTTACTGAAAAAAGTGCTGTACTTTGAGTCTCAGCTCTGCCATGTAGTAGTGTGCCCTTGGGAAAGTCATTTAACTTCTTTGAGCCTCAGTTTGCTCATTTATAAAATGGATATACTAATACTTGCAACAATTATTGCCAAGGGTTAAAAGCACCTTGTGAATTGTAAAGTGCTCTATGAATATGAGCTTCTATTAAAGCAGATTTCTGTTTATTGAATCTTATTTTTCCTTTTACTTATATTATAAATCCAGAAAGAATGCTTATCTAGATAAAATTTTAGTTTTTGGATGTAATAATCATACTTAACAAGGAGCCAAATTTGTTAACATCTTATATTTAAAAGAGATAAAGAAAATTTTCTAATAAAAAATAATAATACTAAAGATAATAATGCACAAATATAGGAAGAATACTTTACTTCATTAGCTTGGAGATACAATCATATTCATACACGTCAAATGTGGAACAAGTATAATTTATGTAACAGGGGCTAACTGGTAAGGTATGCTTGGGGCTGTAGACCTGGGGTCTGCCTATTTCCAGTGATCACACGTCTCTCAAAGTGGCCAGGACCTAGGCATGTCCCTATTAATGCTCCATGACATGTCCATTATTACATTTACATTGAAGAATGAATGAAGGACTCACCCAAGCACCTAAAGATTTGATCTTCTGCCTTCCAATGTGGAGACAGACCCATGTTGTCCTAGTGATACACAGTATTGCTTTCAGTGGGGTTTTGGCAAGGGTTAAGATCAAAGTCCACTCCTTCTTGCTTCTTACTTATTCAGTGGCTTTGATTCCTGATTAGTCACCATCGTGGCTTCATCTCAGATACTTGCTAACAGTTTGTCCTATCCAGTAGTTGGTTCTTGGGCAATAGAGGTATGTGATAGAGATTCAACTGACAATGTAAAAACTATTGTAGGACTCTGGGGGGCCATTAAATTAAAAAAAAATTAGGTCCTATAGTTTCACCATATAAAAGCAATGGCCTCTTCCTGTGCAGTGTGACCCATCTTAGCTAAAAGAGAAAGTAATAAACCTAACATAAGAAATGACTCCTTGAAAATTATAGTAGACCAAACAAATCATCGACTTCATGAGATAACAAGAAATATTTTAAAAAATCAAAGGACTGAAAAAATAGAATAAAATATATCTGATATTAAAAAAAACTGGCATGAAAAACATGTCAATGATTCTTAAATGATCTCTCCTGGATCTGTTTTTCAGGTCAGTTTTTTAAGTATCAGAGACCTTATAGTCTGACAACAAAGATGAAAAAAACAAAAACAAAAAAACAACAGCGCTGGACACAATATTTCAGGAAAACATAGATGAAAACTCCCAAGATACTATACAAATCAGAGGGCAAACTAAAGCTAGAAGGAATTCAACAATCACCTCCTGAAAGGAACCCCAAAAGGAAAAGTCCCGGGAATATTATAACTTAAATCCAGAGGTCCTATGTCAGGGAAAAACATACTGAAAAAACCCAGAAAGAAGCATTTCAAATACCAAGGATCTATAGTCAGGATTACACAAGACCTGGTAGCTTCTACTAAAAATGAGAGGGGATCTTGGAATGTGATATTCCAAGTGGCAGAAGACATAGGTTTAAAATCAAGAATAACTTACCTTGCAAAGCTGATTGTAATTGTACAGCAGAAAAATGGATCTTTAATAGAAGCATTTCTGATGAAAAGACTAGATTTGAACAGAAACTTTGAAATAAAAAAGCAAGTCTAGGGAAACTTAGAAAGGTAAATTTTACTTGAACAATTGCAAGCAGCTATGTCATGATTTGGCACTGGCATTCTAATCATAGTAGGATGGGAGAAACAAGTATTTCTTAAAAAACTTAATGTCTTCAAAAGATATCAAGGCAGTTAAATAAAATTAAAAACAGAGGCTCTCTGTCCTGAGGGTTTAAAAAAAAGGAAAGAAAAGTGAGAATAAAAGTAATATAGTATCGTAGAAAGGATAAAGAAGGAGAAGGAAACAAGTATTTATTAAGTGTCTACTACATGCTTGGGACTATGCTAAGCACTTTCAAATTGGAGTGGAACTTACTATTTCTCATCATTGGGGTGTGTGAGAAGAATATACAAACATAGAGGAAGTTGTAGAAAGAGTGTGTATCAGATGAATCTCATTATTATCTGAAACAGACAATGGAGGTTTGAAATCACATGCGTACCCATACAAACAGTTTGGTCTAGAAATAAATTTAAAAAACTCAGCACAAAAACAATTAGTGATGGTTGAGGTTTGAGTTGAAGAGAGAGGATAGAAGTAGTCACAGTCAAAACAAACTTCTTGAACTTGAAAGGGGGCTTAAAAATGGGGGTGATGGGAGAAGAAAAGAACTAGAATCTAAGGGAGTAACTTCTATTGCCTCTTTATAATTGAGGACTGCCTGAACAAATTATTGTGGTATATGAATATAAGAATGTAAGAAGTGGCAAAACAAAATCCTGGGTAGTATGAATTGATGTAAAGGGAAGGAAACCAGGAGAGCAATTTATCAAGGACTATCACATGTTTTCAAAAGACCTATGATGAAGCATGATAAGGAAGTGAGGGACAAAAAGTATAGGGTTATACATTTTTGGACATGGTTGTTGTGTGAATTAATTTTAATTGACTATATGCTTATTTGTTACAAGTTTTTTTTCTCTTTCAATTTTTAATTTGGATAGGGAGTTTGGAGGAAAGGTTTTTGAAGGGGAAATACCAAGAAATAAGAGGACCATTGTGACATTTTAAAAAATGCACAGAAAAGGACAAAAGCAAGTGCAGAAGGAAACACAGAGAGATGGGAACTCCACAAAAATGCATGGAATTTATTAGAGCTCTAGAAAACCAAGCAGAATAAAATGGAGTTTTATGGCTTCATATATAGAATGCTCTTTTTATATTTTGCTGTGTGTATCAAAATGTTTTGGTTTTTTTTTTTTTTGTATTTGAGCTGAGAGTAAAAAAAAAAATAAGAAAGCCAGAAATCACTGGAGAAGAGGGGAAAATTGGCAGATTTGGCAATATTTACAGGTTGGTGGGAGTAATCCCTGATACATATATAAACAACTTACAGCCAGCAACTTCAACCTTCTATTCCTCTTCCCTGCTCTCCAATAACCAAGGGGATAGTCTGGGACTATGCCTCTCCTTTTTGTACACATTACATAAGCCATCACCCCTTTATAATGCCTTTTCTCCATCAAGGCTGCCCTTGATGTTGATGTCAATATGACTTTGACAGCTTCAGAATATTGGAAGGTGGAGTATATAGGATAGATGGCTTTGAGCCCTATATCCAGGGGTTTGTTGAACCCAGATCTAATCACCTTGATAAACCCTTGTTAAATTTTCAGTGTGAACATTTACACATCAGAAATCAGAAATCACTACAAATCAGGGCTTGAATTGTTGCTTTGTTGATTTTCTAGAATTAAGCAAGTGTTAATGCAGATTAAACATACAGTATGCATACGTTCTTTTTATTTCCTTTTTGTTAAACATTTTCTAGAACACCCCAGTATGGCTATAAAAACATTATTTGAGCTTGGCAGGAGTACAGTAGAAGACTCAGAATAAAGTCATTGCCACACTGGGGGCCTGGTGACTGTAGGATAATAATGATAACAATAATAACTGGCATTTATATATCTCTTTAAGGTTTGTAAAGTGCTTTATATTCATTACCTTATTTAAGTCTCATTATACCCTTTCCATATCTCACAAGGTATGTGTCCAGCATATATTTAGGTATTCTCTTGTCTTCAATCTTGACTTGGAGTGAATATTCAAAGTTAGTATCCATAGCTTTACTTGGCTAGAGGAGGGACATTGACTTGGTACATTTATTCTTTTTTTCTACTCCCCAGCAATTTGGTTGGTTGATTTGTTATACAAATGATATACAACCTGCTCCCAGCTATTTCTGTTATGCTTTTGTAGGCCTACAGTTTCAGTAGATTAATTGGAATCCTAAGAATACTTTATTTTTACCCATTCCCCTAACCCCTTTTCTAATGAAACTTGTGGAAGAGTTAAAGAATTTTCTTGTAATTTTTTTGTAAAACCTGATGATTTACCAGGGAAATGCTGTGGACATCATATATCTGCAAAGTACTTGACATAGTCTTCCATATAACATGTAGTAGAGAGTAAAATGGGGCCTAGGTAGTAATCTCATTAGGTGCATTCAGAAAAGGTCGAATGCTAACAAAGTTGTAGGCTGTATTAATAGAAGTATAATATCTGTGTTATAGGAAGTAGCTATTCCATTATATACTGCATTGCTCAAATATCTGGAATATGGTATCTCATCTAGGTTGTCACATTTGCAAGAGATACATTGACAAACCATAATGTGTCTGGAGGAGGGAGATGTTTGTAAATCATCTTGTGTGGAGACTTAGGATAATTAAAGGAACTGAACTTGTTAAGTATAGAGAAAAGAAGATGATAATGAGAGCTACCATTTAAATAGCCCTTTGAGATTTGCAAAAAGCTTTACATATTTTGTTTTATTTAATCCTCACAATAACCCAGTGAGATAGGTGCTGTTATTATCCCCATTTTACATACGAGAAGACTGAAACTGAGAAAGTTTTAAGTGACTTGCCAAGGGCCAATTAACTAGTAGGTGTCTGAAGCAGGATTCAAACCTAGGTCTTCTTTCTCTCTGACTTCCAGTGCAAGGCTCCATCTCTTATGGCACTTAGCTGCCTCAGACTAAGGGGAAACATGACAGCTGCTTTCAAATTGCTTGATCATTGTCATGCAAAGCAGGGACAAATACCTTTGGTGTTGTTCCCAAAGAACAAATCAGTGAAAGTTTCAAAGAGTTATATTTCAACTCAATTTAAGAATGATTTCTAACATCAGTGGTAGATTCCTGACATCAGCTTTGGCAAGTGCTGAATTACCTTTACTGGAAGAAACCAGATGGTCATCTGTTAAAGATACTCTATAAGGGACTCTTCACCTAGGGGAAATTTAGAGTAGCTGAATTCTGAGTCCCTTTTAAGTCTCCAAAGACCCTAAATCCCTTCTCAAATCTCTAAATCTCTAATGATTTCTTTTTCTATTTCTTCTGTAAGTATTTAAAGGATTCAATAAATACTTTGTTTAGTCAGTCTTTGTGATTTGCACTGTTGGAGGGAAATACCCACACTGAGGAGTTCACAGATATATTGAAATACTGAAGCCACTGAATACAACCTGACCTTGAAGAATCTATGCCAACAAGGTGTTCATAACATGTTCAGATATGTGAATGTCTTTGATAAATGTAACCATAGAGATAATAGTTTGACACTTTTGTGATTATAATATTAACTGAGATACAAATCAAGGAGACATCCTCACCAAAGGTGTTTGCTATTGTTATGGAAGACATAGTACCTTGAAGAGGAACGGAAGAGGCATTCCCTGTAGTTGCTGAGGTCCTCTGCAGACTCATAACTAGTACAGCACAAACATGGCACTGCCCCAGTATACTGAACTCCTAGGGCATGTGTGGATGTGCTTCTTCCTCAGAAAGGGACTTTCTCATCCCAGTGACTGCTGTCCCTGTATCTTGAGCTCTTCCAGGGATACGTGATGCAGTTGCCTACAGCCACAGACCCCCGGGTTACATTTCTGTAGCACCTCTCCTCCAGGTCCTACTTTGTCCCCTAACCTTTAAAGGGTCACTGTATACTGTGCTGTTCATTCTCATTTCTCCCCTTTAATCCCATGTGCATTTATGACCAAGTATGTCTCTAGTCCCTTATTTACTCTTGTTCATAAAAGACACTTTGGATACATCAAAGTCTAAAACACTGTGGGGCTTCTTCAATGACAACAATAGCCATTTAAAAGACAATAAATTAATAATCCATATAGGGAAAACCAAAATGGATGAAGACTGCCCATTACATGAATTATGATGCATATTTGGGTGGGGAATTCATTGAGTCAGTTTATAAATATCTATGTCTTGGGCAGGTATTGCAGATGGACAATGATCTGGGTCCAGGTAGAGGGCTGGATTGTATTTATGAAATTTTTCGGTGTTGCCAATAATCTCAAATTGTTCCCTGTCCTAAAAGTCTATTTTAAAAATATTTTCCCCTGATGATACTACTTGACTGAATCATGAAACATGTTAGTCACTAAAGAATTTAATATTTTAAGACAATGGAAAGGTATGTAGTTGATATAAGAATGCTCCAAAATATTACCAATGATGGCATGCTGAAGAAGTGGCATAAATTTTGTCATTACGAAAATGCATGATTGGAAACAGACGTGGAGGGGTTGGTTATATAACATAAATGAGAGAGAACAGGTGGATGATTTGAATGGTATAGCTGTATACCTGAAATATTTTTTAAGATTCTTTTAAATTTTATTTTTATGTCATTCATTTCTGAATATTACCTTCTCCTACTTATTGGCCTTTTCTTTGTTACAAAAATTAAAAAAGAAAAGAAAAAAATTATCTATATCTATATGGAGTATTCCATGCCCATAGTCTTCCCACTTCTGGAATGAAATGAATGAAGTGCATTTTCCTCAAGTCTTTTCTCAGGTCAAGTTTGGTCATTATAATTACACACTCTTCAATGTCATTTTACCCTTCTTTCCAAGACTGGCACATAATAAATACTTAATAGGTTTGTTGAATGAATGACTTAATGAATGACAGAGCTTCACTTTAGACTTTTGTGGACAAAGTAAACTTAATTTATTTAATTTTTCCTCCATAGGTACTATTTAAAAAAAACCCCAAAACTTTTATCATGGTTTAATTCCTCGCAGAGATTCCCTAAGTTTACCGTATCATACGTCAATGCCTTAATCTGAATATAATTTTAAACTTTCCCCACTCACTAGTTATATGACCCTGAGCAAGTAACTTCTCTGTGCTTGGCCTCAGTTTCCTCATCAGTAATATGAGGGGTATGAAGTAGATGATCTCTAAGACTCCTTTCATAGTTTTTATGAGTCTCTGCTGGTGAATTAAAGACTTACTAAAAACTGAGTACAATGATAAGAAGATCAGCTTCCCTTTCCTTCTGCTATACTGTAGTATGTTAAGAGTTTCAAGAGCATGGATTGCTTTCAGGGTGTGGAGCACTCCACTGTCCAACCAGCTTGTGGAACATTATAACCATATAGGCCTTTTCTGACAGGAAAAACCCTTACCACCTTTTAGTTAGGAGGTTGGTATGTTCTTTCGAAACAAATCACTCATTGTCTTACTGGACTTTGTCCAGTCTTAACAGATCTGCAGAATGGGATATCCATAGGTTAGCATAGACTAAATAAGGCTAAGACTGAATTGTATGGAAACTTGATTATTTTCACTTCATAGTGTGTTCCTACCTGAGTCCTATCTGGTCTTCTGTATTCTTCCTCAGTTCCTGGTCCCTTAGTTTTTCTTCTGGCTTCTTACATTCTATCACCACACATTTTCAAACACTTCCATGGGATTCTGCTTTCCCTTTGCTGATCTAATCACCTCTTCTCCATTCCACTTTCCTCACATCTAACAGAACATTGAGGCAGGGAGTTTTTTTTCTTTTTATCTTTCTATACTCAGTAACTAACACCTCTAGCTCATAGGAAGACACTTAATAAGAACTGAATCAGATGTAAGGTATTTGATCCATAATACAAAGATAGGAATTTGCTTTCTGTTGCCTGACAGTGCAAACAAAATAATCATGTGAAGTGTACAACAGGTAAGCAGGCCAAGGCCCCTGAGAGGGAGTAGGTTATAGGATCACTGGATTTAGAACTGGAAAGGATTTTAGACATTATAGAGTCTAAACTTTTTATCTGACAAATGGGGAAACTGAGGCTCAGAGAGGCTAAATAAGTTGTGCAAGGTCAAATAGGTAGTAAGTTGAATAGCCAGGGTTCAAGCCCAGATCATGTTGGTCAAAATCCAGTACTCTTTCTTTCATTTTTTTTCTTTTAAATGTTTTGGTGATGCTCTTGTCTTTCTTTTTTTATATCACTTTCACTTCCCAATGACTCTCCCCTTTTACACCCATAGAACCTTCCCATGTAATAAATTAGTACTGTCAAGCAAAACAAAGCTACCCATAGGTCATGTCCGAACATGTATGTCTAATTCCATACATATTCTCCACCATCTCTCTACTAAAGTTGGAGGGAAGCTTCAACATCTGTCATCTGAAGTCTCATTGGTTGTTACATTGACCAGAGTTCTGAAGGCTTCCTCCAATGTTCTTTTCATAATACCATGTAGACTATCCTTGCTTTGTGTCATTGGTAAATAGAAGTTGTAGACTGGGGTAAGATTTTGGGAGCTCAAGGTTATCTAGACATAGCCCTAAGCCTTGGAATGTGATGATTTCTAATTTCTTTTATACCAAACAACAGATTTTTGTGCACTCTCTAATGTAGCATTAACCTAATTACAGTTCAGGGTGGAGTAGGATTGGAAGAATGCCTTGTGATACAATTACTGTAGGAATACATAAAAAAAACTAAACAAAAATATTTAACTAAACACCATTTTGTGATCTAAATTTTTTTTCATGTCACTGGTGAGCTTGAAGACAAAGACAGTTTTCTGGTTAGCAAAGTGATTATTCTGGGCACAATAATGGGAAATAAAAGTTCTGCTGTCTAATTCTTCCCATATGTTGGCCAAAGTAAGTTTATTGTTCACAGTTGTTTGATGGGGCAAAAATGTTAATGAAATAAAAACAAATAAGGAACCCAGCAAGTTTCTACAATCCCCAAATCTCCCACTGCCATATGTTGTTATTATTTAACATTTATTAAGCAGTCACACAGTACTCTAGGGTAGAACATATACATAACGTTCTTTGCACATGTATGTTCAATATTTTTTCTCAAAACAAAATAGCTCAGAAAAGTTCATCTTTTCTTAACTTGTTCTATTACAGACACATAGGCCAACCACCTTTCCAGTCTTTTAAACAATTTGAAAAATTGAGAACTCTCATTCATTCAAAAGGTATTTACCAAGCACCTACTACTTACCAAGCACCTACTATGTGTTAAGAATTATAGACAAACAAGTCAAGTGTTAAACACTCTTTACCACCAAGAAACTTATAGTCTAGTTACCTACTCGTGAAACATTTAAGTAACAATACAGTGTAGTATGTGATTGTTAATAGCTTTAAATCTGTGATTTGGTGAACTTCTAATCAGTTGCAAAATATGTTACAAATTCCTGGTAAAATGTCTTATTATGTTCTCTCCTTCCTTTCTGTTCTGAATGACAGAGCTTTACTTCAGCCTTTTTTTGGACAAAACAAACCTAATTTCTTTAATTTTGTTCCAATGGTACTATTTCTTAAAGGCATTATCATCTCAGTCTAGATCCTCATTATCTTACACTTACAGGAATACAACAATTTCCTATTAAAATGGGTAAGATTTGGATGAAGGGAGTCTATCATTTAAGTCTATCATTAGTGCATAGGAGTTGATGAGAATGGTAGGAATGGAAGGCAGACTTTGTGTTGGAACAGTTCTGAGAGCTAAACTTGGAAGATTGGGATATATTGTCCAGGTTCTTGTATGAGAAGCGGAAGAGTTTGGACTTTATTCTGTAGGCAAAGGGGAACAATGGAAGGTTCTCAAAAATATTTTAATAAGATTAACTTATTCATTCCTTTGTATTTCAGAAGGAACTCACTGATCTCAATAGCACTAAAGAAGGCACACATTTATAAATCAGAGGAAAACTTAGGAAAGGAACAAAGAAGTATGAATTGTCAAAATTTGGTCATAATATTGTCAACCACTTTTGGGGAAAAAACATACAACAAAGTTAAAAGCTACATTCTCTTGTCAAAATCAGTGAAATCAGCATTCTTTTCTAATGGTCAAACATAAATTATTCTGGATAAGTAGGTGAAAGTCTATCTCATAGATTGACCTAAACTTGTAAATACCCTGTTTCCAAGAAGCTTCTTGTTTCTATTTTTAAAGATGCCTTGTTTTGCTTTGTCTTAATGTCAAACAAGAAATCCTTCTCACTCCACTTTGGTTAATTGTCTGATTTTGTGCATAACAGGAATTCCTAACAGTCTCTGACAACTTCAGCTCTGCTCCTTTTGACTTTCAGTTTACAGTTGTCAACTATGTGATTTCAACAGCCTGGGCACATAGACTGAAAACTTAAGAGAAATGTGACTCTAATGAGACTTGGGCAGCAGAATGAATAAAATATTGAATACATTTGGCTATTTTTTCTAGTCTACTTTAATTTTTTTTAAATGAGTAGCTTTTGGTGGGCAGAGTAAATGGCATTGGTAAAGACAGAAAGATTACTGTGAACTCAGAGAATTAAATATAAAATGTTCATATCTGATGAATTTGAAAATTATTTTTGAGGTTACTTTAGTGTCCTTAGATTCATGCCCCCATCAAGTGCATACCTAGGAATATATCCCCCAAACTAAAATTTCAAAAAGACCTCGTGTCTTATTTCCCTGTAACATAAGGACTACCTGAGTGGTACTTACAAAAAGAAAAAAGGAAACAAATGGACAGTTTTTTTTTCTTGTAATGTTTGTGCAATGTGTGTTTTGCCCATGTAGGCTATGTCTTTGTCCACCTGGGTTTGTCTAAATGGGTCTCAAGGGGAGGCATGAATAGATATCTCTGGAAATTTGGCCTCACCTCTCCAAAAGAGACTTTAATTCCTGCTTGGAAGAGAGTGGGAGAAAGGACTATAGTTGCTCTATTCTCCTTTGATGGAAGGTGCCAAACAAGAATTTTATCTACTTTCTGAAATATATCTAGTCTAGGGGAAATTATTTTTTTCCCTTATGTGCAAACTACATTTCTAGTCACTAAGCCTTAAAGGGGAAGGGATACCCTAGGCTTATGTCCAAAGGCTTGACCTTTTCCCACTGAAAGTTAGTTACAAAATGACCATCACAAATAGTGAATAGTAAGTAAACCATTTATCTAAGCAGTTAGCAAACAGAAATCAGAAAAGTTTTACGGATTAGAAATACCAGACAATAAAGCGCAGCTACGTGGTGCACTGGATAGAGCATAGGCCCTAGAGTCAGGAAGACCTGAGTTCAAATCCGGCCTCAAACACATGATGCTCACTAGCTGTGTGACCCTGGGCAAGTCACTTAACCCTGATTGTCTCACCAAAAAAAAAAAAAAAAAGAAACAAAAAGAAGTACCAGACAATACCAAGAGAGAATGAGATCTTCTATTGAGAGTGAGGCATCCCAGTTCAATCAAGAGACTCCTCAATCTTACCCAAGGGGAAATTCCCTGTAATGTCTAGAAAGGCAGGCTGGATGTGTTGGGGAATTGGTTTCCCCCATCAATGTCTTCCTTCCAAAATCTGTTCTATTTCTTTCTGGATTTCTCTCCAAAGAGTAGAACCACATATGTCCTCTCTTCAAGTTGGTGGAAAGAAGGACTTCTAACTCTTCTGCTTACTTAAGCATGCAACATTGAATCATAATTCTACCAATGAGAATAGTTTTATAAAAATGTTCCCAGCTGGAACCCAGCATTACATTTACTAGTCCTCCTTTGCCTTTTATATTTTCCCTATGCCTATTGAAGTCATATTTCTAATTACCTTTCCATAAACTGAACTAATCTTTAGCAAATTGGAGCTGAAAATTTAGTTCAAGTTGTTATTTTATATAAATCAGTGAATTATATAAATGCAGAAGATTTAGAGACCCCGATAGTCTTTCTCAATATCCTTTGTCAAATAGATTAGTTTAACTGCTTACTGGTTTCTGAAGCATCCATTTCCTAAACTCACAAGTATTTAGAGATCACTTGGGTTGTAGCTATATCTATGTGATCACTCTGTGTTTTATTATAACTCAAGGTTAGAGCCTGAGGGTATAGAGGGAGACAGGAAAGAATCTCTGCAGAAATATTACTAGAACAACTCCCTTCATCATCTAGAGAGGGTTGCTTTGCAGTGATTATTTTGGTTCTCCAGTTTCAAAAAAACGAGTTTAATCAACTTTCTCAAAAACAAAGCTATAGTTCAGGTATGTTGTCACCAGGTGGTAGTACCTAATCCATAGGTTCATAGGGACTGAATGTCTTTGAGAGAAAAAACTAAAAACACCCCCAAACAAAAATCTTTTAATAAATATTAGAAGTAGCTTTATTGAAATAGTCAAATAATTTAACATTAACCACCAAGGCAGATAATTTTAGTATATTTTTCAAAGTAAAGAAATAATTTAGTACCTTTATTTCTAATTCATAACTTCTCCTTTAGTAACTGACCCTGAATCATAGCTTGGAGTCAAAAAGTCCTTTCCAGAAATTTGTTCTTATATGTTGTGCTTGGTTTATGGAAAAACATCTCTGGGTTGCTTTTCTCTCTGACTGGCTAGAATTTTTCTCAATGTAGACCATGGACATTTATTGCCTAGGCTGTTATAGCTTAAGGGAAAGGCTTTCTTTTGTCTTTTAAGCACTTCTAGTTAGCTAAAAAGGTAAATGCTGTTCTCTTTGGAAATCTCCATTAAGATTTCCTGCTTCTTGTTTTTGATTGTAAATTAATTAGTAAATTAGCTGCCAATGCCACAGGAACAGTACTAACCACTCACTCTTATTCTCTTCACAGAATGAATATAGACATTCAACTGGAAATATCAATTCAATAATTTGACAATAAATAATTATTAAGACCTTATTATGTGATGCACTACTAGGTATCATGACTACATAGAAGAAAAGCTACATAGTGCCTACTGTGGAGAAATTTATAATTAAAGTGGAAACTTCCTCATCCCCACATAGCAAATTGTGAGTAGCAGGTTACTTTATTTCTGGCTGTGAAACAGGTCACACAGATTACTCCAGCAGAGCTTCCTGCCAAGTACATGTTATTAACCTCTGACAGTTAGTGGATATGGAATATGTTTCTGGTATTTGTTTCCCCTTTCTGATCATGTAATTTCTGTGTCCTCTGCAGGGCTAGAGGCTTAAACCACTAGCTTAAGACAATGTTGTCTTATTTATGTTGCCTCCAGAATGCTATTTGTCTTGCTATATGATAAGACCTTATAACAGAACCATCCAGAATACGTGGTTCATGTTAGGTGGATATTATAGAACAGTGCCTTAGATGGGTCGTGTTGACTGGTTTCCTAAAAGGAGAGATTTATTAACATCTTCATGGTCTACCATGATACTTGTAAGGTAGTGACCCTCTTTTTTTCTTTCCCTAGTTGCTTTTTTGGTTCATTCTTCTTTACTTCTTTAGTATTCACTGTTTCTCTTCTTCTTTTACTTCACTCATCTTTACTTCAAGTGACATCTCCACAGAGTCCACCTGCAAATTTGTATTTCCAGCTCTGACCTTGCTCTTTAGCATTAGATTCAGATTTGTAAGTGCTTTCTAGGTCCAAATCAATTCAATAAACCTGGATTCAATTCAATTCAATAAATATTTGCTAAATGCCTACTATAAGTGCCAGGTGCTCTATACTAGGCCTATCTACATAAATACCACATATCCTAGAATTTATTGCCTTTCTCCTCAAACTTCTTTCTGATTTGCCTATTTGTTAATGTTATATTCTTTTCTGTCCTCATCTTCAACATCTAGCCAAGTTATATAGCTAATACTTCTACATTAAAGGTTCTTAACTTGGGGTCCATTAACTTGTTTTTGTTAATATTTTGATAACCTTTGTAATCCTATGTGTTTCCTTTGTAATCCTATGTGTTTTACTGTATACTTTAAAAAACCTTCTGAAGAGTTCCCATAAGCTTCATCAGATTGCCAAAGGGCTCCACAACACTAAAAAGTTTAAGAACTGCTCTGTAATATCTTTTATTTCTTCTCCCTTCTTTCTATCCCCACTGCATTCTACCCTAGTTCAATCACTCATTGTCTTTAGCCTAGATAGGGGCAATACCCCTCTAAGTGGTTTCCACACTTCTAGTCTTCCCCTTCTTTATTCCATCCTTCAAACCACTGACAAATTAGTCTTCTTTATCTCCAGATCTGATGGTGTCACTCCACTGCTACAAATTTTTCAATGACTTCCTGTTTACTATTGAATAAAGTCAAAATTTCTCAGCCTGGCAATCAAGGACTGCTATAATCTAGTGTTAGTTCAACTTTTCAGTCTCATCTCACATTATTGCTCTCACATATATTACACGTGCACTACATATGTGACCAGCTTGCATTTGGAGAATTGTGTTCAGTTCTTGACCAGTACATTTAGGAGCATCTAGAGGAGATCAACAGTGGTAGAGAAGGGCCTTGAATCGATGCTTTAAGAGGATCTATTAAGGGGACACATGATAGCTGTTTGCAAGTATTCAAAGAGCTATTCTATGGAATATAGATCTCATTCTGCTGGGCCCCAGTGGGCAAATATATGGAAGATTCAGACAAGCATTTTTTTTTTGGTCAGAATCTCAAAATATTTATTGTTTGCTTATTACAAAAAAAGTATTTTATTTGGCAGTTAGGTGGTGAGTGGATGGAGCACTGGGCCTGAAGAGGAAGACCTGAGATCTAATCCACCCTCAGATGTGTGATCTTAGGCAAGTCATTTAAACTGTTTGCCTTAGTTTCCTCAATGATAAAATGGGGATAATAATAGCACCTACCTCCCAGAGTTGTTGTGAGGATCAAATGAGATATTTATAAAGTACTTAGCATGTTGCCTTGTATAGAGTAGTTGCTTAGTAAATGCTTTTGCCTCCCTTCCTCTTCCAAAAAGGTATCTTCTACATATGTGTTAAGCATAGATATAATTTTGTTCAGTAATCTTTTGATTATCAATTTAAGTTAACCAATTTGGTTACCAATTAAGGCATTAACACTAAGACATGGGGCAGACAGATGGTGCAGTGGATCAAATACTGGGCCTGCAGTTAGGAAGATTCATCTTCCTCAGTTCAAATCTGACCTTAGACACTTACTAGCTTTGTGACCCTGGGAAAGTCACTTAACTCTGTTTGTCTCAGTTGCTCATCTGTAAAATGGCAACCCACTATAGAATCTTTGCCAAGAAAACCCCAAATGAGGTTGTGAAGATTCAAACATAACTGAAATGATTCAAAAACAACAAATAACATTAAGACACATACTCTCCCCGAAGTTTTAGCCACTGTCGGAGAGGATATTCTGAATAAGGTCAAATAAAAAATGGTTTATTTGTAGATAAGGAGGTCTTCCAGCTTTTATTTGAAGACATGATGTTCAAGTCTTTGACTTGACCCTGTCATTCCCTCAAACTGTCATCTGATATCTTGCCCTTTTGTAGTCAAATAACTAGAAAAAGTTGTTTATAGTCATAACCTTCATTTTGCTTTCTCTCATTCACTCTACAACTCTCAAAATTTAACTTTAAACCTCATCAATCAAATAAAACTGCTTTCTTGAAGATGACCAGTGATCTCACGATAGCCAAATCAGGTGGCCTTTTCTTAGTCCTCATCCTCCTTGACTTCAGAGAAGCATATTTAATTTTTATGTCAGGAAAATCTTCCTAACAATTAGTGCTATCCAAACATGGAATGAGTTGCCTCAGGAGGAAGTGAGGTTCCCATTAGAGATATTCAAGGAAATGTGGAATGACCATTTTTTGGGTGTATTTTAGTTAGACCTCTTTTCAGTTTAGGTTTGGACTAAATGGCTTCTGAGGTCTCTCTCAATTATGAAATTGTAGTTCTTATATTCTGTGACCTACTCAAGTCAAATCAAGTCACTTGCTGTCCAGCATTTTTTTTTTACCTCCCATTATAACAATAACAACAACAACAATAGTAGCAACAATAACTAGCATTTACATGGCGCTTTAAGGTTTATAAATGTCTTACTAAATCCTCACAATAATCCTGCGAGGCAGGCACTATTATTCTATTTATTTTACTTATAAGGAGACTGAGGCAAACAAGGGTTAAGTAATTTGTTCAGGGTCCCCCAGTTAGTAAGAATCTGAGCCTGGATTTGAACTTAGGTCTTCCTGACTGCTCATCAAGTGATTTATTCACTGTACTATCAACCCTCTAATGATAAGTATAGAATGACTTCTCTACTTTTTCAAGATTCAGGTCAAATGCCACCTCCTCCATTAAGCCTTTCTTGATCCCCTGTGTTGGAAGTTATCTTTATTTTGTTATAACTTTCATAACAGTTTGTCTTTCTTTTATGTGCCATTTTTTCCTATTTTGCATTATAGTTATCTGTGTACCTGTAATATCTGCTCTACTTTATTTCACTCTTGAATACAGAAAATTTTTTTTTAGTATTTCTCCTTTTTTTCTCCCAGAACAATGATTTGTGCATTTTCCTTATTTTTTTGATCAGATCTGTAATTTCATTGGCATAATTTCTCAATGAGTAGAGTTCTTCTCTGAATTTAGATCAGCAGCTACCCTGCAATTTGTACCCTTAGAGTAAACTAGATAACTGAGAGTTCAAGTGACTTGCCTAGGGTCACACAGTCATTTGGTTGTCTGGACTCCCAGGCCAACTGTCTACTATATTATGCTGCCTCTTGGGCTTCGCATATAGTAGGTGCTTAATAAATGTTTGCTGAATTTCAATTTGAATAGTCATATAATGCTACTGATAGCTGAAAAACTCCCATATCTCTTTCCATCAATCAGATAATACTATTCTTTTAAAAATATTTATTTATTTTATTTTTAATTTGTGGGATAAAACAAGTATTTCCATAACATCTGCTATAAGCATTTTAGAACATATAGTTTCTTTTTCTTTTTCCCTAATCATCTTTGGAAATAGACCTAGTGCTGATATTGCTGGGTCAAAGGGCATAGGCCTTTTAATAACTCTTTGGGTATAATTCCAGACTCCTCTCCAAAATGGTTGGATCACTTCACAATTCCACCAGCAATGAATTAGTGTCCCAATTTTTCCACATTCCCTCCAACATTTGTTGCTTTCCCCTTCAATAATTTTAGCCAATCTGGTAGGCATAAAATGATATCTTAAAGTTTTTTTAATTTGCGTTTCTCTAATCAATAATGATTTAGAGCATTTTTTCATATGACTATAAATTGTTTTGGTTTCCTCATTGGAAAACTGCCTGTTCATATCCTTTGACCATTTACCAATTGGAGAATGACTCATATTCTTATAGATTTTACAAAGTTCTTTATATATTTGAGATATGAGACCTTTCTCTGAGAAACTACCTATAAATTCTCCCCCCTCAATTTTCTGTTTTCCTTTTGATCTTAGCTACATTTATTTGTACAGAAACTTTTAGATTTAATGTAATTGAAATTATCCATTTTATACTTAACTTTGCTCTCTATCTCTTTTTTATTCATAAATCTTGTTTGCCTATTCACAAGTCTGATAAGTAATATGTTTCATGTTCTAATTTTCTTGTAATATCTCTCTTTATATCTAGGTCATGTATCTATTTTGACCTTATCTTGGTAAATGGTATTGGTTTATGCCCAGTTTCTGCCATATTGCTTTCTAGTTTCCCCAGCAATTTTTACCAAATAATGAATTCTTATCTCCAAATACTGTCTTTATACTTGCCAAATACAAGGTTATATTTATTTGCTGTTTACTCTGTTCCATTGATCCACTTTTCTATTTCTTAGCCAGTACCAGATAGCTTTGATAACTACTGCCTTATAATGTAGTTTAAGATCTGGTACTGCTAACCCTCCTTCCTTTACATTTTAAAAAATTAGTTCCTTGGATATTCTTGACTTTTTGCTATTCCATGTGAATTTGGTTATTATTTTTTCTAATTCAGTAAAATAATATTTTGGTAATTTAATTAGGATGGCATTAAATATATAAATTAGTTTAGGTAAAATTGTCATTGTAATTGTGCTGGCCATGCCTACCCATGAATAATTAATATTTCTCTAATTATTTAATTCTAATTTTATTTGTATAAAAAAGTTTTTTTAAAAATAATTTTGTTTACATATTTTCTGGGATTATTTTGGCAGGTTTACTCCCAGATATTTTAAATTGTATAGAGTTAATTTAAATGGGGTATCTCTTACTGTCTCTTCTTGCAGGGTTTTGTTTGTGAGATATAGGAATGCTGATGGTTTATATAGGTTTACTTTATTTTCTGCTACTTTGCTAAAATTATTAATTGTTTCAGCTAACTTTTTAGTTGAGTCTTTGGGATTTTCCAAGTATATCACCATATCATCTGCAAAAAGAGATAGTTTTATTGCCTCATCCCCTATTCTGATTCCTTTGATTTCTTTTTCATCCCTTATTGCTATCGCTAGGATTTCCAATACAATACTGAATAATATTGGTGACAGTGTGCATCCTTATTTCACACCTGTTCACCAGTAAAATCATACTAGAAAGGTTTCTAGCTTATCTCCACTACAAATAATGCTTGCTGATGGTTTTAGATAAATGTTTTTTTGTCAATTTAAGGAAAAATCTGTTAATACCAATATTTTCAAGTATTTTTTTAAAAAAATGAGTGTTGTATTTTATCAAAAGCTTTTTCTGCATCTATTGATATAATCATATGATTTTTAAAACTTTTATTATTGATATAATCAATTATGTTAATAGTTTTCCTTATGTTAAACTATCCCTGCATTCCTAGTATAGATCCCACTTGATCATAACGTATAGTCCTTGTAATATATTGTTGTAATCTTTTAGCAAGTATTTTATTTAGGATTTTTGCACCCATATTCATTAACGAAATTGATCTATGATTTTCTTTTTCTATTTTTACTCTTCCTGGTTTAGGTATTAGTATTATATTTATTACATAAAAAGAGTTTAATAGGTAACTACATTTTGATAAAAAAGTACCATAGAAAATGAAGCACTCTCAATACTGAACCTATATGCACCAAATACTATAACATCTAAATTTTTAAAAGTTGAATGAATCATAGGTGGAGATAGATAGTAGTACTATAATAGTAAAGGACTTTAATCTTCCCCCCTCAGAAGTAGATAAATATGACCAAAAATTAAATAATAAAGAAGTCAAGGAAGTGAATAAAATTTTAGATATGATAGACATCTGGAGAGAATTGAATGGAAATAGAAAGGAATACACATTTTTCTCAGATATTACTTTTCTACTTTGTTCTTTGTAGTTTCCTCACTCCCCTCATCTTTCTTCTGCAGCTATTGGCTAGATATAACTTTGTTTACTTATAATATTTATTTTGATCTTATAACAGATTATTACTGCTAATGATGACAAATATAAATAGCCAGAGTTACAATTTATAAGGATCAAATTCCTTTTGCATATGGTGACCTAAAACATCCCAAGTTTTCTGATACAGCTTGGTTTTAAATATCATGCCCCAATTCAAATGTCTCACATATTTTAACGCTTCTGCAAATTACCAATGAAATGAATCATGCATAAGATAATTAAGATAAAAATATAAGTAAGTTACAAAAGATGAGAGAAAGAAATGGTTTGATCGGTCATGAAAATATTAGATCATAATATGTGATCTAAAACTATATCTATGAGAGGCATCATGAAACAGTGGATAGGCAGTTAGTCTTGGAGTAAAGAAGCCCTGAGTTCAAGTCATTGCTCTGTGATCCTGGGCAAGTAATTTGATTTCTCCTCTAAAATAATGAAATCACAGGTCTAGACAAAATCTTTTTTTTCCATTTTCTCTCTCCCTCTCTCCCCCATCAAAAGAAACCTACATCAACAGAAGCTAAGTTATATGACACTTTAAGGTTTGTAAACATTATCTCATTTCATTCATACAATAATCCTGTGAAGTAGGTGCTATTATTCTTTCCATTTTACTGATGAGGAAACTAAGGCTGAGAGAGATTGAGTGACTTATTCAGGGTCACACAACTAGTAAATATCTAAGCATTTGACTCAGATCTTCCTAATTTCCAAGGCCAACAGACTGTCCGCCATGACAAGATACTTCTTAAAAACTACAAAAAACTCTACTAGCATCACAGGGTGATGTAATGCAGTGACTACAACATGAACTCAATGTTTAATGCTCTAATACTGTTACATTTTGGGTTCAGATATGGACAGAAGCTAGACAAAAAGAAAACATTTTGAACAACTACATTTAAACAGAAATTTTAAATAGTTTTTTTTCTTTTTTAAATTGCTGATGGATTTTTAAGACCCAAAAGGGCTTTTGAATAAAGAGAGAGCTGAGTAAACAGATCTTGTAGTCTATTAAATACATAGTCTATCTATTAAAAAAGTCCACCTATTAAATCAACTTGGCTCTGAAAAAGCAGACTAATACTATTGTTAGCATTGCCTAACTTTAAGTTAAGCACTTACTCCTACCACATTTTACTTCTATGGGACTTTTATGAAAAGTGTTGAGAGGTAACTAATGTATTTTATATTGACTTCTAGTTATTTGGAGGTATCTCCCCTTCCCAACTCTCTCCACTTCCATTTTGGCTTAAACAGCAATTGTTGGAAAAGACTGAACAATAGACCAAGTTAGTGGAGTGGAGAAACCTTTTGTTTCTGAGTTCAGAAGTGAATTGCCCCAGCAACCCTAATAACTTTCAAATCTGGCATACAGCTTAGGGAAAAGGTTTGATTTTGCTCCCAACCTTTAGGGAGAAGCTGAGGAACTAACTGATGATAAAGACGTTGCTAAGGGGAAAGGTGATTAATTAATCATGACCTACTTAGGCCCAAAGTAAAAGAAAGGATGTGGGAAAGAAGAACAAAGGACTCCTTTTTTCTTTTTAGTTCTTTCTCTTTTCTGGCAAACTAGCAGCTTATGGCAGCTATCCTAAGATTTGTCTCTATTTCTCTCATTTGCTTTCTCTCTCTCTTTTCTCCTCCCCTCTATCTCCCTCTTTCTCATATTTTCTTTGCTTAGTTTGGCACAGGTATACTGAGTCACCTCATATCAAATAAGTGAGCCCAATAGGGTAGAGGAGAGGCAATATAATTTCTCTCTGTCTTTTTCTCTAAGTTATGTCTATTTTATTAAGTGAAGTTCAGCCAGGTCTGTAGCTGTTCATCCTCAAAGACCTTAGGAGTTGTAAAAAAAAAATGAAGGCAATTGATTCCTCAAATCCTTTTCAGAGACAGCAACTAAGGCTTTAGGGTGGAATAAGAGGAAAAAAAAGAAAACCTTTAAAAGTCTCATGAGTACTTATATCAATGGATGATAAGTGACATAAATAGACCCAGGAAAACAATAACAAAATAAGTGCAATAAAAATAATGGAAAGACTAAAAAGGGAAACGGAACCCTATGTAATTATAACGGCCATGCTTGACCTCAGACAAGAGTTGAGAACCCTTTATTGCAGAGGCAGAAGACTATGGCTATAAAACATTGCATATACTGTGAGACATAGCTAATATACTAGTTTTATTGAGTTGATTTTTTTTATTTTTCTTTTCAAAAAATTTTGGTTATAGAAGATCACTAACTCAATAGAGGAGAGGAGAGGCATGTATTCAGAAATGAATGTGATGCAAAAACAAAAAAGAATCAATATAAATAATATACATTTAAATTTTTTGAAGGTTATAGAAATGGTACAGGAGGGACTGGTATCATACTTAGAATAAGATGTTGGATGACACCTTCTCTATTTAGCAGGGGCAGATAGGACAGGGGCAATGCCCTTTCACCTCCTTGTTTTTTGCTAACAATCTATTGGGAAGGGAAGGGAATAGGCATTTATATTGTGTCTCCTATATGGCAGATTATACCAAGCACTTTTAACAAATATGACCTCATTTGATATTAAGAGCATGTTACTTCCCTGCCCTATTCCTGATGGATAAAAATTTATTCATAGGACGAGTACTCAGAGGAAGGACAAGTACTCAGAGGCACTGAAATGGAAAGACTTGGCATAGAATGAAGGTCAGCAGATGGAATCTGGAAGCCAGGGGGTGGTACAGTTCTGTTATAAAATTGCTAAAAGTGCCAAGACTTTAATTTAAAAAAAATCAAGTGCCAAGGCTCTTGGCTCAAAAATATTAATTTGTATTTTATTTTGCACAAATCCACCTATTAAAAAATATAAGCGTCACTAACTCCAAATCTGCACAAATAAATGAACTTGTAGAGAGCATCCAGTCATTTTCAAACAGCTATACCATTGCCCACATGAAATGAAATGCACTTGATTGAAGAGGTCCTACTAATTAGAAAGTACCACGTTCATTTGGGAGCGTTTACACAAAATGTATTGAAGGTTAAGCCATATATATAGGAAAAATCAGCAGGAAATAATTTATTGGGGGGAAATTACTGAATAGGACAAGAATTAGGGCTGAGTAACTTTTAAACAGTACTAGAATACTAACCCAGGTGGTAGAATCTGTGATAAAACATTACATGCACTAACCATATACAGAATTTAAAGTGAAACACTGAGGGGAAAGATTCAAAGTGTTATATAGATATCCTCAATCCTGCATTTTATACATTGAAAATTTTGTAGGATGTTCAACTTTAGGAGTACTAATTATGAAAGAATAATTGAATAGTGTTACATCTGAATTTAAAGGAAACCTGGTCAAGTTTCTTAAAAGATTATTTGTATTTTTGGTTTGGGAGTAGTGTCAAAAAAAAAGTCCACTTCATTATTTGAACTTTAAGACATTGAATAGCATTTCTGATTTTTCAGACTCCTTTCAGACTCCTAGTTGATTTTTGTTTTTCTTGAAGCACAGCATAGTGGAAAAAGCTCTGGACTGAGTCAAGTGCTTTAGAAAAAGTTGTCTGAACTTTGTCCCTGTGGGGCCTAGGGCAGCTCATACTCTTTCTGGGTCTCATTTTCCTCATTTGTAAAATCTAAGGGAGGTCATAATTCTAGAGATAGAAGGAACCTTACTGGCCAACTAGTCTAACCTTCTTGTTTTAAAGATGAGAAAATGGAGGTCTAGGCAGCTTAAGTGATTTGCCTGAGGTCACATATGGAGAAAGAAGTGTCAGAGGAAGGATTTGAACCCAAATCCTCTGACTCAAGAATCAGTGCTTTTTTCACTGGACCACATAAATTAGATTAAATGTTCTCTAAGGTTCTTTCTAGCTTGAAAAGTAAAAGATTTTATGTCTACTCATCAGAAAGGTGATCAAACAATCATTACCCTAACTCTGAGGGAATTCTCTATCTGGAGGGAGTTTCAATGCTGTGGGGTGCTATAACATGTTCTTGGTTGACTTTTTTTTAACTTCAGAAACAATCAGGTTTTATATATATATATAATATATATATACATATACATATACATATATATGTATACACATGCATATATATTTATATACATATATAGATAGTTTTTAATTATATATATAGTTTTTTAAAAAAACAAGCAGATTTTTATATGTATATATGTGTGTGTATACATACATAGATGTATATATAAATATATATACATCTATATATGTCCTGTTTGTCAAATTTGTAGAATAACATGAAGCTGGGGCTGGGGCTGGGGCTGGGGATAATTAACATGTCGAATGTGTATGACAGAATAAGGATGCAAAATGATCTTGACAGGTTGTAAAAATAGGCTAAAAGAAACAAAATCAAATTTAATTTGGAATAAAAATGACTACACTGTGCCATAGGCCAACTCTACTTCTTCTTCTAGATCTTGTTCCCTGGGTTATTTACCCCAATACTGTCTGGGTTGGATGCTAGTTCAAACTCTAGGGTCCTAACAAGGTAGAATTGTATTGTTAAGGCTATCAGAATTCTAGTCTTTTAGTATCAGGCTTCCTACTCCTCTCCCTGAGGATGGTAGCCCCTGACTTGCCAAAGGCATTTCTTCTCTGATTGATTCTCCAGACATTCCACTGCTAGGTTTCAGGCCAAACCGTCCTACTCGGGTGGTTACCCGATTCCTTCTTTCTGTAACTTCAGGCTATGGAAGTTCTAAAATACACCTGATCCATTCCTTTTATCCTGGTTGGTTTAGATTGAAAATGGAGGGAGGCAGAGAGCTGATCATATAGATCTGCCAAGTTTGGCATCATAGAGAGTGGCAAATACAACTGAGGAAGAAGAATAGCAGAAGAAGGGATCATTAATTAATTGGTTACAATGGTCAATAAGAGAACCAACAATACACAAAGCATGGGCAAAAATGGAAGTGGTGACAATGATAGGTAGCATTTATATAGTGTTTTACAGTTTACAAAGCCCTTTATACATGTTAACTCATTTGAAAGAGAGAGAGATCTTAGTAAATAAATTAGAAATACAAACTCAGTGAAGCATATTTGACCTCACAATGATTACTGAGACTCAGTGGCATGAGATTCATGCCTTGATTATGAATCTAAAAGGGGATATCTTTTTTAAAGGAAACACGTTTGGATGAGATGAGAGTCAACAGTTTTATTTCTTCCAAATGAGATGAAAAATGACTGTACTTTACCATCTGCCATGCAATGCTCCAGTGTTGGATGATCTACTTATATAACCTCAGAAGCCCTGGGCCTTGCCATCCATCCCACTACAGCACATTTAGTAATTTTGGACCTTTCCATCTGCCTGTCGCTAAACTTTTTTTAAGTGTTATTTTTCCCCAATTAGAGTACGAGTTACTTGAAAACAGGGTTTGTCTCACTTTTTCTATTTGTATCTCTAGCACTTAGTATGTGACTAATGCTTAATTAATCCCTTTTTAATTCAGTCATTAAGAATAGATAAAAAGAGGAGAAATGGAGTAACATATATTTAGAAAACATATTCACATGAGAAAATTCATAGAAGTGAAGGGGGAAAACATGATGGGCAAACATTTGAGTAAGGACCTATCAAGGGAGAAACAGAAACAACAATATATTTTGTCTATATACTACAAACTACCTGGATAGAAATAGGAATTAGATGAGTATTTTGGAAAACAGATCACAAAGCTGCCATGGAAATATGATACTGTAGTGAGGGGCTTTTGACTATCCAGACATCTGCTTTGGTTGGGCAGTTGGAGTCCTCTGCCCAAAGCAAAACAACCGAGACTTTGTAACTTGCCTTAATAATGATTTCATATTTCAAAAGGCAGTGAAAGCAAGAAGGTAGGAGAAAGAGAGAAACTACTATTCTGGATCTAATTCTGACCAACAAGGAGGAACAGCTATAGTTGCTGAAGTAGAAACCACAGGAGCCTTGGGGACAAACGCCATTCCATCATAAAATTCCTGGTAGGTAAAGAGAGGAGTGCTGTACATAGACTAACGTGAAATCTTGAATTTGGTAACACAAATTTCAAAGGGCTCAGGAAAAGGGAAGCCAGAATCCACTGATCTGAGATGAAGTCATGCAAAACAAATTTCTGCATTAGTCATGTTCCCTCCCGCCCCTCCTCAAATTTTTTTTTTAAAAGCAAGAAAAGAAAGAGAAAAAAATGCTTCAATCTCACTCTGAATCATTCAGCTCTCTTTCTGGAGGTGGATGGTATTTTTCATCATGAGGCCTTTGTGATTGTGTTAGGCCACTGTGTCTATCAGAGTTGCTGAGTGTTTCACAGTTGATTAGTTTTACAATATTGCTGCTGCTGTATAAATTGTTCTTCCGGTTCTACTCACATCATTTTGCATCAGTTCAAAAAATTTTCAATTTTTTTCCCTGAAATCATTCCCCTTCATCATTTCTTATAGCACAATAGTATTCTACTGCATTCATGTACTGTAATTTGTTCAGCCATTCCCCAATTGATGAGCCTCCCTTCAGTTTCTAATTCTTTGTCACCACAAAAAGAATTGCTATAAATATTTTAGTACATTTTGGGCCTTTTCCTCTTTATTTCATCTCTTTGGGGTATAGATTTAGCAGTGCTATTGCTGGGTTAAAAGGCATATACAGTTTAATGACTCCTTGGCATAGTTGCAAACTGCTTTCCAGAATGGCTAGATTAGTTCACAGTTCAGTAGCACACTGGTGTACCTGTTTTCCCACATCCTTTCCCGCATTTGTCATTTTCTTTTTTATCATCTTAGCTAATCTTATAGGTATGAAGTAGTATGTCAGAGTTGTTTTAATTGACATTTTTAAATTATTACTGATTTAGAGCATTTTAAAAATATGACTCTCGATACCTTTGATTTCTTCCTCTTAAAACTGCCTGTTCATATCCTTTGCTGTTTTTGTTCAGTTGTTTTTGAGTTGTGTCTGACTCTTTGTGGATTTTTCTTGGCAAAGATACTGGATTGGTTTGCCATTTACCTCCCTAGCTCATTTTACAGATGACCAAACTGAGGCAAACAGGATTAAGTGACTTGTCTAGGGTCACATAGCTGTTGTCTGAGGCTTTTGAGCTCACAAAGATGAGTCTTCCTAATTCCCGGCCCAGTGCTTTACCCACTGTACCACCTACCTGTCCTGCTCATATATGTTGACCATTTATCAATTAAGGAATGGACCTTATTCTTATACATTGGCTCAGTTTCCTATGTATTTGAGAAATGAGACGTTTATCAGAGAAACTTGCTCCTAGCTTATTCTCATTGCAGGTAATGCTTGCTCTTGGTTTTAGATAGATCCTACTTATCATTTTAAGGAAAGCTTCATTTATTCCTGTGCTTTTTGTTTTTTTTTTAAACAGGAAGGGGTGTTATATTTTTCAAAAGCTTTTTCTGCATTGAATGAAATAACCGTATGATTTTATTTAGATCATTATCGATCTTTACTCCATTTGTGTGATCTTTTTTTGTGTGCAGTCATCTTTTTTATTGTAGTATGTTATGTTTTCCCCAAATTAATAGTTTTTTATTTTTTCCAATTACATGTAAAGTTATTTTTCAACATTTATTTTTATAAGATTTTGAGTTACAGTTCTCTCCCTTCTCTCCCCCTTCTCCATGACAGGAAGCAATCTAATATAGGTTATATATGTACAATCATTTAAACATATTTCCATATTAGTCACGTTGTGAAATTTGTATGATATTCTTGAGTATTGTCCAGCAATCTGTTACAAGAACTTTTTTCTTGAGTCAATGAACTTTTTTGGTACTATTAGACAATAGGTTAAAAAAAATCTCTGGAGTTACAAAGAGATAATATCATTTAATTATGAACTTTCTGAAAGCAAAGGTAGTTTATTTTTACTCTAGGAACTTTCATGTCTTGTAAAAGAGGTTTTTGTGGTATAGAGGAATATTGGACTAGTAGTCATTGGGATCGGGGTTTCATTTCCACCTCAGACACTTACTAGCAGTGTGATCATGGGCAAAACTGGGGATTAAAATACATTGCATTATCCGTTTCAGAAGGTTGTCATGAGTAAAATGGTTTGTAAACCTGAAATTGTTTTATAAATGTGAATTACTATCACCATTAGGTCCCTTCCTATTCTCAATCTGTGATCCTATCATTGTGTGATCATGTGCATAGGAAGTACATGATATACATTAGTTTAGAATGTTGTTTATGCTCTTACATGACCCTTTCTGAGTCCCAATATGTCCTCCATATCATTACTTTTTCCTCTTGAGGATTCATCTCCTCAGCTCAGAGGTGTGTGACTAATGGTGAATTGCTGACAGAGCAAAGCCCTGAAGTGGAATTGTTATCACAACCCAATATGTCAGGTTTGCCAGGCAGAAAAGACTCTTCAGAATACCTGAGGCAATGGATTCCTTCTGAATTTCAAAAGAGCTATGATATCAGAATGGTATGCTACTAAAATTCCTGGAACCTAATAGCAGTCAAGATACTGTTCACTAGGAAAGAATTGAGGGTAAAGTGTGACTCATGCTGCAAGGGAAAACTTCTTGCTGCCTTAATTAGCTTGTCTAAAAATGGAATGATGCCAGTTCAGTGATTTCATTTTATCTGTTACATTTCTTAATCCTGGACATTACTTGCTCCTTTTCATTTTCAAATAAGCAAAAAGCAAGAGAATCTTGGTGTACAATTTTTGTAATAAGATCCTTAGGCCTAAAAATTCATCTACATTCACTCGTATCCAAAACTTATAGCTCTAAACAGAGCCTGGTTTTCTGAATATATTCTCTTTATTAAGCTGAAGCACTAACATTGTTAGCTCAAAACCCTTGCACCTAGTATGAAGTTTTATGAAAATGATTAGTATTTCCTCTCCACTATACTAATAACATAAGGAGAAAATTAAAGATAACTAAATAGAATACATTATCTCTTTTTAATTTTTTGAAGTTTTGCTGATGCTTTTTATTATTTTCACATTACAATTATTTCCCAATAGCAGCCCCATTGTAATCTTTTAGCAAAGAAAAAGTTAAGCAAAACCAACTGACAGTGACTAAATCTGATGGGCATATGCAACATTTTTCACTTAGCGTTCCCTGTTTCTCTACTGACATATACTGGCTATTTTGTCTACATCTCATCTAAGGAAAGAATACTGGACTTGGAGTCATTGGGATCTGGGTTCAAATTCCACTGCAGACACTTAACTAACAATGTATTTATGGGCAAAATTGGGGAGAAATACTTCCATTACCTATTTCACAGAGTTGCCATGAGTAAAGTGTTTTGTAAAGTGGAATTTACTACTAAGTTGGCATATACATAAATTCCAAACCCTCTTTTACTGAGAAGAAATTTGGTGATGTTTTTCTCTATTGTGAAATATCTAAATTGACTATTTCAAAACTTGATGTGATTATATTGTTTCATTGCAATAAAAAAAGCCTTGATAGTAAACATTATCATCAATTTAGCAAACACTTTTGGAAGGAAATTATGTTTGAATTGAGCTTTAAAGGATGGATAACAATGCAGCAGAGAAGAGGAAAAGAGTACCTTCCATGCAAAGACAGCCTGGGACGGGTCATCCTGGGAAGTTATTGGCCAGGCATATATACGAAAGGGCTTTTTTCCTTTCTCAAAATAAAATATCATTGTTAGTCAAAACAAGCCTCAGTCAATAATTTATAATATTAAAAATAATTTTTTCTTACAATATATAAGCCATCCTTATGGTTATCATAGAGTTTAAAGCTAGAAGGCATCTTGAAATCATTTCTAGAATAAATGTCCTCATTTTAATTGAAAATATTTTATTGAAAAATTTTTTTCAGTTACTTCCCAATATCCTTTCTCCCATCACAGAGCTCTTTCTCATAAATAAGGCAAAGCCAGCTGACATGGTGATTGCATTTGAGAGTATAACATTCCATACCTATAGCTTACCACCTCTCTTCCCATCCCCTCATTTTACTGATGAGGAAAATGAGGCCCAGAACATTTATTCATCTAAGACCACACAAGCAAGTAAGTACTAGAGCCAGCATTTAAATCTAGAGCCTTTGACTCCAAATTCAATGCTCTTCCCATCACTACACCATACTGTTAGAGACTGCTTCTATTATCCTTGGCTTCAGAATGTGTTCTGTGTCTTAAGCCAAGGCTTTGCAAGATAAGGCAATGCAAGCTAAGCCAGTCCAGTTCTGGAAATGATTTTTGAAGGAAGATGAAGGCCCTCAAAGGATTACTGGAGGGAGTATAGAGTAATGAAAAGAATGTTGGAGTTAGAGTCAGAGAAATCTGGTTCCAAATCTCAGTTCTATTTCTTACTACCTGTGTGACCTCAGTACAATCATTTAATTTTTCAGAGACTCAGTTTCTTTGCTTATAACATTGGGCACGGGGATTAGACTGGATGATTTCTGAATTTTAGAATTTTTTTTTTACTACTTCTCATTTAAAGTGTGACAGAGATGCATTTATCCAGGATAATAGATATGTCATGTGATCAGGGCAGAAGGAGGGAGGAAAGGGAAAGCAAAGGACCATAGGGGATGAAGAGTGGCATAGGAATTCCAAATCTACCATGTGGCCTATCGTGTCTTTTGAGGTCTTGTAAGAGTTTCTTCTTGCACCAGTTGCTTCAAACATCACACCCTCCTGCTCCTCCTCTTCCTCCTCCTCCTCCTCTTTCTTTGTTTGAAGGGGGCTTCAGGGATCCATGAAAGGATGAGTTGACAAGGAGCTATCAGCAAAGTGGAAAGAACACTAGATCTGGAATCAAAAGACCAATTTTCAAATATTGACTCTGCTGCTTATTGCCTGTGTGACACAAGGTGAATCATTTCAACTGTTTGGGCTCCCCTTTCCTTGTCTCTAAAATGAGGAGGTCAGACTAGATTGTCTTTAAAGTTTCTTCTAGCCCTAAATTTATGATCCTGTGAAAAACTTTGCATTTTAAAATAGCAAATCATTATTAATGAACAAGGTTATTTATAGTGCAATACTTTTTGTATAATGCTGGTTCTCCCTTTAAGGATAAGGACCAAAGTTGTTTCATGGTATTTGCAGCATCACCTCTATTATTTTGAGGAGGATAATCATAATCTAATGGTGGATATATGCATGTTTCAGCTAATGTTTAACAATAGTCAATAAGCTTAGAGGCTGTCTGATGTTCAGCATAAACCAAAATATTAGAAATAATCATTTCTTGAGCTATGAACAATTTACCTTATGCTGTTAATTATGAAAAAATAAAATTGTAAAGTTGAAGGGGCCTTCACACATCAAGGGAGTCTTTTCTGGTACTCTCCTTTATATTTTGCATTGGCTACTAGATAGCCTCTCAGGCTGAAGTTGGACATTATCCCATTTTTGTACATTAAATGTAACATTCATTTCATTCTCTGTGAATCTAAAGAAATCTCTGCAGACGTGCTCCTGCCAATATCTTTGAATATTTGTCTTATTCTCATTACATTTAATGCTCTCTCATTTAAATGTTATTCTTTGTATGCCAAATGATAAATGCAGACCCATTGAAACATATATTTGTGTTCTGACTAATTGACATATTCCATCCCTTGCTTCTGTCTCTGGAAGTGACTCTTTTGCAGATGGCCAAAGTGGGGTGAGTAGAGAAGATGTTTCAACCAACAAGGGTGTTTATAAAGCTTTACTGAATGCTTCAATTTAAATGGTGCAAAACCATCTTGGTCATTGTCCCTCAGCGAGAGCAGAAGCTAATGTGATTTTTCCGGCAGGCCATTGAGATTACTCATGTACCATAGGCTGAATTACTCCATTACGGGATACTGCAGCTGAGAAAACAAAATGTGGGCCACATTATTCAAGTGTAACTCTGGCACACACAGAATTTGATTGGCTTTACAGGGCCTCAGAAATGTTATTGTTTTTGTCCTTACACAATTCTGCAATTGAAGTTCTTACATAAAGGAACATCCTGGGAATAGTGGTTAAAGTAAGAAAAATAAGTCGTTAAGTTTCTTCCTGTACGAGCCAGGGGCTGTTGGAAATGCTTGTTTCTTCTTGATTTTTCTGATCTTCTCAATGATGGGAGGATTGTAGTGTCTGGAGCCTTGAGTGTTGGTTCTTCATTTCCTTGCCACCAATGCATCATGGGACCTTATTCATTATCTTTAAGGGGTGTTTCTGTGTAGGCACAGAGGCCCTGGGAGTGGCAGTACCTCCCAAACCACTTCTCGTGCTTCTAGTATGGTCCTCACAGTCAACTCCTCTGGAGAGGGGGCCAGACATTTCCATCAACTGACACTCAAATGCCACACACAGCATAGGTAAACCAGCCTAACTGAAGCAGCAGGGCATCCCGAGAGAGACAAGAAGGAGCATGTCCCATGCATATGTCAAACCATCACCACCTTAACTACCATCTCCCTACGGATACTTATAGAGACAGACTAGGACCTGGAATCCAAAAGGCTAAGGAACGGAAATGTTTGTAGCCCAGTGCCCTCAGCCATCATCCTGGAAGCAACTTATGGGGAGATGTAGCCTGGTAACTGCTCCGGCAAGTGCTACAGTCATAGCTACTGAAGATCCAGAAAAGAAAGTTATCACCACTAAAATCCCTGGCACTGTCAGATGGTTCAACATTAGAAATGGATGTGATTTTTTTTCCAGTGGAAATGATATTAAGGAAGAGGCATTAACATCTGCTTTGCTATTGTACCCTAAGGACCATAGGATTTTTCCATCTTATTTACTGCTAAAATTTCCATATACATTTTCTCCTCTATTAGAATGGGAGGTCCTTGAGAGCAAGTACTGTCCTTTCCATTTGTATCTCCAGTTCTTAGCACAATGCACTCAATAAGTGCTTAATATATACTTATTCATTCATGCCTTATAGAATAGACAAAAAAACTCTACATTTTGTATTCCTGCCCTTCCTGTATATAGGATTGCACACATCAACCTGGCAGAAAAAGTATCTTTAGAAAAGATATGTCAATGCTTATTGGCCTTCGGAAAATCCTTCTTTAGCATAACCTGATTGTAGTAGTAGTAGTAGTAGTAGTAGTAGTAGTAGTAGTAGTAGTAGTAATGGTGTTGTTGGTGGTGGTGATGTGGTAGTGGTAACAACTAGCATTTACATAATGCCTACTATGCTAAGTATTTTACAAATATTATTATTTGATCCTCACAACCACCCTGGGAAGTAGGTGCTATTATTATCCCCATTTTATAGATGAGGAAACTGAGGCAAACAGAGATTAAATGACTTGCCCAGCTGAGTAAATGCCTCAGGCTGGATTTAAGCTCAGATCTTCTGGACTCCAGGTCCAGTGCTCTATCCATTGTGCTGCCTACATGCCTCTCTCTTATAATTGAATCTCATTTATCAGTGCTAGTGAAAAGAGACCATCTTTTCATGGCCTCAAAAATGTGAGGCCAGAATATTTATGAATAGGGCAATTGAATTGTGGAAATTATACTGTAATACTTCATAATTCTCAATATTAACTTGAAGCTGGGACTGTCAAAGTACAATTTTGACGTTAGTGGTTGGAGGCAGCTGGATGGCATAGTGAATAGGACACTGGCCCTAGAGTCAGGATAGACCCAAGTTCAAATCCCACTCAGATGCTTATTAGCTATGTGACACTGGGCAAGTCATTTAATCTTTGTTTGCCTCAGTTTCTTCATTTGTAAAATGAGGATAATAATATATACTTCCCAGGGTTACTGTGAAGATAAAATGAGATAACATATATAAAGTGCTTTGTAAATCGTCAAGTGCGATTATTATTACTATTATTTTAGTTATAATAGCCTAAATTTTGAAGATGATTGCTCTCTTGATTAAATGATACACTAGTAACATGTCAAAAGTGATTCATCTGTTAGCACATTATACATTTTGACCTTGAAACTAAAAGCAAGCATCAAGTGAAGAGAAATGCGTGTCTCAATAAATTCAGATGTGTTTGTTTTTTCTCTTGGTCTTGTTATGAAATATCTTTTTATAGTAAAAGAACAAAAATTAGTAGTTTTAGTTTAATGACATGAATATTCTATTCATCTGTGATTGATTCGATTTGACATTTTGTCCAACTTTGTATACTTAGCTCTTATGAGCTACTAAGTAACACATTTTTTTTCCCCTTCTTCTTTCATGGTAAATTCTTTAATACTTTCCTATTTCAGTGTAGAATTAGAGAAGTTACTGTGAGGAAGGAGACAGTTTATTTCAAAAAATGTCAAAACTATAGATCTTTTATTATTTGAGTACTGACAAACATGTTTTTAGAAAAGAAAGCACTGTCTCCCAGAGTAAATAATGATGATTGGAATTAGCAGGTGTTAAACATTGCTTTTCTCTCCTTTATTTGCATATTTTATAAATAAACTTTTTGTTGTTATTGTTGGTATATGACATGTCTGTTTTCTAAATGAGAGCATGGGCAGACTTCTGTTTCCTGAGTGTTTTGGGAAAGGCAGAGTTGGATAGGAAGCAGAAGTATAGCTGGCTGAAAGAGATATAGCTAGCAATTTTGACACTTGAGGTGATTCAGTTAGAGGCAAGGGGACACTGACTGATGATAGCAGAAAGAGTGACTCAGGGAAATCAGCTCTGGGTAGGGGGAAAGCAAAGACCAACAGGCCACAGAGGATGTGGCTGAGGAGGATGCCTACCATCTGGTAGACTCTGTTTGAACTAATTATTCATGCTAAGTGCGAAGTGCAGTTATTTCTATGCTCTAGGTAGGCTATCAACATCCTTTAAATTTTGGCTCCAGGCACTGTGCCCTAGTTACAGTTCAAATAGGAGGGCAAGAGTCCTAATCAATCAACAAAGTAGGGACTATGGAGCAATAAGATGCTTATTATAATTACAAGCATGAATATACAATGGACAGCTTGCTGGAGAGTCCTTGTGGAGCACAGTAGATTACACACAGTACTATCATTGTCTTTTTTTTTCTTTTTTTTTTAATATCTTCCTTTTTTTTTTTTTTGTCCTGCCTTTGGTATTTTCCTGAGATACCTAACTTTGCTATCCCTTAAAACTATACTTGCAAATTTATAGACCTAAGCTTCTAACCTATTTCTCAAGTTAAATATTGGGACCAATTCCTGCTGAATGAACATGCAAAGGTAATTGTCCATGCCAAGTCCTGAGTTAAAAACTTTCCTTCAATAATTATATGATTAGGTCATACCAAAGTCCCATTTCATGTCACTTGATTTGTGTCTAGTGTTTCCAGTTCCTCAAAGCTGGAGCAATTGAAATGTTCTGAACTTCCTAGGGAATCTGTCACCAATAATAACACTAGTTATAGACACTTAGGATACTCTTTATTTTACAAAATACTTTATGCACATGATCTCATTTGATCCTCACAAAATTCCTGTGAGTTAGGTTGTATAGACGTATTTCACAGATGAGACAACTGAGGCTCAAAAAATCATCGATGGGCATTTGTTACATACCTACTATATTCCAGGCACTATACTTGATGCAGGAGATAGAAAGATAAAAGTAAACTAATCCCCGCCCTCAAGATTAATGGACACACTTATAGTTACACAGATAGTGTGTGATAGAGTTTGGATTTCATTATAGTTGTAAATTCACTTTTCTTTCCACTAGACCACAACAGTGCCTGGCACATGGCTGGATGCCTAATAAGTGCCAGTTGATTGATTGCTTCAAAAATTACCACTTGCAACTGAGATATACTCACTATATACATAGACTCTGTCTTGTGCTGTAGAACCACATCTCAAAAGTCTGCCATATTCAGGGACGTAAAAATAATTTACAAACCTCCAACCTCCATTCTCAGAAGAGACGTACATAAATAACTGACTAACTGTGCCTTTAGGGGCTAACCTTTTTCTTCTAAAAAATTATATATATATATATATATATTATATATATATGTATCTATGTATACATACACATATGTTTATACAATATGCAGCATACCGGACTGGTTTAAAGTAGTTTAACCAACTAGAAAAAGCAGCGGGTAATGGACAGTGAGTTGGCCTCAACTTAGGAAGATCTGAGTTCAAGTCCCACCTGTGACAAGCACTGTGCTTGTGACTCTAAGCAAGATACTCAGTTTCTCAATACTTAAGAGAACTCTCTAAGACTCTAAATTGCAGAGAAAATGTATTGTTAGAGGGAGTTTCCTAATGGGCCACTATGGAGCTCCCTACCTCAATGAAATAACACTCTGGGTCAACTTTCCTCTCCCTCTTCCCACATTCAACAACACCAAATATTACTTTTAACCCTAAGTCAATAAAAAAGGAACATATTGATCAAGGTCTATAATTTTGCACACATTATATACTTAAAATCAACCCTATGCCTTGTACTTTCTTCCAAAATTACAAAGTTTTACTGTCTGCTGGACCTTGTGTACTGGGAACCAGGGCTACTTTCAATTCTTTGCCTTTTGCAGTTATGATTTCATCACACTACTCTATACCCAAATGCAGTATGGAGAGCATTATTCTACTTTAGAAGGTTTTATTTGCCTTGGGTTTTGCAAGTTTTCCAAAAGAATCATAAAATTGAAGATATTTTAATGAACCTGGGAGACATCACTTTATTTATGGTCTACTTAGGCAGTTCTTGTGTGAGGGGCCCTCTTTTGTTTTTTCCAGGATAGTAACATGGCCAAAGAAAAGCATATCTTAGTAGGAGAGGGATGATTGGAATGGCACTCTTCCAAACAATGACAATTCATCATGTAGCAATAATTTACTGAAGTATTTGTAAAAAGCAAATTTCTGTCAGTAGTTCATATGGTAAACTTGTCTTCCTTTCCTTACAGCTACCATTTCCACAGTAAGTAAAAGTGAAGAGTCATATTTTTCCTCTTTCTTTCTGGGTATTGTATTGGAACAAAATTCTGATAAGCAGAAAAATACCCCTTTTTATCTCTTTTTTTTAAGTTAAGGCAAATGCTTGTCTTTTGATGCTGTTACCTTGAGAAGTATTAACTATAATTCCAAAGGGTCCTCAGAGTCCCTGGTAACTCATCAGGATATCCATGGTATTGGTTTTTCCATGTTTTCCCAGAAAACTACTGCTCTCAGAATCCCATGGTCTCTTCACTGTTGATCTTTGAGTTTCCATCTTGAATGACAAGTGAGGAATTTTCTAAAATGAATACAGCAATTAGTCTTGACCTGAAAAGGAGAAATATTTCTTCACACTAATAAGAGATGGCATTAGTTGTTGCAGAGAACCAAAATAAAACTTTCATTCAGATCTTTCCATTTTGATTCAGCTGCTATGATTTTCTGTCTTACTGTAAAATAGTAGTGATTGGTGTGTTAAACCAGCAATAGAATAGAGGGTGTTTGCTAATGGAGCATTCTGGAGCTCCATGTATCAATTAAATAACAGTTCTAGGTCAACTTTTCTCTCTCTCCCTTCCCACATTCACACAGCACTGAATGTCATTTTCATCCCTAAGTAAATAAAAGGTGAACACTTTGAATAAAGGTATACGTTCAGAAGTAATTCTGTCAATCACTGAAGTGTTGTAATTTCTATCAGAACAGAAATCTGCTTTAGGAACATAAGCAGGGGTTGCCTTGGATTTTGCAAGTTTTCCAAAAGCAACAGGAGCCGGCTATAACCAGTTCTAGTCAATTGTTAAATTTTCAGTGTGAGCATTTAGACCTCAGAAATAAAAATTGTAACAAATCAGGGTTTGATTTATTGCTTTGTTGATTGCCTAGATTCGAGAAAGTATAAATAATTCAGATTAAATTTAAAAGTGCATATGCATACTTCTCCTCCTCCAACCCCTAGAGATCCTGGTTGTTAAACATTTACTAGCATATTTCTGTGTTTCTCTGTAAATGTTTCTTGAACTCATCAGGATTACAATAGAAGGCTTAGGGAATGATGTCATCTCCAGACTAGAGACCTTGTGACTATAGGCCAATAATGATATTAAGAATAATAATTGACATTTATATAACTCTTTCAGGTTTGCAAAGTATTTTATATCTGTTACCTCACTGGAGCCTCATAACACCCTTGAATATAAGCAGCTGTTAATATTATTACTCATTTCTATTTGTGTAGTCAAATTAACTTTGATAATATAAACTCTATAGGTGACTAAAATGAAAAAAAGGTGAGAAATCAATAAGTCTGTTTTCTAAATTTAATGTTGGTTTCAAGTTTTGCTTTATTTAAAGTGAACATGGAAACTAACACCTGTTGCTTTGGGACTTTTACCTCGGTGCAGAAGAGAATAGATAGGGGGAGTTCATTTAGGTTTATTTCAACAAACGTTTAAGCACAGTTCAAGGCACTGTGTTAGGTCTTGAGATTGCAAGAGAAAAGTTTTTCTATTCAATTATAAACTCTTTGAGGGCAGGAGCAGAAACTTTTTTTATGTTTGAATCCTTGGTACCTTGTGGGTGAGAAAAATGATGATTTTTCTCTTATATTAATAATCATTTATTGAATTAGGACCAGGATTTTTTCAGAAGCCTATAGGTTGTTTAGTCTCTGAAGAATATTGTTGATGGATGAGATTGCCTAAATCACCAGGAGGTGAATGTGATCCTAGGTGGGAGACCCCACCCAGCTAGAGAAATTTATAAAGAATTTAATCTAAGCTAAATTCCAGTCTATTTTGTTCCAGTCTGCCAGGTGGGAATAGAGGTGGATCCCCTTTTGTCTTGATTACCCTAGTCCTGGATAGTCAGGTCAAGACTAATTGCTGTGTCCAAGACCAAGGATCAGAGTCTTGTCTCCACCCCTGCCCCATCCTCTCATCAGAATAAGCCCACTTCTCATTATAATTAATATCCATTTTTCTCATTGTTAACCAATTAGAGTTGATTGCCACCCTCCAGAACACCAACTCTTCCAAAGGCATTTAAGCATTGAGTAGGGTCTTTGGCAATCAAGAGTGCCACTGATCCCTTTTATTAATTATTTGCTAGCAATGATTAATAAAATGATTAATTACCCAGAAACTATGTTTTTCAAACTTTTTATATATCACATGGGTTACTTTATATATATTAGGTGCTTAACAATAACCTTTCAATTAAATAGAGACATTCACTTTGTACTACTGTGTTATAAGAAAGTTTGAGCGTTTGTACTCTCTCAGTAAAATAATATGTGTATAATACTCCAGAAATTAATACCCATGAACCAAAGTTAGTAATAATACAGTAGCTGACATTTATACAATACCTCAAGGTTTACAAAAACACTTTACCTATCTCTTTTGATCATCACAGCAACCAGGCTTGGTAGGTACTTTAGATATTAGTAATAATTACTCACAGTAGAATGCAATTACACCCTTGGAAGTCAGGGAGAATTTTAATTTTTGCTTTTGTATCCTCAGCATCTAGCACAATGCCTGGCATATAGTAGGGCCTTAATAAATGTTTTTTGAACTAAATGGAATCATGACCATTTTACAGATAAAGAAACTAGTGCTAAGAGAGCTTAAGTCATTTGTACAGGGCACATAAGTGGTAAGTTCCATACTTCAAACCCAGGTTTCTCTGTACTCCAAGATCAGTGCTCTTTCCACTGTACCACAATGGCTAGAACTGTTATGTTGGACTGGTTATACCTGGGAAAATGAAAAAAAGTTTAAATCACAAAATTGCTCAAAAAATTATTTTGAAGATTGAGTAATAATTCAATTGATGACACAAAGAGTTCTTAAAGTAATTCTTAAAGATCTGTAACTTCTACTCTTAGTCATAGAGGATTGTAGCAGAAATGCACTCCCAATTGCTCAATGAATGCCCAGTTGTTTGAAGAGGATTGCTTGAGAAAAAGTGTGACCAGTTGAGAAGAGAGTAGAGCAGGTTATGGGTTGATAGCTAAGTTCTTGATGTGACTGAAATCTGTAGGAGTTTCTGTGGCTAGGAATGAATTGTTCTTACTCTGAAAGAGACCCTCATGAGATGGATCTGTTGATTAACATAATATCTTAGTCAAAAATATATCATATCCAGCATCTCTCTCTCTCTCTCACTCACTCACTCTCTCTCTCTCTCTCTCTCTCTCCATACATACATACTTAGATACATACATATATGTATATATACAGATATATGTCACAATCATTTATTAAGCACCTGCTATGTGCCAATTACTATGCTGGACTTCAGAGATACAAAAACAAAAATCTAAGATGAAACAGTCCTTGCCCTCAGAGAGCTTATGATGTAACAGGAAATAATATGCACCTATGTAGGTAGGTATATACAAAACATATATAAGGTGATATCACCTCAGAATAGTAGTTGGTGATGAGGAACTCCGATAAGGCCTTATGTAAAAGGTGTCTTTTGAACTAAGTATTGAAGGAAACCAGGGGAGATGAGGAGGGAGTGCATTCCAGGCATGGGGACAGCCAATGGAAAGGCAATAGAGTTGGGAGGTGGAGTGAGGAATAACATGTATGGGGAGTAGCAAAGAAGCCCAGTTTGGCTGAATAGGTAGGATCATACCAGGTTGTGAGGAATTTAGAATGACAAAAGAGTTCATTTTTTATCCTAGAGGTAACAGGGAGCCTCTAGAGTTTATTGAATAGGTGGGATGATGATATAGTCAGTGCTATACTTTAGGAGAATAATTTTGATTAGATGTGTGGATGTATGTGAGAGACTTGGGGAAGAGATAACCAATTGGGAAGCTATTGCAATAGTTTAGGCAAAAGGTAATAAGAGTTTGAACTAAGACCATAGCTACATAAATAGAAGGGAACATATGGGAAAGATGTTGTGAAGGTACAAATGGTAAGATTTCTTGAAAATTGATTAGATGTGTGGGGTTAGACAGAGAAGTAGAGGATAACACTGAGACTGTGGTTCAAGATGACTGGAAGGATGCTGGTGCCTACAGAAGAAACATGAAAGTTTGGGAGAGGGATAACTTTTTTTGGGGAAAGATAATCTTGGACATGTTGTATTTGAGATACCTATAGGACATCCTAATTCTAAAGTCCATTATATTGTTTTTGATGCTGGATTAGAGCTCAAGAGAGAGGCTATGGTTAGATATATAGATTTGGGGTCATTTGCATAGAAATGATAGATGATGAGGTTACAAAATGAGAGATTAGAGAGAAAAAGGAAAAAAAAACTCTGGGAAAAAGCCTTGGAATACAACCACAGTTAAGGAGCATGTCATAGCTAATGATACAATGAAAGAAGCTAAGAAAGAATAGTCACATAGACAGGAGGAGAACTAGGAGAGAGATGTATTACCAAAACACAGAGGGAGAATTTTCAGGAAAATGTAACAGTATCTAAGGCTGCAAAGAGATCAAGGAGGATGAGGACTGAGAAAAGGCCATTGGATTTTACAATTAGGAGATCACTGAATTTGAGAGAGAGTAATTTCAGTTGCATGTTGAATTCAGAAACAAGATTATAGAGGCTATCTATACAAATACACACACACACATATACACACACATACATACACACACACATATATATCTCCAAAAGAACCATTTTATAATATATATTCAGTTATACTAAAAATCAAATCATATTCTTCCAAATAAAATCACAGATGGCAAAATCCTGATATAATATTGTTAACCTAAAGGTGGAGGGATGTTGCCTTTCTCATCAGCACCAACATTCTATTTTACTTTCCAACAAATTTTATCACCTTCTTCAAGCAGCGATCCCACCAGTGTTTACAAATCATTTACTTCATGATAGAAGTTACTGGTAATGAGAACAAAATCTAAATTGTTATGAGTTTCTTCTAATTTAAGATTGATTTAAAAAAATTAAGAGAAAGCATCCTGGATAGTGTAAGTTAGTGGTGTTTGGTGGTGATGTTGGTGATGGTGGAGTGAGTGGGTGGGTGTAGGAGAGTATAATTTGATTTGTAAAAATTCAATTTATAGAGTTTTCAAGAGTGTGTCTGTTTCATAAAGTGAACTACATCTGTATAAAATTAATTTGTACTAAGGTCATCCAGATAGGGAGTTTCATGTAATTAAAATTTGATATAACTATCCTCTGTTGTCTTAGTAAAGTTCAACTTGTACTGTTGAGGGCTCTTGTATGGGAGCTATATAGCTAATTATTATTTGATATGGCTATTCCCCAGAACCTGATAGATAGCAGCCTGAGAGAGCTTAATGTTTTTGAGGGTAGAAATGGATTGTTTCCAGATTTAGGAAATGATAGCCTTAGTACATTCCTTAAACTTTTAAATGTTTTGAATACCGATGGAAAGAGCTAGTATTTTTTTTTGTTGATAGACTTTAGCATCACTTTCTACTGAATAGTTAGATTCATTCAGTATTGAAAAATTTCTATAATCACTTGAAGTAGATATCACATAAAATTATCATTGTTGTTGACTTTGGAATACTTTATTCATGTTTTAACATTTTTCTAAAGTTTTAAAGTTCCATCCCACAACATTTGCTATGGATAAACAATTCTTTCTTCAGTACATTCACAATAGATCTTCTTTTCACAGCTCAATGAAGCTGTCACTTTATTAATTTTGTTTTGTAAAGGGTTGTTTACCTCATTAGAAATATCTCAGTATGTCAGGCGTGCTGCCACCAGGTGGTGGTAGTGGATTCTAGTCATCTGAGTCAAGCTACAAAGCATACATTTTCTATCTTCAATCCATCAAAACTACCAAGCATTAATTAACATTAATAATAATAGCTAACATTTGTATCGTGCTTACTATGTGCCATGCACTGTGCTAAACACTTTATGATCATAATCTCATTTGATCTTCACAACAACCCTGGGAGGTAGGTACTATTGTTATCCTTATTTTACAGGTGAGGAAGCTGAGACAAACAAGGGTTAAATGACTTGCCTAGGGTCATATAGCTAGTAAGTGTCTGAGGCCAAATTTAAACTCAGTTCTTCCTGACTCCGGGCCTGGTGCTCTATCCCTTGTGTCTACCATGTGCCAGACACTGGATTTGGTGCCAGGGATGCAAGTACAAAGAGTGAGAGAATTCTTACTCCTGAAGAATTTAAATTCTAATGGGGATAGAACAAGTGATTGTTTGGCCTTCATTTTTGGAAAAGAACCAGTGATATCATGGGATGACATCTTGACTTGTGTGTGAATTGTATTTAAGTGAAACAGAGCTGCAAAAGTCATCAGCTTCACTCTTGATTCCAGAATCATCAAAGTCCAGTGGCAAGACAAAAGTCAGGATGAATGGTGATGGCCCAGGATGCAGTAGATGACCTTGGCATCTTTGATGTCTGACCAGTGCGTGCTTCAGCTGCCTTCATGGCTGAAAGAACAAATTGTTCTCATTTGCCCGTTCCACCGGGAGAAGTCTTCACATGCTTGGGGCAGACATTTCCCTTTAAACAGTTCAATCACTTTTCTTAAATAATTCTCAATTTTTACCCAGAATGATTGGATTAATTTACAAGTCTACTGCCAATAACAGCGTATTAATTTTCCTGTTTCCCTGTATCCTCTCAAATGTTGTTCAGTTCTGGTTTTTGTCATGCTTGTTATTTTGCTTTATGTGAAGTGAAACTGGAGAGCTATTTGAATTTGTATTCCTTTCATTATTACTGATTTGTAGCAATTTTTCATATGATTGTTCACAATTTTTCTTTTGAAAAATTTGTTCTTATTTATTGAACACTTAAATATTGGGGGGAATGGGTCTTGGTCTTAGGTTAACTTGCTATGTATCTTGTATATCAGGCTTTTATCAGAGATATTTGATGCACTTTCTTCCTCATTGGTTTTCTTTTTTGTCCTGGATGGATCGATTGTGTGTGTGTGTGTGTGTGTGTGTGTGTGTGTGTGTACATGTATATGTGTGCGTGAAAAGCTTTTACATTTTGCATAGTCAAAATTATTTATTTTCAATGTTATTATTTCTCCTATCTCCTTTTTTAGTCAAGAATTCTCTTCTTAGCCTTTATGCGTGTGTGTGTGTGTGTGTGTGTGTGTGTGTGTGTGTGTTTGTGTGAAAGGTATCTTTTTCTATTCTATCCTACCTAATTTTAGTGATATGGCTTCTTGTTTTTAGATTGCATATACACTTGGAATTTGTACGTAGTGCTGGTCTAACCCTATTTTCTGTCAAATTGTTTTCTGGTTTTCACAAAAGTTCTTATCAATATAAAGACTCATTCCTGAATATTTTATATCCTTAGGTTTACCAATACTGTGATACTGGGTTTGATTGTTTCTGATTCATGTTTAACCATTCTTTTCCACTGATCTTTATTTTCTCTTTATTAACCAATATAATATAATGTTGGTGATTACTACTTTGCAAAATAGTTTAATATCTGGAAGTGCTATTTTCCTTCTATTCTTAATTTTTTTCATTATTTTATAATCAGAAGATCATGAATTTAGAGCTGGAAGGTAATGTAAAATATTAAATATATTCTGATTATGTTATTTATATTATATTGTATAGAATCATGGATTTAGAGGCCATTTATTCTAACTCCCTTCATTTTATAGAAGAGAAACTGAGACTAAGTAAAATTAAGTGACTTGTCCAGATTCACGTAATTGGTATTTATCAGAGGAAGGACTTGAAGGCATGCGTCTTCTTAAGGCCAGTTCTCTACTACACCACTTTCCTTGAGTTTCTCAGAGTGAATTTTGTTATTATTTTGTCTAATAAGAGCTGCTTTTGTTTTCAGTTATATTACAAAAATATGTAAATTTAGGGTCCTATTGAAAGAAAACACAACAAAATTAGAATTATTTTTCATACCCTAATTCTCATTTTCTGATATACTAGAACATATCCTCAGACCATGTCTCCCATATGATTTCTTTCTCTGGCCAGGATATTTCTATCAAAGAAATGAGTGTGTGATTAGAAAGCACTTTATTCATGTTTTGTTCTGATAGCTACTGGTTTCATTGTGTTATTTCTCTAATAAGAGGATAAGTTCCTTTAGGGCAGGGTCTATAATTTGAGAGTTTTGGATATCCTACAGAGTGCCTAATGCAGTGCTGAACATAGAGTAAATGTTCAATAGATAATAGATACTTGTTGATTGAACAAGTGCAAAAGATGGAAACAAAGGCGGGTAATGGAGGATGAATACAAAAGCATGCCATGGACCCATAAGAATAGTTCAAAGCTGAAGATAATAAAATGTGCTTAAAGTTTATTGAGGAGAATAAGGGATCAAAGAATGAATAGTATTAATGGTTGTAGAAGATAGGTTGATGATGAGAGATAAGGCAGAATTATTCAACTCTTATTTGTTCTTTTTCTTTGCCAAAGAGAAGCATTTTTAGACTAGAAAGAACAGAACAAATATAGCTTATGAGATCACTGATAACCAAAATAAATGAGATAAACAGTGAGATAGCTAGCATTTACTTGTCTATTAGTTCAAGTCACCAGACTCACATGCATTACATTCCAGGACACCGTTCTACCCGGTGTTTTTGATCTGTGCTTAACCAGTCTGTTCCACTGATCTTTACTTTCTTTTTATTAACCAAGATAATATAATATTGATGATTACTTCTTCACAAAATAGTTGTGTTGGCTGAATAACTCTTAGTGATCTGTGTAAGATCTTGGAGAAATTCCATAGGTTTGGAGATGGGCAAATGTTTTTCTAATTTTCAAAATTTTCAAAAAAAGTAGAGAATGATAAATATAGGCTATTGAATTTGACTTAGATTCTTGGCAAAATTCCTGATTATGTTTTTAAGGGTGGTTAGTGAACATTTAGAAAAGGAAACTGTAATCATGAAGAATCAGCATGGCATTGTTAAGAACCAGTCATGTCAGACTAACCTCATTTGTTCTTTTATAATTAGACGGTAGATCAGGTAAACCTTAGAGATAGTTTAAACAGGTTTTTAACAAAGTGTTTAATGGAGTCTCTCATACTATTCTCTTGGATGAGATGGAGAGATAGCTAGGTAAAAGCATATTAAGGTGGAATCAGAAGTGATTCAATGGTTAAATCCAAGTCAGGTAACAAATCAATCAAGAAACATTTTTAAGTGCCTACTACATACCAGGCTCTATGCTAAGTGCTGGGAATACAAAGACAGTTCCTGCTCTGAAGAAAGGCACAGTTTAGTGGGAGAGACAACATATAAGCAGCTATGTGCAAACAAGATAAATGCAGAATAAGTTGGAAATAATTAACGAAGGGAAGACACTAGAATTAAGGGGGATTGAGAAAAGTTTGCTGTATCAAGTGGGATTTTAGTTGGGACTTGAAGGAAGCCAGAGAAGCCAGAAAACCAAGATGAGAAGGGAAAACATTCTAGGCCTGGGCAACAGACAGTCAAAATGCCTGCAGTGAGGCAATGGAGTTTTTTGTTTGAGGAACAGCAAGGAGGCCAGCATTGTTGGAGAGTAGAGTATGTGGTGGGAGAGGGGTAAAAGGTACAAAAAAGCCTGTTAACTTGGGGTCAGGTTATGAAGCGCTAGTTATTCATTAACTATTCAATGTCATTTTAGAATGAAGACTCTAGTCAGGGAAGAGAAGAGAAGGGAATAAATATTCATACAGTATCTACTGTATGCTAGGCACTGTGCTAAGCACTTTTTTTTTTTTAATAAATATTGTCTCAAATAAGATAAATGTTAATGGAATGCTCCAGGGATCCACACTGTCTAATATATTTACCAATTATTTGGTTAAATGTATAAATATCTTGCTTTTCATATTTACAGATGACACATGGAAAGGATCACTAACTTGGAAATCAGAATCAGGATCTTGACAGATTAGAACAATAGGCTTAGTAAAACAAAGAAATTTATTATTTTTTGCGTTCAATTTGTTTATGAAGATCTTTAAAAAAATTGATTTCATTTTTTCAACTAACAAAAATCTATATTCTCTCTATCCCCATCACCGAGATGGAAAGAAAAATTACCCTCCCTTTTTTTAAAAACAAATATGCATAATTGAACAAAACATATTCCCCCATTGGCCATGTCCAAAAAATAGATGCCTTAATCCCTGAGTCCATCACTTCTCTGTCAGGAGTTGGGTGGCATCTTTCACAAGATGAAATTTAATGAGAATGAATATATAGTCTTATACTTGGGTTCAGAAAATTAATTTACAAGTAAAAGATGGCATAAGGATGGTGAGATAGCAGTTCATTGAAAAAAGATCTTGTGACTTTAGTGAATTACAAGTTCAATATGAGTCAATGATGTTATTCCAGCAGGTGGAAAAAAAAAACCACAAACTAATGTGATCAGACTTCATTTAGAAGGCATAGTGCTTATGACTAAGGAGCTCATAGTCCCACTATAGTCTGCTCTGGTTAAACTACATTTAATAATAATAGTAGTAGTAGCAGTAGTAGTAGTAATAATAATAATAATAACGGTAACAACAACAATAATAGCTGCCATTTATAAATTGCTTTAAAGTTTGTAATGCACATTACAAATATTATCTCTTTTTATCCCCACAACTACTCTAGGAACTAAGTGCTCCTAGAATTATACCCATTTCACAGATGAGGAAAATAAAACAGAGGTTAAGTGACTTGCTCAGGGTTACACAAATAGTAAATGTCTGAGGTGGAATTTGAACTTAGTTATTCTTTTTTTTTTTTTAAGGCAATTGGGGTTAAGTGACTTGCCAAGGGTCACACAGCTAGTAAGTGTTAAGTGTTTGGAGGTCAAATTTGAACTCAGATCCTCCTGACCTCAGGGCCAGTGTTCTATCCACTGCACCATCTAGGTGCCCTTGAACTCAGTTATTCTAACACAGGTTCAGTGTTCTATCTACTGTGTCACCTAGCTGTTTTTAGATTTTAAGAATATTAATTTTGAAGAACCATATTTTAGGAAGGGCATTGATGAGCTAGGTGGAAAAGTAGATAAATCATCAGACTTGAAATCAGGAAGACTTTTGTTCAAATTCTGCACTAGATACTAGCTGTATGAAACTGAGTAAGGCACTTAACCTCCCAACTTCAGTTTTCTCATCTGTAAAATGGACAATAATAGTACTTCCCTAACAGGGTTGTTGTAAGGATCAAATTGCAGGTGGTAGAAATTGGACTAGATGGCACCTAAGATCTCGTTCAATTCTAAAATATGCATTTGATTAATTAACATGAATAACTGTGACTTGATAGATATTAAATTATCTTAATCACAATAATTTTTAAACATAGCTTTGTTTTAATACCTGTTAATATAGTATTCTGCATCAAACTGGCAAGGCCTTTAGAGTGTGTTACATAGCACTGATGGTATGTTTTAATAAAATCATTTTATATTCCCAGCGTCAATAGTAAATTCACAATCTGGTTATGTGGTCCTAAATTGAGCTAATTGCTAGTCTAGAAACCAAATCTCAAATTAGTGGTACTTACTCATGCATAACACCATCTATTACATTCACAGGAAATAATAAAGTGTAGAGAAAACTAAAAAATGCTGGGTAGCTTTTAAACAAAATTGCAATCTATTTTTTGGGGAAGTCTCATTTAAGGATCACATAAACATGTATTTTGGGGTAGACGATTCAATTTCCAGAAATAGTCTTAAGTGGGTTGTTTGATTGAAGAATGTCTATTTGAAGACGAAATACTCATTGTTTTTTTAAAACCCCAATTTCTTTAGTATTGGTTCCTTTCATCAAGCAACAGACTGTAAGCTCAGAGTCCAAGGCCTTTGCAGCTGTCAACTCACATTCTGTTTATTCTTTAGGCTGTCATAGCTCCATTACTAAACCCCCTGAAGCCCTTGGTTTTTTTTTTTTTGTTTGTTTTTTTGTTCACAAAATGTCGAGTTCATTCCCCATTACAGGTGGATGTTTTCAGAAAAATGTATTCAAACAACTGTAAAATCTTCTAATGTGGAATGGTCACTAGCAAAGCTTTATTTCTATGTAGAAATCTACTCATTAAGAAGCAAACAAAATCAGCAATTGATTGGATTATAATGTGTTGCCAAGTATATCTTCATACTTTAGATAAGTGTTAAAGAATCAGCATATCATAAAGAATCATAGAGATCCCATTTAGTAAGTCAGGCCCCTGTAAGCTGTGATCCTAAGAGAAGGTCTCTAGTTTTCCTGGTAGAAAAAGACCGGGCATTTCTGACTAAGAATATAGAAAATTGGAGTAAGGGCAGAAGAACACAGTATTTAAGAAAATGTTCTTTAGAGGAAGTGTCATCTGTAGATAAAATCCAGTCTTTGAGGCTTTCTTGTATTTAATTCAATGGATTTCAAACTATCTTACAAATTTATTTTTCAAGAATATGGTATGCAACCAGTTGCCAATATGAAGCACACTTCAGATTCATTCATTTGATTAACAAACATTTATTAAGCAACTATTATGTGTTAGGCTCTGTACTCACTATTGAGACACAAAGACAAAAATGAAATAGTCCTTGTCCTCTAGGAGCTTACATTCTTTCAGGTGAAACAAAATTTGCACAAATAAATACATATACTTATATACATACATTACTTATATACATTGTTGTTGTTCAGTTGTTCAGTTATGGCTGGTTCTTTGTGACCCTGTAGACTGCAGCCAATATTTTATACTTTCTTTATAAAGATGCTGGAGTGGTTTGCCACTTCCTTCTCCAGTGGATTAAGGTAAACAGAGGTTAAATGACTTGCCCAGGGTCACATAGCTAGAAAGTGTCTGAGTCTGGATTTGAACTCAAGTTATGACTCCTGGCCCAATACTCTATCCACTGAGCCACCTAGCTGTCTCTAAAAGTCCTTTGTCAGACCATATATCTTGATTTGGCCTCAGAAGATACTGTTGCTTAGGTGTTTAGTCATGTCTGACTCTTCATGACCCTGTGGACCATAGTATACCAATCCTGTCTAAGGAGTTTTCTTGGTCAAAGATAGTAGAGTGGTCTGCCATTTCCGCCTCCAGTGTATTACTGCAAACAGAGGTTAAGTGACTTGCCCAGGGTTACCCAGCTAGCCTATACAAAACCATGGAGATAGAAGATAGAATGTCATGTACATAGAGTGAATGAAGAAATAATATGCACTAATCCTAGAAAGATAAGCTGGAACCAAATTATGAAGGGCTTTAAATGCTGAACAGAGGTGTTTGTATTTGACTGTAACAGGGGAGTAAAGTCAGAACCGTGCTTTGGAAATATCAGTTTGGCAGCTATAGGAATGACTTGAGGGGGATGTTCCTGAGGCAGGGAAACTGATTAGGAGGCTATTACAATAATCCAAGGAATAGGTGATATGAATGTTGAGAGAAGGGGATAGATGAAAGAAATATTGTGGTGGTAAACAGTATACAGCTTGGCAACTGATTGAACAATGGGGGATGAAGGAGAAGGAAGAGCAGAGGATGACTGTGATGTCGATGTTAGATGTTAGATGACTATAAAGATGATGGTACCCTTGACAGAAACTGGGAAATTAGGAAAAGAGGAGGATTTTTTTGAGGAAAAAAGATAATGATCTCTGGTTTGGACACCAGAAATTTGAGAGGCCTGCAGAGCATCCAGTGGGAAATGCCCAATATGCTTGTTGTTCATGTGGGATAAGAATTTAGGAGAAAGGTTAGGGGTTAGTATATAGATTTGGGAGTCATCTAGGAATTGAGATTACCAATAGAAAGAATATGGAGAGAAGAAGCTCTAGAACAGAATCTTAGGAGATAGCCATGGTGAGGGTAGGACATGGATAATGGTTTTCTTTTGAAAAGTGTTTTTTTAACCTTTTCCTAATTATAGGCACTACCTAGGTATAAGTGAAGAGGTAGGTGTATTTTCATTTAAACTTATGAATTGTTGCATATTGAATTCCTTCTCATTTTCCTTTTCATTTTACTTAATGGAAGAGGGTAGCAGGTTTAGCATGGTATAGAGTAAAGTTTGGCAGGAAACTTGATACTAACTAGATGCATAAGATCAAGGAATTTGCTTAAATACTCTGGATCTCATGTTCTTCATCTATATAATAATGAGGTTTAATTAAATGCTTCCTAATGGTCTCTTTTTGGGGGGAGCAAGGTAGTGCAGTGTCAGGCCTGGAGTTAGGAAGACCCGAGTTCAAATCTGGCCTCAGAAACTTATTATCTGTGTGACCCTGGGCAGATCACTTAACCCTGCTTGCCTCAGTTTCCTCATCTGTCAAATGAACTAGAGAAGGAAATGGCAAACCACTCCAGTATCTTTGCAAATAAAACCCGAAATGGGGTCATGAAGAGTCGGACGAAACAACAAAATGGTCTTATTTGATTCTAAAAGTCTGTGAATCTACAATTCAATTCAACAAACATATATTAAGCATTTGCTATATCTCATTCATTGCTGGGGATTCAAAGACAAATAGGAAACAGTACCTGCTCTCAAAGAGCTTCCATTTTAAGGTGGAAGGAGAGAGAGGGAACGGTGGCTGTGAGGGGCAGGGAGCAAAGTTTATACAGACAAGCAAATACAAAGTCCTTGCAAGGAGGGAGAGAACACTAGCAGCTAGGGGGATCATGAAAAGTGTCTGCTAGGAGGTGGCTTCTGAACTGTGCTTTGAAGAAGACTAGGAATTCTGTTTAGCAGAGGTGAGAATACAGCATTAGGATACAGATTATTCAAAGGTGTATGAGTTGTCTTTAAATGTCAGGTAATGAGAATAGCAGATAGACTGATTTGGCTGGACATATTGTAGGTAATGTACTTGTATATTGTCAGTCTGAGAGGCAATGTGGTGGAGTGGATAGAGATTTGCTCTCGGGATCAGGGTGTCTTAGGTTCAAGGTCTGTCTTTGATAGCCTGCGTGACCTTGGGTTAGTCACCTAAATCTCAAACCTCAGGTCACTAGTCTTTAAGGCTTTAAATTTCAGAACAGTGGTTGATCTGAATTCAGTCAATCAATCAACATTTATTATTATGTGCCAGGCATTGTACTAAGTGCTGGATACAAAAAGAGGCAAAAGACAGCCCCAAGGAGCTTTGGGTCTGTATCTTTTGTTTGTTTGTGGTCCCTGAACCAATTTCTATTTTTTATTTCATTGTAGTCTGTAAAAGATGTATCAATTATTTCTGTCTTTTTACGTCTGTTTGTAATATCTCTCTGCTGTAGTACATGGTCAATTTTTGTAAAAGTTCCATATGGTGGAGAAAATACATATATTTTCTTTGAAGTTCCCTACACACATGAAAAATTTCAAAAAAATTCTCAAGTTATGACTTAAATAGGTGAAACACTTATCTGATTAACTTAAGCAGAAGACCCCACTCTGACTAGTCTTCCAAATCCTGCTGTCGGGGGAAAAATAATTTGTGGGAACTTTGCATATGTGCTGGGGGTCAGAAGGAAAAGGAGGGAGGACAAGGCAGACGTTGACAGAAATCAAGAGCAGAGTTTACTCTGTATTATTCAGTTTCATCAATAAATGCTTAGCCTTGCCTAGGATATACAGAGACTTGCACAGAGTGTGGCTCCCTCACCCCACTCCACTCATCCTTTCCTGTTTTCTGTGTGCCTCCTTTAAGTTTGGTTTCTGCTTTCTTAAGTATTTAATTCGCTACTGTCATCGTCACTAACCACATATATGTTAAATAAGTACAAGCCCACACCTCTCTGGAGGAGGTCTGTGTTTTTCAGCCCCACTAGTCTCAAATGGGGAATTTGCCCTTACTGGAAAGATAGCCCAAGGAACCTTGAGATTTCAACAGTCAAGAAGGGCCTGAGTCCTCCCCTAAAATACATTCAAACAGCCTACAATTTTGACCTAAAATTCTTTCCGATACTTTTGTGCTCTCCTTACCTAGACTTTGGTAAGGAAGTCAACTTGGAGGAGAGGTTTGACAACCCTGCTACTTTAACTGTGTAATCTGTCTGATAGAATGCATGAATACAGCAGTGATTGGTATTATAGGGATAGGGATAAAAACTTACCTATTTACAGTTTAGAAAATATTCCAGACTCCTGTAGAGTAAATTGTGATCTGTAGATCATAAATCACTCATATTAAAATGCCATATTGAGTTTAGGATTGTTATTTAAAGTAGAAAATCGGTATTGCAGTCTCTTATTGATAATGTACATAGGAATATTCATTCAACATTTGGTAAATGTTTGCTCTGTGTGAGGCACTAAGCTAAAACTAGTGGAGATACAGAATAGTAAGATGTAGTCTCTGCTATCAACATCTAGTAGAGGAGATGAGAAATATTCATCGATAGCTATAATGCAAAAAAAAAATCACATTTATGTACAATTCTAATCCTCTCAGAGTTTTTTTCTCATTAACTATCCTGTGACAAAGATAGTATAAGTATTGTTATTCCCATTTTACAAAAGAGATAATTGAGGATTAGAGAAATAAAATGACTTGCCCATGGTTATGCATAATGTCATAAATCATGAAGATTTGAACCTTGGACTCTTCATTTTAAATCTAGCACCCTCTTCACTATGCCATGCTTTTCCCCTTCTCAATAACCTGGTGATGTTGGTAGTTTAAGTATTATCCCCATTTTATAGCTGAGTAAATACATGTTCATATGGTAAGTGCTAAAAAAAAGCTATGAACAATTTGTTGTGATAGTTGATTTGTAGCTGAGAGAATCAGCAAAAGCCTTGAAGGATGGATTGGATTTTATCTAAGGTGAAGGATGCAGGAAGATGCTAGGAAAGGCATTCCTAGAATTGGAAGAGGCATAGAAGTGGGTAAATATCAGGCATTTTTTCAGAAGATGGAAAACAATGCAGCTTTGTTGGAGTATAGACAATGTGGTAACTTTTAAATATGCTAAGATTATAAAGGAAAACTAATTCACATAATAATGATGATGATGATAATAATAATAGCTTTTATGTAGCACTTACTATGTGCCAGGCACTATGCTAAATACTTTACAAATATTGTCTTGTTTCATCCTCACAATAATCCTAGGAGGGAGGAAGGTACATAAATAAAACCCTTAGGTTATGAACAAGTTCCATTGTGGCATAATAGTTTATCCTGAAAAATCTCCCTGAGAGAGAAAATTAGTACAGAAATTAATCCACAAAGTAAATGTTTGAAAGGTATCTTTTTAGAAGTAGGGATGATATTTATGGCATCTTCCTCACCCCCAACTTTGTTTCTCAAGGCATTATCTTTGTAGGTGTTGGCATGTATGATTTGAAGATCCAAACCACAGCTATAGCTGTGTTGAATATCTACTTTGGACTTTTCCTTTTCAGTCTTTTGTGCTTTATCTGAACAGATTACTAACAATAATTCCTTGGTCCTAACTCTGGCGCAGTTCCCACTGGGAAACTTCCAAATGGGAACTAGGCCCAAGTGAAGACAAGAGAATCAGGCTCACAAACATATCTTTCTGTGCTTGATACCAGAAAACAACAATAGCAGCAGCAGCAGCAACAACAAACTGAATTGCATTCTACATTGTGTCATCCACCAAATTGCCAGGTAAATTCTGATTTACAGAACATCAATCAGGTTTGATGCTGGTGGGTAGAAAAAAATGCAGCTCATTTTATCATTCACTTGGCAATATCTTTGGGCAATTAGAAGAGAAGTTGTGTTTAACTTTTAAAAAGAAGCCAATTAGATATGGAAACTACTGAAGGAGCATGTACAGGAGCAGTCCAAAGCTGAGAAACTGTGAAAGAGTAGCAAAATGATGAGATCAATTAGTATAAGTATGAAAGAAAATCTACTTACATTAAATTTTTTACATTTAAGTTTTCTTTTTATTATAAAAGAGAAGGGTTCCAATTGTGCTTTTGGCTTCACCTTATATGTCTTTTTATAACAGGCAACTCTCTAAGACTATAAGAAAAGGTGCCAATCTGCATTGATAAGATAAAGTTCCTCACTGGAAGCTCCTTATATACTAGTAAACACATGGATTCAGTTTAAATATGCATATATAAATATATATGTACACATATACAAACATATGTTACATATAAACAGGAAAAATGAAGTCAAAGAAGAGGCAAGAACTCCATTTGAAAAATTTTAGGTCTATACATTTTGATGGAAGCTGATAAGAATTATTTTAAGGCTAATTGCATAGGATGATTTATATTTGAAAAGTTATTTTAATTATGTATTAATTAGATTGCCATGAAAACTAAGGATATGAGTCTACAGTTTTCATTTTTTATATAGAGAAAACAAGATATTAAAATTATTCTATGTTGGAAATATTTGGTATCGTGGAATCTGTCCATATTTTAGCAATATAGTTCAACCTAGGAAGGGAAACCTTATACACTTACACGAACAACCCTGGTAAGCTTCACATTCATAAAAAGAATCACTTTTGCTGAATAGGGGAGGTTGTTTAACATTTGGGCTACTGTTTTTTGTTCTCTGATTCTGGATTTTGGAGCTACTTTTCCTATTTTCCTTTCTTTTCTTTTTCTTCTATTTTTTTAACATTACGGTAATATTCACTTCAGCCTGTAGGTGGCAGTAACTTTCCGCCTATGGAGCTTTGCATTATGAAACTTCATTTGGACTGAGTGAGAGTAGATTGAAATTTGAGGTGGTTTTTGTAATGGATGCTGGCTATCACAGATCTATTTTGAGTTAAGCAAGTGGAGGTGTATTTTATATTTGACTTTTAAAGGCCACCAATCCCTGCCCCCCTCCTTGCCCTCCCCACACCTCCCTAATTAAACATATCCATGCACGCACTCAAACATTCACAGTCTAGAATTTGGGAGTATTCATTTTGAAATCTAATGCCCTTGTAAATCTGGGTGTGATATTACTAGCTGGCCTTTGTCTCAAAGGGAAAGGGTTGTACCAAGTAAGGTGTATTATCAACAAAAGCAGTGAATATCACCAAGCATTTTATTATCACTTTTGGCATTACATTTCAACTATTACACAATTTTCCTAAAGATGATGACCTTCAAGATTTGTATGAAATCATAAATATGATGATCCAATATATTCATTAAGTGTTCCAATAAATTTGCTTCATGGAACCCATTTATATTTGAAGGTTGCCTCCTGCCTATGGCCCTTTCAATCGGTTATTGAAGATTGAGGCTCTGATTTACCCCCTTTTTTAGGCAAGACAAAACTTGCCTTTCCCAAGCAGTGTACAAATTGAAGGCCTTCACAATGGCAATAGTTAGAAAGATTTGGACGGGCTAATTGGAGAGGTTGGGGGAAAATCATTCATATTGCCATGGCTGAGTCTTTCCAAGTGGAATTATTTAAACATCTTGGCAGCTGTTTATTTTTTACAATGCTTAGAGATATTAAGATTGCTATCCTTCTGATAACTCCTTGTGATTTGCCTCCCTTTGGGTTGACCGAGATGATACTGATGAGAAAAGATGGTTCCAATTAATGAATCTTAATAGAAAATCTGGCCCCAACACATTTGGCCTCTGTGGCCCTTTCCCAGCAGGGTTTCAGTTTAAAGAAATAGAGGGAAGTTTGGTAAAACTGAACTTCCAAGGGTCCCCCTCTCTGACTGCTGGTCAGATCAGTTTTCAACATTGCTCGCCTACCCAGGCTGGTTTCTGACATCTGTTTCTTCATTTGTCACTGGGAAGAAATCCAAATAAATATTTTTTGAAGCAGGACACCTTGTCCAGAAGTTGAAAGGTTGACAAGTCCAAGTAAATACTGATGGTTAGTAAGATTAAGAGAGAGAAAGGATGAGTCAAAGATGCTTGTTCAAGAGGAACTCTTTTTGCATGTGTGTGAAGAATGCCAATGAGTTTCAGAGTCTCTTTTATGTTAGAGTAGATATGATGAGGACAAAGTGAAGTTTCATAGGCAGAATAGAACCCCTTTATAGCATCTACCTCATATGTTGATTCATATGTAAATAAGACACATGATTTGTCTCATAAGATAAACAAGTTCTCGACATAGTGTTGTACTTCATAGCAATTTAAAAATTAGTTAAAATGTTGAAACTGCAAAGGATCTTAGATTCATTTACTGATGGAATCATAGGTGTAGACCTGTAAAGGGACCTGAGAGGCCATCTCAGGGACAGGTAAGTGGTGTAGTGGATAATGTACTGGGCTGGAAGTTGGAAAGAACTGAGTTCAAATACCACCTCAGACACTTACTAGCTATGTGACCCTGGGCAAGTCACTTAACTCCTGTTTCCCTCAATTTCCTCATCAATAAAATGTGGATAATGATAGCACCTACATTTCAGGGTTTTTGTGAGTATCAAATGAGATAATAATTGTAAAGTACTTAGAGTGTGTGGCACATAGATGTGTAATATAAATATTTATGATGATGGTGATGATAATGCTTAATCCCTTCACTTTACAGATGAAACTAAACCCAAGTAAGTTTAGCGATTTATCCAAGGTTACACCAGTAGTGTCAGAAGTAGGATTTAATCCCTCATTCAAAATTCATGGATTTTTCTACTATCCCACAAGAAATTTTAGTCCAATGCCTTCATTTTCTATACAAGGAAACTGAGACCCAAGGAGGTTTAATGACTTGTTCAGAATCACATACCTAACTACTTCCTTATTTCCTGTCAAGGCAGCTGCTGGCTGAACCAGAGAGTTGGTTAAGGTTTTTCTCTGTGACTCTCATTTGCCTGCAATCTGTTTTTAGTTTCACATTGTCCCAGCCATCACTATTTCAATTTACAAGTAAAAGTGAGTTAAAAAAATCCCTCAAACCTGGATATTTGTATAAGTTTATATTCACAAAGGGAAAATGTTGATTCTTTCTTTGAAGGAGAATTAGACTTTTTTTTTTTTTTAAAGAACTCATTTCTAAGCATGAAGTACAGGACAATTTACAGAAAACTGAAGCATTAAGCAACAAAGAAGAGATTGTGTTTTATTTATCTTTCTGTCTCTCTTAGCACCTAGCTAGGCACCCAGCAAGGCACTTTGTAAAAATATAATGAATATTGTGTGAACTAATTACTAGAAGAAGAAAAAGGCATTATACCTATTGTAGAATAATGATAGTAACTGATACTTATTAAGGGGCTTTGAGATTTGTAAAGCAACTTATATGTATTCTCTCATTTGTTCCTCATTAACAACCAGCCCTTAACACAATAGGTGCTTAATAAATGTTTATTTATTGGTTGATTATTGATTGTAAGGTAAAAACTGTAAATATTACTGTTCCTACTTTATGTAGGAAGAAATTAAGGATTGTAGGAATTAAGACACTTGCCCTGTGTCATATCAGTTGTAAGTATTAGAAATGGGATTCAAATCTAGATCTCTTCTGATTCTATGTCTAGCATTCTCTATCTTGTTTTTCCATGGTACAAATGACAACTTTCTGATTTAAAAGGAAATTACAACTTTCAAGGTTCTTGAACATGAAATCATATACTATATACATATATGATATCAAACTTTTTGGCTAATTATAACTTATAGGATGATTGATAACAAAAGCAAACTATTTTTTCATATGTGATACCTGTATTACATTTCTTTCAGAAATTAATGTAGGCTTGAACATTAAGGAACATTAGTCATGTGACCTGGGGTAAGTCACACTTCTCTGGTACTCGGTTTCCTCATCCATAAAATAAAGAGATAGACTATATTATTTCTAATGGTTCCTTCAAGAACCAAGTCATCCTATCTTATGATTTATTGGGACAGTATGTTTGATTTTGTTAAGTCTAAACCTCTGGAAAAAACAACTTAAGTTATTCTGTGAAACCCCTTGTGGGAATTGGCTCATCCCTTGAGGAAACTAGATTGGTCATCTTAGATTACTATTTTTAAAAACTGATGTCAAGACACTGAATCCAACAGTCTGAGTAAGAAAAAAAGAATCATTCATATTTTTTAGATTACATTATAAATGTTTCATAATTTAAGGAATAAATAGTAATACTAGTGGGAAGATTTTGATTTCTAATAATGCATTTGTTTTTAATAATGTGTTAGCTTTTCAAGTTCAAGAATCAATTGTAACCCAGCATATTTTGAGATTTTGGTTCTCGATTTATGATGATTGAGTCACTGGAAATGTTTGTTAAGCTAAAGAAAAAAGAAAAGCTACAGCAACAAATCCCACTATATTAAAAAATACACATAGGGAAGAGAAACAATAATTTAGATTTGACACAATACAGTCCCTGTAGATGAACTCTCCTTTCTATGCCAGAAAGCCTACTTTTGTTCTCAGAAATATTCTGTAATATGCTTACATGCCAACTATCAATGTTTTAGAGAAACATTCTATTTTTTTGGGAAAAAATTAACCATTTTAAAACTCAATTTTCCCCAAACGTCATAGTCTGTTAGCTAAGTTTTCCAATCTGCTTTTCTCTTTAGAACTCTATAGAAAAGAGTCTTAAAAAAAGGTAATGTTGTTTTCATACTTAAAATTTCATGACTGATACATACATCTACACTCACCCACATACGTCCTTAAATACATACCTACATACACATACATACAGATGTCTATCTGTGTGTGTGTATGTGTGTGTGGACATGTTACCCATCACTTTGGATAAAGTTACCTGAAAACTTATAGTAGAACTTATAGTCAGTCTATGGTAGAACAAGTCCCTAGTTGGACTTGAATTTAATCATGTGGAGTTAATCAAATCTGATTTACAGACTCATAGAATTTTGAGCTGAAAAATATTCATGCTCAATCTAGTCCAATTCATTTATTTTACAGATGAGGAAATTGAGTCCTGGAGTGGTTAAAAGATTTGCCTAAAGATACACAGCTAGTTGGTGTCAGAGCCTAAATTAAAACCTGGGTAGAGTCCTGGTTCAGTCTTCTTTCCATTTACCATGCTGCTTCTTTTCTAAAACATTTCACATTTTTGGCCTTGTCTCGTTGAGAAAGCCTGGTACACTAGAAAGAGTACTACACTTGGACTGACTGTTCTATTTACCAGCTTTGTGACTTTGGGCTAGTCACTTAGTGTTTCAACCTGAGTTTCTTAATTTATAAATTAGAGATGACAATACTTTTACTACTAACTTCATAAGGCTGTTGAGGGGAATATTCTCTGGAAAGCCTAAAATGATACGTAAATGCTGATTGTTATTATATTTCTGAGGAGAGTTCCCTGTCACTGAAGGTCCTTCAGAAGAAGTTGGGTAACCATTTATTTTTATCATGTTACATTATAATTAGTTATAGTTTAATGGAAATTTGTTTTAGGTAACTCAAAAGGGTTGGAGTGGATGACTCCTGAGGTCCTTTTTTTATTTGAATATTATGGGATTCTAATTCTACATTTAGCTCTGGTGATTTTATGTGGAATGCATAAATACCAATTTGAAAACAACCATATTTTGGCTTACCTAATGGTGATGGAGATACCCCTTTTGGACCTTTGGCAAGTGTCTATTCTTATCAAACATGGTGCACAAGGACATATGCATATTTAACGTGTGAAGGAGAAGGGCAAAGAAAGCTTTAATAACTGTCTTTAAGCACATAAGTTATTTTTTTTTTATACCAAGGATGGTGAGCATCTGTTCTCCATCTCTACTGAAGCCAGAGAATGAGGAAACAGGAATAAATTGCAGTATGAGGTAGTTAGGTTAGATCAAATGAAGAATTTCCTGTCAGTACTATTAAACACTGAAATGGATTGTGATGGGAGATTATGAAATCTTCTCACTACTTGTTTTAAAAATAGGGTAGTATTCCATTGGACTAGGCTCTTGTAGATGTAGTCTTACCTATAAGCAGAGAGGATAGACATGGAATGATAGATATTGGTGGAAGGCCCACTGATTGAGTCCATATATCAGTTGCTTTCTGGATGGTGGGCTTGTTGCTGAAGAACTTGCTTTTGCTAGTGAGATGACCTTTACTGAATCCTGTATGAAAAATGAAAATCCTGTATCTTAAACCAGTGTGGTAAGATTCCTGCTATCAGCAATAGTACACTTAGGGTGTATGGGGTCCTCAGGAGGACTAGCATCTCTGGTGTGAGGGCTTGCCAAGCCCTTTTCAGGGTTGCTTGTCCACCTTTGGTGTCCACCTGATTCACCCAACTCTCATCTGTGGCTCTAAGAAGCTTTAGCATGGGCAGTGGTCACATTCCAGTAAAACCATCTTGGCAGATAGGCTAACTCAGATTGAGTGTAACTGACAGGTCTTCACACCTGTTGGTGAGTTAGGGGGATGTTTACCCCAAATATGTGAAGACTTCCTCTGGCAGAATGGGCAGATTAGAACAGTTTGTTCAAACGGCCATGAAGGTGGCTGAAGCAGGCACTGTGGAATGTTTAGTTTCTGGTTAGGCATTGAAGACCCCAAGATCATTCACTGCATCCTGGGCCACTGCCAGTCATCTTGACTTTTGTTCTGCCACTGGATTTCAATGACTCAGGAAGAGAGAGTGAGGCTGATTACTTTGTGCAACTCTGACATACCTAAATCCAATTCGTGCTTGTCAAGACGTCACCCGTGATGTCTTGGTCCTCTTTGAAAATGAAAGACAAACAACAATAGTACACTTAGTTCTGAAGAAGCTAAAAGAGACATGGTATGTGAGTGGTTCAGGTCATTTTTCAAGGTTGTTCCAGATCTGAGGATGTCATAGTTTCAGAGTCAGAAGTGACATCAGTGGCCATATTGTTAAAACTATATATAAAAACAATCTTGTCTACAATGCATTGTTTCATCATCCCTAGAATAAGTAGGTTGAATTAGATGCCCTCTGAGATCCCTTATAGCTTTAAATCTAATCTCCTATGATCCTATGATATCCGACAAGTGATCAACCATGTAGCATTTGTTTGAAAACTTCCTACAATGCACTACCTCTTAAGGCAGTCCATTCCACTTTTGAATAGTTATTGTTCTGATTGTTAGAAGTTTTCCTTAAATCAAGCTTAAATTTATCCCTTTGTGATGTCTATCCATTGTTCCTTGTTCTCTCCTCTGTGCCCAAGTATAACAGGTCTATCCTCATTTTCATGCAACAGCCTTTCTGGTACTTGATGATATATCCTATCTCCAACTATGTCTTTTCTTTTCCTGGCAGAAGACCCCTAGTTCATTTAGTTGATCCTCCCATCAAATGACCTTGAGGCCCTTCACAATCCTTGTCCTTCTCTGGACACTATCTAAATTATCAATAATATAAATGACCTCCTTCTGACATGGTAAATGTTCCAGAGAACCATGTAACCTCTATTGTACTTATGTCTACAATCAGCCTAGAAGGAACTGATTACACCAAAATACTTGATGTTATAATATTTACTGTAATTTGTACAAATAATCTGAAATCCAGTGACACTAGCCTCCTTATTATTCTTCAAACAGGACACTCCATCATTTCCCTACTCAAGATCTTTTCACTGGCTGTTGTCTGTGTCTGTAATTATCTTCCTCCTCATCTTTACCTCCTGGTTTATTTCAAGACTCATATAAAAATTCACCTTCTATAAAAAGCCTCTCCTCAGTCTCCTCACTTTTAGTGCCTTTCCTCAGTCATTATCTTCAATTTATCTTGTATCTATCTTGTTTATACATAATTGTTTACATGTTATCTCCCCCATTTGACCGAACTCTGGATGGTGAGCTTGTTTCTGAAGGACTTGCTGTTGTTAGTGAGATGACCTTTACTGAATCCTGTTTAAAAAAATAAAGATGCCACATCTTAAACCAGTATTGTAAGGTGGGCATGGACAGTTTTTGCCTTTTTTTTTTTGTATCTCCAGTGCTTCGTACAGTGCCTAGCACATAATAGGTGCTTAACAAATATTTGTTAACCTCACTTGGAATCTTAAGAATCTTTGAAATATCCCCTCATCTATCTCATTTGCCTATAGGCATCTATCTCCTCATCTCTCAACGAACTAAAGATTCTTACAGTTTTTTTGTTTGTTATTTCAAAATGCAATGTGCATCTCAGGGGACCATTCTTTGGCCACCAGGAAGGGAAGTTGCAAGACTTCATAACCTGGAAACTAAAGATCTTGTCTGAAATGGCTTTATATGCTAGAAATGAAAACACCCAGACCAAATCTTTAACTTCGTTATCAAAAAAGTTGGATCATTTACCAGCTCTTGGTTTGCTATGTGACACAACTTGATTTTGTTCTTGTTCTCTGTGTTCTTTCAGTTGTAAACTTTAGCAGCAGGGACTGGTCTTGATTTCACAACCTTGTAAGCATGCCCAGAGTCTTCACCAATGGGAGACACAGGGAAACCAAAGACAAAAACAAATAATAATAGTGAAAACATGTCAACTGGCAGATTGTCTGAAAGGATTTCTCTAGCAGCCAAGTTGATGAAAGACAAGAACGCTTCTCTTTTTTGATAAGTCTAACCAAATGTATTTGTTTCCTTTAGCAACACTCGCTCTACTGTTGTTGTTTCCATGTGTTCTTCTCAGCATTTCATAAGTACCAGAAATCTCCAGGGATGAGAGCAGTAAATGGGAAGTCTAGAACTGTGAGTTCCAATTGGGATTTTGCTATTTGATTTACCATCATCCAATTAAAAGAGAAGACGCAGAAGAAGCAGAAGCAAAAGCAGAAGCAAAAGAAGAAGAAGAAGAAGAAAGAAGGAGAATGAGGAGGAGAAGAAGAAGGAGAAGAAGAAGGAGGAGGAGGAAGGAGGAAGAGAACAAGAAGGAGAAGAAAGAGGAAGAGAAGGAGGAGGAGGAGGAGGAAAAGAACAAGAATAGGATGATGATGATGATGATGATTGTTCTTGTGATTTTCAATTTGTTTCAAGTTTTGCTTCTGAACAGCAAAGATCAAAAGTAAAGTGGGAATTAACTGCAAGGTGAGGAGTTCCCAGTGATGAAATTACTCATGGAAGGTGTTAGGCTCTTTGGAAAGGACTTGAGATATTATTGCCCTTTTTTCTTTTACAGTGTCACTATATTATATTGCAAGAGATTTTTTAAAATAGGAAATAAGGATTTCTTGTTGGAATGAGGATCAACTACCCTGACGTGTGATATTGACACTATAAGGATAAAACAGACCTCATCTTTATCTACTCTTAAGGATTAATAGTTATAGTATTTCCCTAGTAGTACTGGCCCACATGTCATTATCAGCATCAGCTAGGTTACTCATGTGCTACCAGTCTGTTCAAGTCAGGGGTAAGGCATTATTGATTTATGCAATGGGTGAAGATAAAATGTCCTAAATGCCCTCAGTCCATCCACTGGCATGGATCCCCATGGGCAAAAAGTATTTGCATTATGTGTCTGCAGAAGGATTTATTTATCTTTTTTAGTTACACTTGAAAAAAAATGGCAAGTCTGTTTAGCGATTGAATACTAGTTTTAAAGTTGGTATGTCCTTTTTTTTTCTATGAGGCTGATGAGTATTTCATTTAGACATTGCAATAGTAGAGGAATTTGGTGGTCAGACGATTACCTCCAGATCCAAGTAAAATATGGAAAGTTATTTTATTGCTGAAATCCCATTGGAGGGTAAAAATTCATTATATTAACAAAGTATTCATCTCGAGGTGCTGCTTGAAGAAATAACCTCATTTTACTTTCAGCAGAGCATTTGATGTGCTGATAATTTTGTTACTGTGTTTGGATGCTGGCATCAAACAATATAGAAGTCAATATTCATGGGAAAATAAAATCAAAGGGCCTGTCTTAAATATTGTTGAAAAGACTCATTCTTTTCAGCATCCAATTTCTAATTCTCAAAAATTTTTAAAAATACATTTAAAAAGTCACCAAGTATGGAAAAATCTATAAATTCCAATGAAACCTCATAAAACCATTTTCCTTGTAGTTGAACAAAGGCTGGATTGTGTCAAACTACGCAGGTGAAAAGTCCATTCTCTATACCAGTGTGAATAGCCTTGGCAGAATATGAAATCAAATCATAGAAGGTGAGCAATTGTAAATAATTTAGTCTATTTCAGTGGTCCTTTGAAATAGTTATAGAACCTGACACATCTCAAATTCATCACGAAGGAGCCAGGAGGGGTTTATAAAAATTGTTATATACTTCATCAGAAATAAATTATAGGATCATAGATACAGAGCCAGAAAGCACCTCAGAGTTGATCTAATCCAAATCACTAATTTTAAAGCTGTGGAAACTGAACTCAGAAAGGTTCAGTGACTTGCCCATGGTTGCACATTCAGTAAGTGACAGAGAACAGGATTTGAACCCAAGTTCTTTGAGGGTTTTTTTCTTGGAACTCTGTATCTATGCGTAGATGTAGATATAGGGAAGCTAGTTGGTGTAGTGGATAGAGTGGCAGGTTTGGAGTCGGAAAGACTCATCTTCATGAGTTCAAATCCTGCCTCAGACACTTACTAGCTGTGTGACCCTGGGCAAATCACTTAATCCTATTTGCTTCAGTTCCTCATCTGTAAAAATGATATAATCTTTCTTTGTGTCATTATACATACATATATGTATACATGTGTACATTCCAGGGAACTAACTTTTTTACTTCCAGGGAAGTAACTTTAAGAGAAAGAGACAAAGAAAGGGTGAGGAAAAGGGGGAGAAGGTGAAGAGAAAGTGAGAGAGAGAGGGAGAGAGAGAGAGAGAGAGAGAGAGAGAGAGAGAGAGAGAAAGAGAGATAAAGAGAGAGAGGGGAATGAGGGAGGGATGAACTATAGATTAACTCAAAGTGACTTTTAACCTGTGATTCTAGACAGGTCTTTTTCCAGGCAAAATTTTGAAATAAGTGAGAGAGGTGAGAGGCCTCCATTAAGACCCTGTGTCCTGTCCAGTCACCTATTACTCCCTAGACTTTAAATCACCTGTCGAAGGAGGTTGGTATTTCTCAGAGGCAGAACTGGAAGACTTCTTGCCCTATAACCACGTGGAGGTGGCATCCATTCTTCTCTGAATACCACAGCAACTCTACAGCCTTTCATTGCTACCATGCACCTAGATTCTGAAGCCTACTGAATCCACGTGTCCAGTATAAAGATTCCTCCTGTCTCCTTGAGCTATCAGTGTAAAGTAACAATGCTTTAGCCTTCTGTAACTATTGCGTGCCCTCCCACCAAAACTCTCCCTCCAGAATTTTGTCCAGGAGCAGAGCTTTTGGTGAGAGACCCAACCAGCAGACAAGAGCATGCCTTAGTCTAGGATATCTTGTCTTCCATTCACTGTCTAAGGATAAAGCAAAGGACTGCAACTGAATACGACCAGTTAGGCCCCAGAGGTCCTAAGCACCAGGTACTTACTAGCCTAGAAGCCTAACCTGATCTCCCTTCTTCTCTGCTGTTTGAGAAGAACAAACAAAAACATTATCAAAATTCTCTTGCACTTGGAGCCCATGAAGAGAATCTTATGTAAATGTTCCAGGTTTGAAACCTGAAGAAATACTACAGCTAAGTAAACTCTCTCCTAATCCCAGTGATTCAGAGTCATGATTTGATGAAGGGGAAATTCCCTTTACTAATGACTTATCTCTCTTCTCCTAAGTAGCTATTCTGCTCTGTCCTCCCATCCCATGGTGCTATTTGGAACCCAACTTATATGCTTAACAATCTCCTCTTCATCTTAAGGTTCTTCCTCAAACTCTTTCCATTTTATTTTCCTCACAGAACAAATCAAGTCCCTCTAGATGGCTCTCTATTCAAGGCTTCCTCTGGTATTGGATATACTTCCTCTCATGTTCTCTGACACATTAAAGCAAGAGGAGAAATTGGGATACTACCTTGGTCCCTATTGCCCCTTTCATACTCTCTCTCTGTCTCCATCATTCAGCAAGCTCTCCTCCTTTGAGATTCACTCTATTGAGACATAGAAAACACTCTGTCTCCACTTCCTCATTTACCACTCACCTCTTAGCCCCTTGTAATCTGGTTTATGACTCCACCACTTGACTAAAACTGTTCTTTTGAAAGTTACCAATGATCTCTTAATTGGTAAATCCAATAGCCTTTTCTCTGCAGTCATCTTTTGGGACCTCTTGGTTGATTGGAACACTGTTCATTACTCTGTTCTCCTGTATATTCTTTCTTCCTTTGGCTTTTGTGACACTTCTTTTCTGGTTTTTCTATCTTTCTAACCATTCTCCATTTCCTTTGCTGGATCATTATCCATCTTGTACTCTCTAATTTTAAGTATCCCCCAAGGCTCTATCTGGGTCTTCTCTACTTTCTTTTTACATGCTCTATCATTGCTCTCATTAGCTTTCATGGGGTTTAATTATATGCACATGACTTTTAGACCTATATATCTTATGCATAGTTCTTTTCTGAGCTCTAATCCCATATTAACAGTTGTCTGTTATGCCTGGAATCACCACAGAGAATTCAAGTTCAGTATGACCCACATAAAACTATTTATCTTCCTCGTTAAATCAACCCCCTCTTCCATATATCACTCCAACAATTCAGGGTACCACCATTTTTCTAGTACCTCAGGTTTTCTATGTCAAACTAACCCTTACCTCTTCATTTGTTTTACTTCTCTCCCTGGTATCAATTTTAGAGGGGTTTGGGGGAGAGCTCAAGCAAGTCACTGCTTTTACTCCACCATCTTGGCTCTGTGCCGCTGTCCCTCCCCCTGCCCCAATATCAATTTTAAAGCAGTCACCAGGCTTTCTTTATTCTACCTCCACACCCTCTCTCACCTCCAATTCCTTATATCCACTTACATGGACACCACCTTCTTTCAGGACTTCATCACGTTTTGCTTAAACTATTGCAATGTACTCCTAATTAATCTCTTTGTTCAGAGTGTTTTCCCTCTCCAATCCATTTCTAAATAGTCAGGCTAGCAACAAGCATTTATTAAGTACTTACTATGTTCTAGAACTTAACTAGTTCTAGTTAAGAACTAGAATTCTTAACTCTGCTCCTGTTAGAGAAAGAAATATAATCCAAAAGAAAGATAATACTTACCCTCAAGGAACTTACATTTTAATGGGGGAAATGCAGCACACAAAAAGGAGCTGACAACCTGGAGAGGGGATGAAGAAAGTAACCATACTGGGGAATGGTGGTACAGTCTGGGGAGACAGACACACTGCCAAGAGGGGAATGAAGTATGGTCCTCCTGGTCCTATTTCCCAAATGGAAGCCCTTGAAAGAAACTCTTCAATAGGAAAAGAGAGCAGTCATGGTAGTTGGAGGTTTCAGGCTGAGAAGGACCTACGTTCTGAGGGAAGTTCTAGGGTGCCATAAAGGAAATGAAGCATGGCCTCTACACAGAGTTACCAAAATAATCCTCCTGAAGCAAAGTTCTGACCATGTGACTTCACTATTTAAAAATCTTCAATGGCTCTGTATTGCTTATATGCTGAAATTAAAACTTACCACCCTTGAATTTCATAATATGGCTCTAACCTACCTCTCTAGATTTATTTCACATTCTTCTTCTTCAATCACTTTTTGTTTCAGCCAAATTGACTTTCTTTCTTTCTTTCTTTGCAGTTTCCTAGAGCTTCTTCTAAGAGATAGGATGGAAGCATTAATGCACCAGTCTGCCAATGAAGTATTTCATTTGGGGCAATGATTCTAATCTGCTCATCATTTCTCTTCTGAAAAAGACTAATTAACAATAAGCAATAAAGTTAATTATTTTCCAGGCACAGATGAAACCACAAATGTGACAGCACTTGGAAAAGTTAGAACTTCAATAATTTAGAAGACATTAGTTATTATTATTCTTTTTAAAACTATAAGAGGTAAATATTTTTTAGAAGTATTTTGATTGCAAAACAAAACAAAAGCTTCCCTTTTCACTCTTATGATGCAGGTCATATGCCCATTCCAAAGGAAAAAGCCCAACACATTTCATGTACTGGGTACATTTGGAAGCTCTGGATTCATTAACAGTGTTTATTTCTCTACTCATCTCTTTAGTGTTCTGTCTACTGTCTTCAAAATGAATCTGTTTTTGCTTTATCTGGCCAAAGTCTCCTAAGAACATGTTGACTTGGAAAAAAGATCTGGATAATTTTAAATTTAAATGTACCCAAAGCTAAATCAGCAAATGTCCTCTGTTAGGATCCAGTGGAGGGGAGGGAGAAGCCTCTTGCAAGAATAACTGAAGACTAGTGGAAATGGAAGCTCCAGGACAAAAAGGTCCATTTCCAGTAGGAAGTAGAGGATTTCTGATCCTCCATTTATTAAATAAACATCGAGATGAAGAGACATTTCTGTAATCAGGAAAGCTGGTGAGGTTTTGTGGGGCTCTTTCTGTAGAAGCAGAACTCCATTGACCTGATACTCTTTGGCTATCTCACACTGTAAAATCTCCAATTCATTCTTCACAAAGTTTTGTAAACATCTTGAGTATCATACCCGGAGGTTGTACCGTCTGTAATGTTGCTTGAAATTGGAATGAACAAGAAGCATCTGCTAATTTGATTGGGTTGGTTTTTTGTACCCAAGTGCAAGAATTTACATTTATCCATATGGAATTTCTTCTTTGATTCAATTTAGTGCTCAAGCCCATCAAAATATTGATTCCAAAATACACTGACAATATTGACTTTCTCTCTAAGCTCTATGTCATTTGCAGATTTGTTAAGCATACTCATCTTTGCTTTTTACCATGTCATTGATAAAAATATTAAACAAGACAGGGCTGAGTTCAGGTCCCTGAGGTGCTCTACTGGAGACCTGCCATTTGGACACTGAACCATTAACAACCACCTGCTCTTTGAATCTGGCCATCCAACCAGTTCTGAATCACTTTGAGTGTATTATTGTCTTATTATCCATTCAGCTTCTTATCAAAACTTTTGCTAAAGTCTAGGTAAACTAGATCCAAAACAAATTCTTAATCTACCACTGTAGTAATATTTTTGAACAAAGAAATGAGATTTGCCTGTTCTTAATGAAGCCATGCTGGTTCTTGGTAATTATTGCATCCATTTCTAGATATTAGTTAGCATCTCTCTCTTTTTTTAAATTAAATTTTATTTTTTAATTAACAAACTTTTATCTCTGTTACCCCTCTCCCTGGGAAAAAAGAAAAAAAACACAAAATTCTTTTAACAAATATGTATAGTCAAAACAAATTCCCATATTGGCCATTTTCCATGTTGGCTATGTGTTGTCTCATTCTGTGTATGTATGTATGCACATGCACACACACATATACACACACACACACATATATTCTAATACTGCTCTATCAGGAGGTGGGTAGTATTTTTATTATTGATTCTTGGAAAACATGGTTTATCATTATGTGTGCTGGAGTTCTTAAGTCATTCCAAGTGGTTCATTTTTACAGTGTTCTTGCCATGATATAATTTTTTCTTTAATATTGTTTATTTTCCTCTACATCAGTTCATGTAAATCTTCCCAGGTTTCTTTCCCTTCATTGAACATATCAACCTTGTTTAACCATTGTGAAGCAACTGGTGGCAATGTAGACTGAGTACTAGAACCTCAGTTCTACCCTCAGACAGTGACCCTGGGCAAGTCATTTAATTTCCATTTGCTTTAGTTTTCTCAATCATAAAATAAGACTATTGGGTATAATAATAGCATTTAATCATAGAGTTGTTGTAAGGGTCAAATAAGATAATATTTATAAAAAACACTTAGTTCATAGTAGATACTATGGAAACTCATTCCTTCCCTCTCCCTTTCCCCTCAAAAAAAAAAAAGAAAAACAAAATGCTTCTTACAAATACGCATGGTCAAGCACAAATATTTCAACATTGGCCATGTCCAAAAAATACATGCCTCAATCTGTACCCTGAGTCCATCAACCTTTTTGTCAAAAGCTGGATAATAATATGTATTATTATGAGCCCCCTGGAATTGTGGTTGTATAATTTATTGGGTGAGTTGACCAGGATATTTTTGGGTCTGTATTTGTAATATGGGGCTTTGTTGTCTGTAAGTTCAGGAAAAATATAAAGCTTTTGATGTATAATTCTAGCTACCAGCTCATGTCTTAGTAGACATTCAGTAAGTATTACATTTTTACAATCTCTACAGTGATGCGGTACATATAATTTCCTTATATAGTCTACATCAATCATTAAGTCTGGATGCCTGAAGGACAAATCTCTAATTTCTGTGGAAGTCTTGGTCATGAATTGCCATCATAAAACCTGTGCATTTCCACAAACAAATCCTCATGATGCAGCCATTAGTTTGCTACTTCTTTGTTGATAAATTGTTGGCAGAGTTCACATAGATGTCGCTCATGGAGAATTTTTAAATTCTGCCCCTGAATCTTAGCCATTTTATAAGTTTTGTCTGGAGTTAAGCCACTTTTGATTATATCCAACAAATCCAGTGGGATAAACCTGTTATCATTATTTACTATTGCTTGGCAAATCAATCAGTTAACAAGTATTATTAAGAGCTTACTAAATTCTAGAGGTACCGTATTCTAGGGGATACAAAATACTGGGGACACAAAAACAAAAGTGAAACAGTCTGTACCCTCAAGGGGATTACATTCTTCTTTTTTTTTGTTGTTGTTGTTGTTGTTGAGGTATTTGGGGTTGTGACTTGCCCAGGGTCACATAGCTAGTGAGTGTTATGTGTCTGAGGCCAGATTTGAAGTCAGGTCCTCCTGACTCCAAGGCTGGTGCTCTATCCACTTCACCACCTAGCTGCCCCAAGGGGATTACATTCCAATGAGGGAGAGGAACACAACAGGTATACATGCACACATATATATGCATGCATATTATATGGCTACCTCCCAGAGTTGTTAGGAGGATCAAATGAGACAATAATTGTAGAGTGTTTTGAATAGTGCCTAGCACATAATAAGCAGTATATAAATGCCAGCTATTATTATTATTATTACTATATGATTACATATAGAAATTAATACACTGTAGCTTGGGGAGGTAGTACATGCTATGGAGGATAACAATAATAATAACAATAGTTTGCACTAATACAATGCTTTAACATTTGCAAAGTGCTTTACAAATATTGTTTTACTTTATCCTCACAGCAACTCTGGGAGGTAAGTGCTATTATTATTATTATTTCTATTTTACAGTTGAGGAAACTGAGGCAGACAGCGGTAAAGTGACTTGCTCAGGGGCACACAGCTAATACATGTGGTAAGATTTGAATTCAGGCCTTCCTGACTCTAGTCCCAGCACTGCTATCCACTGTACCACCTAGGCTTAATGTAGAAGGTAGTGTTTGAACAATGTCTTAAAGGGGTGTATGGGTATTTAGGGAAGACTAGTACCTCTGGTGTGAGAGCTGCCAAGACCTTTTTAGGGCTGCTCATCCAACCTTTGGTGTCCACCTGATCTGTCCATCTCTCATCTGTGGCTCCAAGAAACTGTTGCATGCACAATGGCCACACCTTGGTAAATAGTTTCAGTAGATGGGCTAAACCAGGTTGAGTGCAACCAAGAAGTCTCAAACCTATCAGTGAATTGGGGGGATGTCTACTCCAAGCATGTTAAGACTTTCCCTGGCAGAATTTTTTACAACGGCCATGAAGGTGGTGGTCGTAGGTGCTTCTAAAGACGTGATACAAGGACACTCTCAAGGTGTTTCTGAGGAACTTTGGTGTTGATTATGAGGCATGGAAAACACTGTCACACCCAGAATGGCATGCACACATCAAAGAAGGTGCTGTGCTTTATGAGCAAACCAGAATTGCAGTAGCTCAAAAGAAACATGAGATGTACAAAATTTTAGCCATCTCCACTCCAAATGTTCATATGTACTATTTGTGTCTGGCCTGTGGTAAAACCTTCTGAGCTCATATTGGTATGATGCGACAGAATCAGACACACCATACCTTGACCCTGACATAGGGATGTCATTTTGGTCCTCTTTGAGCACAACGGACAGCAACCAACCAAAGGAAATCCAAGGATTTCAAGAAGTGGAGGTGAAGAGGAAGTGCATTCCAGGCAGGAGGGAAAGCCAGCAAAGCATGGAGTTGGGAGACGGTGTGTCATGCGTACTTCCTTCTAAGTTTCAGCTAAAGTCTTACCTTCTACAAGAAGTTTTTCCCAGTCCTACTTAATTTTAGTGTTTTCCCAATTTATCCTGTATGTTTCTTGTTTGTATATAGATGCATGTTTTCTCTCTTCCATTAGATTTTGAGCTTCTTCAGAGTGAGAGACTATTTTTTGCCTTTCTTTTTATCCATAGAACTTAGCTCAGTCTCTGATACCTTTTTAGGTGCTTAATAAATGCTGATTGACTGACTATGCTGAACAGTGAATAGGCCCACATGGCTAGATTGCAGAGTGAGTGAAGGGGAGTTGTGGCTAAGAAGACTGAGAAAGTTGGAAGGATTCAGGTTGTGAAGAGCTTTAAACTGCAATCAAAAGAGCTTAAATTTGATTCTAAAATAATAGGGAACTTCTGAAATTTGTTGATCACACCTGCCCTTTCAGGAAAATCACTTTGGTGGTGGTGGGAGGATGGATGATGAAGTGATATCTGCTTGTTCTGAAAGTATTTCTGTAAATTTTTGACCTGTTTATCATGTGCTATATGAATGTCTATCAACCTTCTTATTCCTTTTTGACAAGAAAGTGTTCTATTTTTATTATTTAGTTCTCACCTTTATGTCCTATCTCTGACACGGACTACTAGCAGATTGCCCTAAATCATCATGTTGTGCTGCATAGAGCATTAGTTTTGGAGTTAGGAAAACCTGGCTTCAATCCCACTTTAGATATTTAGATACTTGGCAAGTCATTTAACCTCTCCCTATTTCAGTTTTCTCATCTGTAAAGTAAGGAGTGTGTGTGTGTGTGTGTGTGTGTGTGTGTTCAATACACTCTAGAGTCCCTTACAACTTGAAATCTATGATCTTATGGCTGCTATTTTTTTTTCTATGATGACCTTAGTATGGTTTGATGCAGCCTGGTGTTATAATTAGCTACCTGCATTGTAGCTGCATCAGCTGATTGTACAGAGAGAGGTCCAGAGGTGGCTTTAGATATATTTTGTGTTTCAATCATTTAGCAATCCATTTCTGTGCTTCCCTGAAAACAAAATGTAACTTGATATCACTCTCATTATTAAAATCATTATTTTATTTACAGTAAGATAGAACTGATAAATAGGTAACAGCTGACTTTGTATAATTACAGAATCTCAAGAGATAGAAGGAACTTTAGAGACTACCTAGTTTAACTCATCATTTAGCAAAAATCCCCTCTAAATCCTTGGCAAGTAGTTATCTAGCCTCCCCTTGAGTACTTCCAATAATGGTAGCTATTGACTTTCTGAGGCAGTCCATAACACTTTTGGATAGTTTTGATTGTTAACAATTTCTTTTTTCTTTTAGTGAGGCAACATCTGCCTATCTATAGTTTTCACCATTGCTTTTCCTTCTGATTTCAGGGACTGGGGAAAACAAATCTAATCCTTACTACATACGATAGTACTTCTAGTACTTGAACACAGCTGTCATGTCCCATCAGCCTTCTCTTTTCCAAGCTAACCATCCCTTGTCCCTTCAAATAATCATTCCATGAGATGGCTTCCAATTCTTCTGCTATCTTGATCATTCTCTTTTGTATATGCTCTAGTCAATGTTCTTTCTTAAATGTGGAACCTCAATCTAATTTAATAAACTAAAAGCATTTTTGAATTTATTTATAGTATGTTCAGTCTATCTAAGGCAGCTTTGTCATTCTCCAAGTAATTAACACAGTATATCTTTTTCATGTTCTTATAGTAAACTCTGCAGTTTTTGAAATTTAGCAAATATCTATGAGTCAGGATCAATTCCTTTAATGATACCCATCTACGTCTCAGGCACATTCTTTTGGTCCAGTCACAGTTGCCACTCCCAATATGGGGAGGTAGGGTGAGGCCATTTTCTTTAATGCCAACTCTAACTCCATTCTCATGTAACAAGCTTTCTAATATTCCACTGAGGATTTTGGCTTTGAAACCCCTTCTTATTTCCTTAGGTTCAGGTAGGTTATTTTGAGTAATCAGTTAGCAAAGTGTAGCCTGAGACAAGACAATGCAACACTCTCAATTCACAGGCTCTTGCAAAAACTGCAAATCTAATAGTAAAACATTTAATTAAGACAAAAAAGAATGTAATGTATTGTCAAGTACCTTATTCACTTGGATTATAGGTGGTCACTGGGGAGGTATGTTCATTTGAGTATTCCTGTGGCCACCACAATACATACAGTGTGCTGAACTACCACATGACTGTTTTTAGGAAGAGCTTATATCAGAAACACATAGCCCGTACTTTTTTAGAGGGTTTTTAAAAAAGAGTAAAAACAAATCCCAACAACACATGGCTTTATAGACATAAGTACAATTGTCAACATGACCTTTTGAGTTGGATAGAAGGTAGTATGATCCTGTTGTGTTTTTTTTCCACATTAAATCTTTCTCCTTTAAGTGGAGAAACTAAAGGCAAAAGAGGATAAATGATTCTCTCTTTCTCCCTGTTTCTCTCTGTCTCTGTCTCTCTCTATGTGTTTCTCTCTCTCATCTCTGTCTCTCTCTGTTTTTCTTTATATTTCTCTTTTTCATCTTTGTTTCTGTCTGGTCTGTCTCTGTCTCTTTCTCCTAAATGGTTTTCTGGCTTCTCAGAGAAGCTGCTGAGTTCCAGATCAGACTGACAGACACAATAGAATGAAACTTGCCTGGTGGGCTGGGTAAGAGAGCAATGTTTCCCACTCTCCCCTGGCTCTTTCCAGTACGATGTGAAAGGATTCCATGCCTGGTAATCATTTTGTACTTGACTGTAGACTTTTGTAAAATGTTTTGACTAGAAAAGCGCCAAGCTACACAGAACATATTTGAAGAACCTCTGATCCATGGCATGCTTGTTGGGATATGGAAAATCAGATATTCTGGCATTGTCTCCCCTTCCTTCCTCCAACATTTTGATCTGGAAACATAGCATCCAAATTGACAGGATATATCTAGTCCACCAGAAGAATGAAGTTTTTTGAGGTCTGATGTATCTGTTCGTGGTTGCTCCCTAGACTCTCCTGCAGAGACAAATGCCAAGCCTGCATATCTATCTGGGTTATAATCAATCCACAAAAATAATCAGTGCCCCTCAAAGAGTTTGATACAAATTAGGCAGTTGCCATATAAAAGACTCAAGGAATGGGACTACTAATAAATGTCAGATACTTTTCTCTTCCTTTGGCTTCATTTTACTGGACATGAGTGCCAGTACAACTTTCTAGCATTTGCTTTATCCATATATGTTCTCTTAGCTAGAGAATATAGGGAAACAGTGGAGGTAGGGGTATCTAGAAGAGTTGAAAGGACTTTGAGAAATGTGGGCAACATATCAAAATAATGTGGGCTATGGAGAATTTTTTGTTGTTGAAAATCTGGTGATTTAAAAAAAAAAAGAGTGATTGCAATTCTATACTAATGAAGTCACAAGTCCCATCCTTAGTAATAATATTTGGCATTTATTTGGCACTTCAAGATTTACAAGCGTGCCATTACATACAATATTCATTTGATCTCACACAACCACATGCTGTAGAAAGTGCACAAGCATTGGTACTTTATAAACTAATAATGATGTGTCGCTACCATATATTTATACTCCGGTACTTTAAAAATATTTCCATGACTTTAGTGTCGTGGATTCAATCTTCCAGATGCAAAATGCAACCTTCTCAAGCCTTAGGAGACAATTTTGTGGGGTTAGTTTGGTAAACAAAAGTTATCAGCTGGTGTTCAATTTTCTAGTGATGAAGCTCTCCAAACTTAGGTTGGTCCATGGTTGATGAACATAGAGTCCTCTGAGCCATATCTGAAGCTCTTCTGGCTTGTTGGATCCATCTAGAACAGATGTGTAATAACCTGGGTATATATGGGCCCTAGGCAAGGTTTGAAAATTGTGTCCAAATTTTACTGTCCATCATAGATTTTGGGCTTGTAAATTGTGTGACTACTTATGATACAATACCTGCTTATGTGCCATAGAGAATAGAATTTCCTGGCACTTAAAATATATGTCTATAAAAAGTAATTTTAAAAATACCGCTCACTGATGTTAGTACCAAGTGATGGGATGGAAGAAAATAGCTCAGGACATGAAGTACAGATGGGCTTTGGAGGCTCCACTTCCACCTAGGTCTAGAAATAGAAGACAGATCTATTTCAGGTTCACTGTGTTTTTTGTTTGTATTTGAGGAAAGCCAGCAAATGAATGTCTAGTTAATTGTTAGCAACAAATATCAGTTAATGAGAGATTCTGCCCTGGATGTGAGTGTCAGGGCCTCTAGCCTTAAAGAGTAGGGTAAGAGTAGGTATTTGAACCAGCTTTGTACATCATTAAGTGCTGATGTATTCTGGTCAGATCAGCTCAACTCTTGTGGAAGTTGTGGTATGGTATATTGGGAAGTTGTATTATGGTATATAGGGAAGTGAGGAGGGCTAAAGCCTTAAGAAATTTGCAGCATCTCATATGGTTAAGTCCAGAGTTTTCCTTTCCTAGCTTCTTTGGTTATTGTTGTGTGTGGCTCCAGCTGTTATATTTCTTTTAAAAAATTAATAAATTATTTTAATTTATGAAATAAAACAAGCATTTCTATAACATAGTATAATAAAAAAGATTGCACATGAAACTGCAAATCTATTATGTACAACTTGCTGTTCCTTTTTAATATATAATACAGTTATCATGTAAAATCCCCCCTGCCCTTTTTTTTCTTCCCTCCGTCCTTCCCCTAGAGATGGCTATCATTAGACACAAATAGGCAAATTATTCTATATGTACTTCTATTTATCAGTTATTTCTCTGGATGCAGATAGTATCTTTTTTTATATGTCCTTTATAGTTAATTTGGGTATTTATACTAGTCAAAATGACTTATTCTCTCAAAGTCATTCTTAAAACAATATTGCTGACACTGTATACAGTATTCTTTTGTTATATTTCCATGGAAGGCAGTCAATCAGCTCATGTCTCATTTCTGGGGAGTCTTGCCACTCAATAAACTTTAGAACTAAGTCCCTGTGGTAAACTCCCTATTACTCCAAAATCAAATATACAATCATCAGTTTGATATTTAAAACCTCTCACCATATGTTCCCTTCTTATCTTTCTTGTCTTACAACCTTAATGTCTTTCATATATTTTATAATCCTACTACCCTGGTTTATTTGCTGTGTCACACACAAACATACTCCATCTCCTGACTCAGTGCTTTTTCTCTGGCTCTTCCAAATGCTTAGAATGACCTCTATCCTCATTTTCATCTCTTAGATTCCTTTGTTTCCTTCAAGACAATACAAATACAAATTCTATAGGAAGGCTTTCCTGATTCCCACCTCTCCCTATTGTCTTGCCTCTGGTATTACCTGCCATTAACACTTTATATGTCCTGTGTATACGTAGTTATTTTTATTTGCTTCCTAACCTGCCTTTTAAGAATCTGAACTCTTTGAGCACAATGATTATATTTTTGCATTTTTGTGTGTGTCCCTATGCTTAACATAGTGCCTGGGACATAGAAAACGCTGAATAAATGCTTGTTGATAGACTGTGTGTGTGTGAATGTGTGTGTGTGTGTGTGTGTGTGTGTGTGTGTCCCTGGCTGATGGGGAAAGTGGTCAGGAGATCACATGGAACATTTGTATTCCCCTCCTTTTTGCACATGTTTCTGTGGTCAGATCCTGTTTTATGAGAGCCAGTTTACAGAATACCTTGAAGAAGAGATCTAAGTGATGAAAATGTGTTTTGCTGATTGGGCCTAAGAGTTGCCTATGTGATACTCTGTGAATGAACTTCATTCTCTATCACCTGCAAATTGGCATCACACAAGACAGTCACTTCCTTCTGTCTATTGACTATTTAATAGCAAACTATCTCATTCTTCCTGTCATGTATCCCTTCCCTCAAAGTTAGTTTTCTGATTATGTATCATTAAAAACTAATTTGATAAATGTATTTATGTTTTAATGGTTATTAATAGCTCAATGTACTTGTTTTTACAATGGCAACATTGTAGAAATGGTAGTGGGAATCCTGGAGATTTGGTATCAACCCAAAGTAATGGATCATTAATAGTGGAATTTTATAAATTAGGGATAATTTTGGGATAAATGACTTAGAGAGAGGCGCTATGGGTGTTAGCTAGGTAGCACAGTGAATGGAGAGCTGGGCCTGGAATCAGGAACACCTGAGTTCAAAACAAATTTTGAATACTTACTAGCTGTGTTGACCTTGAACTCTGTCTGTCTTAGTTTCCTCAACTGTAATATGGGGATAATAATAGGATCTACTTTTCAGGGTTGTGAGGATTTCCTTCACTTTCCTGCCATTCCTTTCCCTGAAGATATTTCTCTCACATGATGTATGCTTGATCACTTGTTCTGCCCAGCACAAGACCAGCCCCAATTGGAGTTTTCCTTTTTTGAAGGATATAGTGAAAGAACTGGTAAATGTGATGGTTGAACCAGTGTGTTGAAAGATTGTGGTGAATAGCAGAGGTGCTACAGGACTGGAGATGAGCAAGTACTGTTTTTCAAAAAAAGTAAGAAAGTTGAACAGGTAAACTTTATAAATTAGGGAACTTAACTTTGTTTCCTAAAAAAATTCTAGAACATATAATTAAAGGGATGGTTACTGAACAGCTAGAAAATGGAGGGGTGATCTCAAGAAAGCTAGTATGGCTTCATCAAGAGCAGGTTAGGCTGGACTAGACTCCTTTCCTTTTTTAACAGCATCATTCAACTGGTTGATCAGGGGAGTGGTAAAATATAGTTTACCAGAGTATTTCCTAATGTCATCTTAAAAGAGGTCTCTAATGGAGTATTCCAGAAGTCTATGCTTAGTCCTACTGTTTAACACAGAATCATATATTAGAGATGAATTTCAAGACAAGTTAATCCAATTGTCCCATTGTACAGGTAAAGAAAATGAGGTTCAGAGAGATCTGTGCATGGTCACACATAATGATAAGTGACAGAATCAGAGTTTGAATCCAGCCCCTCTGACTCCAAATCCATATTAATTAATGGTTTAGGAAAAGGCATGGAAGATGTTAAATTTGTTAATGTTAATTTTGTTAAATTTGCCATTGACACAATGTTAAAACATGTAGCATGTAACATGTAACATGTAATGACAAAGTCATCAAACTCTTGAAAGGCTAAGATTTCAGGTTGAATCAAAAATAATGCTATTTCATAGGGATAAGTGTAAAGTCTCACAGTTGGCTTAAAACATTAAAATCATAAGTTGGAGGGGGACAGGGGACAGTTTATCTGAAAAAATACCTGGGTGTTTTGGTAGACAGTTAAGTCACTGAGAAAGTCTGGGTCAATATTGTGATATGACAAATACAAAACATAACAGAATCCTGGCATATGTCAAGAGGTATCAGTTCTGGGCACCACTTTTAAGATGAGAATTAATGATCTGGAGCATGCCCAGAAGAAAGTGTCCAGGATAATAAGAGGACTGGAGATTAGACCATATGAGAATCAGCTGAAGGAACTAAGGTGGAGCCTACACTTAGAAGCTCTGTGTGTGTGTGTGTGTGTGTGTATGTGTGTGATAATTATTTTCAGATATTTGAAGGGCTACATACAGAATAGGAATTGTTTTTATTTTATTTGGCCCTGAGGGATGGACATAGGAATGAATAATGGGTGGAAGTGGTGCAGAATCTACTTTTGGCTCAATGTGAGTAAAAATTTGCCAACAGATCTCTGTGTAAGTGGATTAGGGTGATGTGGTTGGTTTTTCTTTATTTCAAGCAAAGGCTAAATGATCCCTTTGGATATATATTGTAAAGGTGATTTATGCCCACCTACAGATTAGAATAAATAGCCATCTGAGGTCATGGAGAGTCTGTGATTCTGTGATTTTCCTTTGAAATGTCCACATTGAACATCACTTTAGGGACTCCATGATTTTGGAAAAACGATCTTTTCTATTTGAATCCCTAGTACTTAGCATAGTCTGTTGCACATAGTAGTGTAGAATACATACTTTTCCATTTATTTATTAATTCACAGTGGTGCCTTAGAGGTCCGTAATGATGAAAGGCTCCTTCTCCTGTCTTAGCTCCTTCCCTTCTTCCATGTTAAGACATGTGGAAGAACACTTCCTGTGCCCTTACTTTGGAACTGTTTCCAGAGGTCAGAATCAGGCTTGTGATGGGAAAAGAAGAGTAAATATTTTATGTTATATAAAATCTCCCAGAACCACTGATTTCCCTTATGCTATCTTTCAGAAGTGAAGACAAAAAACTTTACAGAAAGCTTTTACAATGGTTTAAAAAAATGTAATAGCCTGAGGCAATGGATTCCAAGGCTAAGAACAACATTTCTCCCCTCACTTTCGCTTGTTCTACTCTGACAATGGAAATATTCCCAACTTGGAGGGCCATGCTCTTTGTCTTTTTAGTCTAGGTAAAATATTGTTACAGTGATTCATATATCCACATAAATATTATAGTAGATGTATTCATCTCTTCCTTTGAGTTCATCTGCAACAGTAAATGGAACCAAACAAAAGACATTGGCATGCTTTTACTTAAACACATTTGACACATTAAAATCATAAATCTGAAAAAAAGTCGACTTCATTCCAATGAGGAAAAACTGACCCTCTGGTCTGGATTTAAATGATTGAAATCAGGCAAAAGAAATTACAAAACTCACATTATTGACCTTTTCTCAGTTGGCTGGGTTCTGCAATATAGATGGCAGACATGTGAAGTTCTGTTCTGGGAAGACTTTTCCCAATACATGACATTTAGTCACCTGGAAAAGAATTACATGATGTGAAATTTTCCTCTGAAGTAAATTGATGGTCACTCTACTGGATCTTCAGGAAATGGAGAAAACTAGTATAGAAATAGGCATTAATGATAATATTACCTTAAAGTGATAGTAGTACCTCAAAAAGTGATAGCTTCATGCCCAGACAGCATTATGCTTGTCACCACACAAAAGAAATTGGAAAGATCCAGTTTCTGCCCTTTCTACAGCTTATAATTTAAGACCAAAGGCACTGATATGGACACACATCTATAAGATAGGATGTTTATATCTATATATATTTATATGTTTATATATGTGTTTATATATATGTAGTATTTTTTTTAGGTCTCAGTTCATTTTCATGTCTTGGTTTCCTCATCACTTAAATAGAATAGGTGGTATTGACTGATAGTATTCTAGACTGCGAAAATTCACTATTTAGTGAATGCTGAGAATTTGGAAAATATGTCATGATTTTTATTCATTGTATTCAAAGAAGAGTTTTTGGACAATACAGCATTTTTGGACCAACTGGAAGTCAGATCTTTGAAGCAAGAAGGAACAGAGCCATGGTTAGGCAGAACAAGTACAAGCCTTGTCTTTTACTGGTACTTTGAAGATTTGGATGAAAGGGGCCAACTCTCTGGCAACCCTGACTGCCTTTTCCTTCTGAGGACACTTCAGGCCTAAGATATTTAGAGGACTGTATAATTTCTGGGAGAGTTAGGCAGGTAGGTGGCATAATGGATAAAGAGTTGAACCTGGAGTCAGGATAATATTATTGTGAATGCTCATCATAAAAAAGTCAGTCACTGAGTAAGATATTGTTTCAGCCACCATAGCTTATGGAATTATCTACTGAGGCATGAGAAGTTTGTGATCTTCACAAATGAAGTTACAAATTCTTGAAATGTTTAAGTAACATATATCCCAAATAGTATGGTTGGGTCACATATCAATGGACAACCCATGTGTTCTATTGGTACATGTTTTAAAGAGAATTTTAAAAATGGTTCTAATAATGGGTGGACCCTAAGTGGGCATGAGAGGCATGGATGATTGCACATGTTGGGTAGTCATGTATGGGTTTAGATCTGCATTGTTAGAAGGACTATTCACATTAGTGAAATAATTTGAGTATTCACATTACTCCATTACTATATCACAAAATGCTCCATTGGGGTAGTACTTCAAGTATTTTGAAGTATGGTTGAAATTATTCTGTTTCCTTTTTCCATAATACAGGGTGTTACAAAAGTCTTAGTGTAGTTTTAAGCTGTTAAAACTTAGTTTTAAACTTAATAGCTTAAGACAGCACTAAAGCTTTCGGGATACTATGTGTATTAAATGTTATATCTTATTAACATCAGGTAATTTTTTTTCTCAATTTCAATTAAATTCAATAATATTTAGTAAGCTGCTACTACATGCTAGGCACTTGGAATACAAAGATGAAGAATATGTAGTCCCTGATCTCAAGGAACTTACAATCAAAAAAAAAAATAGATACGTATAATTGTAAAGAATATGTCCAGAGGTAGTCTTCTAATTTTTTCTCCTTAACAAAATGTTACTACCTAGAGAAAATTAGCACTTCAATAAAGTATAAATTTACTTGGGCGTGGACATGCTTCTTGCCCCTTTAATATTACATTAAGAGTAATCAAATCTCACCTAGTTTAAATGTATGTGTGTATATATATATATGTGTGTGTGTGTGTGTATACGTGGGTTTATACAGTCCTATCAAACACACAGAAACTCAGAATAGGTTCTCCAGAAGAGAAGTCTATGTTTCAGTGAGGCCCTTCCAGGGAGCCATGTGTCCCCAGAGATGGAAGCAGATGGAGGCCATGGCAGTGGACCAACACTTTACAAAGTTAGGTTGGGAACTGTAGAAATTCTTGGAATTCCTAGATAAACAGAAGAATTTCTGGTCTAAGCCTCTCTGACCCAAAAGAAGAGTTTTTGGACAATACAGCATTTTTGGACCAACTGGACGTCAGATCTTTGAAGCAAGAAGGAACAGAGCCATGGTTAGGCAAAACAAGTACAAGCCTTGTCTTTTACTGGTACTTTGAAGATTTGGATGAAAGGGGCCAACTCTCTGGCAACCCTGACTGCCTTTTCCTTCTGAGGACACTTCAGGCCTAAGATATTTAGAGGACTGTATAATTTCTGGGAGAGTTAGGCAGGTAGGTGGCATAATGGATAAAGAGTTGAACCTGGAGTCAGGAAGATTAGAGTTTAAATCCTGCCTCAGACATTTACTAGCTATGTGACCCTGGGTAGATCATTTAACTTCTGTTTGCCTCAGTTTCCTCATATGTAAAATGGGAATAATAATAGCACCTAACAGTGGCAACTCCCAGGGTTGGTGAGAGCATCAAATGGGCCTTTGAGGAAAGAAGGATCTTAACAGGTGGAGATGAGGTAAGAGTAAATACATTTCTAGAAACCTCACCCTAGATGATAACATTGATTCCAACCTTTAAACACAATTGGTACCCATATGTGCAAAAATATTTATAGCAGCTCTTTTCATGGTGGCAAAGGACTGGAAACTAAAGGGAAGAGATTCCTATTACTTGGTGATTGGATGAACAAATTATGGCATAAGAATGTAATGGAATACTATTGAGCTATAAGAAATGATGAAGGGGATGGTTTCAGAGAAACCTGAGAAGATTGTATGAATTGGTGCAGAATGAAGCAAATAGAAATAGAACAATTTATTTAAGGACTTACACATTGTAAAGACAAACAACTTCGAAAAATTTCGATAAATTTTGATAAACACAAAAACCAACCACAATTCTAGAAGATCCATGATAAAGCATGCTACCTACCTCCTGACAGAGTGGTAGTGGACCCAGGGTGCAAAATGAGACATGAACTTTTGGATATGGCCAGTATAGGAGTTGGTTTTATTTGACCTTTCATATTGTTATATTTTTATGTTTTTTTTTTTTACAAATGGGATGGGGTAGGAGAGAAAGAAAATAGACTTTTGCTCATTATAAAAAATAAGATTACAAAATAAAATAAAAAATAAATAAAATAATAAATACAGCAGTTGCAACCTCAAAATACATCTCACCTACTCCTTAATTTGTAGATAAGATAAACGGATCATGGTTCATTCATGTAATAACTTCATATTTTTATTTTATTATACTGTTCCTATATTCTAGATATGCAGTTTTGAATGATGTAAATAATTCATGGTCCTCTAACATAGTAGTTATATATTTTTTATATTGTGCCTACATCCATCTCCATCCTTGATGTATGGATTCCAGTCCCTATCTGTGCATTCTTTTTAGCACTCTCTCATTTATCTTGTGATGCCTTCTTCAAAGGTACCCTTCAAAGTTTACCTTTAAAGTGATCTGTCAGATTTGTGTCCTTTGTAATTACTCAATAAGAGAACACTACTTGACCAAATCACTTTTATGCCTTATAATTCTTACATACAAATGAAGAAACTGAGACTTAGAGAAGTAATAGATAGCGCCTACTATATAGCAAGTACTTTACAAATAATATCTATTGATCTCCACAATAATCCTGGGAGGTAGATACTATTATTATCTGCATTTTCTAGGTGAGAAAACTGAGGCAAACAGAGGTTGTGATTTATTCAAGGTCACACAGATAATGTGTCTTAAGCCATATTTGAACTCAGGTCTTTGACTCTAGGCTCAATTTTCTATCCACTGTACCACCCAGTTGCCTTTGACAACATCATTTGCCTCAGACAAATGATTTGCCCAAAATCAAACTAAGGGATGGAGGCATTATTTGACCTCAAGTCCTTTGACTTCAAATCTAATGCTCTTTCCTGTTCCATGCTAAATTTACAATTCTCCTCCTTTCCTGGAAGTGTTTTCCACGGATGTCAATAGCTCAGGGAATAAAGAATGCCCAATTTGGAGATCTAGGAAGGACAACATTGAGTAGTTGGGGGAAAACATCTGAAACAACTGGGACCACTAATAAGCTGTGTAACTTTGGGTGTGTAACTTGACCTTAAGAGTATCTCAGTTTTCTGATTTTAAAATGGAACAGCTAGACTAGAAAATCTTCTAAGGTCCTTTCCAGCTTTGAACTTCTATAATTACTGTTTTAGAGCCTGAGAAGACCGAGTTTTTCTTTCTGAAAGAGCTAGGGAATTGTGGTGTAGACCATGTGGGTGCCCAAAATCATCAAAAGATCATTAGCCTCAACCTCTCTGATAACAGGGATTATAAGCATGCTCTTATTAGAATATTAGAATTTATTTATAAAATCTTAGTTTTTATAAGACAAGATAGAGTTAAGGTTAGTGGGATTACAAACCTACAGAATCTATAGATATGAGAGATGAAGAAATTTGACAAGGCCTTTATGAAATAAGGTGAAATGAAAAAGATTTCAGTTGTTCGGTCATTTTTCAGTTGTGTCTGAGTCTTTGTGACTCTATTTGGGGTTTTCTTGGCAAAGATACTGGCATAGTTTGCCATTTCTTTCAATAGCTCATGAGGGAAACGGAGGCAAACAGGGTTAAGTGACTCACCCAGGCTCACAAAGCTGGTAAGTGTCTGAGCCTGAATTTGTTTTTTTTTTTCTTTTCTGCTAGGCAATGGGGTTAATCTGAGCCTGAATTTGAATCCAGGTCTTCCTGACTCCTAGCCTGGTACTTTATCCACTGCGTACCTAGTCTACATTTTCACAAAGAAGAAAAGGAAAAAGAGATTGTATATAAAACCATATATCTCTATTAGACAATTTACTCCTGATCTCCTGTCTTTGTAATCAGTGTTTTGCCTGTTCAGAGTTCACATGTGCTCTTAACAATATTGCGTTTTCTTCTCTTCTTCTGCAGTGTCCTACAGTAACAGCAAAGAAGTAGTTGAATGCATCTTAGAGCACAAGCCTATGGATTGAGTTGTACTACCTTGCCAAAATGTGGGGGCTGGTAGGGGAGAGAGTGCTGAGGGAGCATGTTAAGAATTAGGGATTAGCCTTCTCTATTGTTAATTCATCATGTTACTACTATTAGTATTAATATTATTAGTACTATTAATACTATTAATAAACATTTGAATTAAATTTAATTTATCTGAAAAAACGAACAGGTTGGACTAAATGATCTCCAAAGATCCCTTTCTATTCTATCATTCTATTATTCAATGGTTCTAGATGTCACATACTTTTACCCAGCTACCTCTTGTCTCAACTAACATTGAAAATGGATATGGTAATGTATTCAAACAATTGCTGCATGGTGGCTATAAATAAAGAAAAAAGAAGAAATATTTTCAGAACATTGTGAAGTGAAACTAAAAATTACATGACCCACTGGAAAATACTGGCAGATAGCAATAGCCCTGGAGGGTAGCAGAGTTTAGGATTATGTCATATAGGAATTGACTGAAGGAATTGGGGAAACTTAGGCAGGAGAACAGATGACTTAAAGGGGATGTTATTGATATAGTTAAGTATTTGAGGTGCTGTCACATGAAAGAAAGAAAGAAAGAAAGAAAGAAAGAAAGAAAGAAAGAAAGAGAAAGAAAGGAAGGAAGGAAGGAAGGAAGAAAGAAAAATTGTTCTGTTCAGCCCTAATAACCAGGAGTGGTAGGAAGGTGTAGGAACATAGATTTAGTTACACCAAATGGGAAAAAAAAACAAAAACCAAACCCAAACAACTTTCAAACAATTAGAGCTATCCTAAAGCAGAATGGATTGCCTCTGGAGATAACGAGTCCTCCTTTCCTAAGAGTGTTCAAATGGAGACTAGATGACCACTTACTGTTGTTTAGTAGTTTCAGTAGTTTCCAATTCTTCATGACCCCATTTGGAATTTTCTTGGCAAAGGCACTGCAGTGGTTTGCCATTTCCTTCTCCAGTTCATTTTACAGATGAGGTAACTGAGGCAAATATGGTTAAGTGATTTGCCCAGGGTCACACAGCTAGTAAATGTTTGAGGCCTGATTTGAATTCATGAAGATGAGTCTTCCTGATTCCAAGCCCAAAGCTCTTATCTGCTGCATCATCTAACTGCCCTTTTATGAAATGAGATGAAATGAAAGAAGGCCAGAAAAAAGTATCAACTTGTCAACTACAAGAAATGGTTACAAGTTGCTGAGGGTTGACTTGACATAACTTCCTAACAATTACAGGTCTCCAAAAGTAGAAGGGGTCGGAGTTTGGTGCTACTGATTTCCCCATAACTGGATGGCTGGATGACTAATTACTGGGACTTTGTGATGCATATTCCTATTTAGATATGGGTTGGACTAGGTGACTGATGAAGCTCCTTATCTATGCCTGACTGAGATTCTGTGCTTCTGTAATTGAATCAGATCGGCAAGCCTGGTAGCAGTAAGCAGTTGTGTGCCTCTTTTGGAGTCAATGGATTTGGCAACCTCAGATGGCAAGACCTCGCCTACAGTGGCTGTGGTGGCATACCACAAAATAGCCGGTATGTAATGAGTGAAAACAAATGTTACTCATTCCTGTGTACCTAGATGGCAATAATGTCAAGCAGACTTTTCTTTTTAAATTATATATATTTTTTTACATCATTTGCATTTCCCAGTAAATCCATCTCTCATATCAAAGACTAAAAAAAGAGATATCTTCATAGATAAATGTCAAGTATCCTTGTAAATGCTGTGGTTAAAATTTGCTTTTTGTCAGAGTTGAAAATAGAAGACCTTATTTCTAAATAAGTCTCTGGCTTCTTCTCTTTCCAATGCATTTATTCCAGGGTGACCCCCACAGTATATAGGACTGTGTTTGCATTAGTAAGGGCATGTCTTGACCTTTCCTATGTGGTTTGTGTCCCAGAGCTGGGTAAAACTTTGCAGCTGGAGTGAGCTTGCAGAGGAAAGTCAACATCAAAATGATTGTTCATTCATCTAAAAACAAGAGCTTTCAGCAGAAAGGGGAGGAAACAGCCAGGCTTAGGAGAAGAAAGAAAGATGACTTGCTGACATCTGTTAAAAGACATGGGGAGAGGGGAATTTTTGCTGATACAAGTTTAAAAAATTAATTCTTTTTTTTTCTGCTTACTTTTCTTTTTATTAACAAAAGACTTCTTGTTTTCCTTGGGGGTAGGGGGAAAGGATTTTTATTTCTTAAGAGCTAATCTCCTGCTGGGTGTTCCCTACCTGAAGTTATCATCTGTGATATCCCAGCAGGCTGCTCTGGAAATGGTGTATGAAGTTTCTTAGCTTGAGATCAAAATTCTGTGTTTGAAAAGGAGGAAAGTAATTCTTAAGGATTAAATATCATGTTTTCAGGCAAATGTTCCCAGTTATTAAATAAAAAGGAGAGATAAACACAAGGAGGTATGTCAACAGATATATTTCTGCAATGAAATACTTTCCCAGGGTTAACTAAAACTATTTCTATATAACTCAAACATAGAAGACAATTCAAATAATTAATTCAATTATTCAAATATTGCCAAATATTCAGGTGGTTGGATGCAAAGTATAAAAATGTCTACATAATTAAATGTTCAGTTTTCATCTATCAATTTAGCATAATGGACACATAATCTGGGTTTTATTTTCCATACAAAGATATTATTAACTATCACCATATTTTCTTGGATTGAGACATTTATGAGAGCTGAGAATTGCTAGAAGTAGCATGGAGTAGGGAGATCGCTAGATTTAGAGATAGGAAGGTCTGAATTTGAATCATGCCTTAGCCTCTTAGTAGCTCTGTGACAATGAATAGGGAATAGGGGTCACTTTACCTACTTGAGACTCAGTGTCCATCTGTGAAATAGGCATGTTAAAACTTGCCTCACAGAGTTAGTTGAGAGAATCACATAAGATATTGTCAGCAGGGGCAGCTAGGTGGTGCAGTGGATAGAGCACTGGCCCTGAAGTCAAGAGGATCTGAGTTCAAATCTGGCCTCAGACCAAATGCTTGACACTTACTAACTGTGTGACCCTGGGCAAGTCACTTACCCCCAATTGCCTAAAAAATAAAAAGATATTGTCAGCAAAGTGCCTTGCAAACTTTTATAAAACACTATTAAAATGTCAACTTTGTATTTATTTTTAGAGATCTATAAATTCCCGGCACTGTAGCTAACCGTGTTCCATTTACTTGAATTCAAAGTATTGAAAGTAAAAGAACTTTTATCTGGGAGAATCTCTTTCCTGTCCTTCTTAGTCATAGGAATAAAAATGACCTCAAAAAAGAAAGGAAAGGAAAAAAAACACATACACACAGAGAAGAGAATAGAAAGAAGTTTAGAAAGTGATACATGGAAAATCATGGTGGTGTTGATACTACTATATTTAATTTAATGTGTTTTTAAAAAAACAAAGAATTTAGAATAAGATTCACTGTTTCAAATGAAGTTTTTTTCTGTTCTTTATTGAACATGTAAATGTGTTTGTTGGCATTTGTCAAGTTCATGACTTAAAAAAAGAAAATTTGGAGAAAAAATTAAAAATGAGTCTCTTTTTAGAAAAAAAAAGTCATACTTATTTTTTGTTTGTATTTTCTTTATATCCTGTGGTCCTATGCAAAGAGAAACTGAGAATTATCCTTAAAAGCAAAGTAGGGGGGACATACAAATCCAAACCCTCCGGATAAAAAGAGAGGATTTTTTTCTAAATCTGCTATATAGATACTTTTGGGATTATTAAGGTACACATACCTAAAGGATCTGCAATTTCCTCAGCATGAAAATTCCCTCCACCAATGCAGGTTGTAATCTGTTTTAGCAGGGAATTGCCTAAGCCAGCAGGGATAGGGAACCTGCGGCCTGGAGGCCACATGTGGCCTCCAGGCCACAGGTTCTCCACCCCTAGAAGTTTAGAGAAGTGAAGTGACTTGCCCAGGATCACATACCGTGCACTGTCAGAAGCCTAGGTCTTACTGATTCCATACCTGTAAGCTATCTATCCATGAAAGGCAACCTTTCTGTATATGAATGTATTTTGACAAAATATTAGCATAGCAACACTTTTCTTTATATAAGATCACAGAATTGTAGCTAGAAAGAAACTTAAAGAACATTTGGTCTAACTGCCTCATCTTATAGATGTGTGAAGAGACTTGTGCAAGGTTTTATGGTGAGGTGGGATTTGAACCCTAGAGTTGCCTCTAAATTCAACACTTCTGCAATATTCACACAGGGCTTTGTAATTCATACCTTACATATGTACACTATACTCTCCCCTAAAGAAAAAAAACATTCAAAATTGTAATTAGAAGGCTTCTGATGTGGGAACGCTTGTGTCATTTGCATTTAAAAGGTCCTCATTTTCTGTCACCTCACCTAGCAAATTGGTTGGTAAATCATGCCATTTCTTCCTTCACTCTGCTCACACAGATACCACCTTAGTTCGGGCCCTCATCACTTCTTGCCTAGATTATTGCAATAGTCTCAAAATTGATCTCCCTGCCTCAAATCTCACTTTACTCCAGTCTATCCAACATGCCGCTACCAAACTAATTTTCCTTTAGTGCAGATCTGACCATGTGAGTCCCCTACTCAACCAACTCTAGGGATTCTGATGCCTCTAGAATAAAATACAAACTCCCTCGTTTTGGTTTTAAAGTTGTATATACCGGGCCCCAATACCTTTTCAGCCTCATTGAATATCACTCCCCCTCATGCATTCTGCAGTACAGCCAAATGGGCCTTTTCTCTGTTCCTCAGTCATGACACTGTGGCTAACCATGTTCCATATACTTAAATTACCATCACGGAGAGTCTACCATCTCCATGCTTTTGCACTGGACATTCTCCATTCTTGGAGTGCACTCCCACCTTACTTCACAGAGTCCCTTTTTCCCTTTAAGATGCTACTCAAGTGCCATATTCTGCATGAAGCCTTTCCTGATTCCTTCTATTACCCCCCATCCAATACTCTTAGTGCCATTTACTTCCAAGCTACTTTGTAGTCAACTACTTTGTGTGTTTTGTGTTTTGTGTGTGTGTGTGTGTATAATACACATATATGTATTTGCTAATTTTGTATTTATGTTGTATATATTTTCATATATACTTGTCTCCTCCATTAGAAGGTAAGCTCATTATAAGTAAGGATTGTTTAATTCTTCATACTTGTATCCCTGGGGCAGCTAGAAGTCAGGAAGATTCATCTTCCTGAGTTCAAATCTGGCCTCAGATACTTACTAGCTGGGTGACCTTGGTCACTAAATTCTGCTTGACTCAGTTTTTTTTTTTTTAGGCAATTGGGGTTAAGTGACTTGCCCAGAGTCACACAGCTAATGTCAATATTTGGTCTGAGACTGGATTTGAACTCAGGTCCTCCTGACTCCAAGGCCAGTGCTCAGTGTGCCACCTAGCTGCTGAGAGAAGGAATTAGCAAACCACTCCAGAATTTTTGCCAAGTCAGACACGACTGAAATGATCAAACAACAAACGTGTATCTCCTAGTGCCTAGCACTGGGATACAATAGTAGGCACTGAATAAAGCTTGTTAAGCTGGCTCGTGTATGATCTGAAACCTTTCACTCTGTAAAGGCTACTATTTTCAAAATAGTACATTCATGTTAAAAAAAAAGGAAGCCAACTAAAACATAAAATGATCAGGTGAGCCTACATTTTCAGGAGAAAAAGAAGACAAAATCCCAAGATGATTAAAGTTAAAACTCCTGCTGAGCTTCCATACATACAGATTTCGAAAGAAAGTGAGGCCTAGAGAAATGACTAATGGGCTGGGAGTAACAAAGCAATGAATCCCAGCATTAACTCTGTTATTTACCAGATTTTTCTGTAACCTCTCTTTGCCCCCAGTTGCCTTCATCTGTCATATAGAATTAACAATATGGATTTCCCACACATGCAGTGGTGATGATTAAAGCAGGAATTTCCCAAATGTCCCTCACCTTTCTGTCATCTCCAGCTTTCACCAGCTGGACCTCAAGTATGAAAATAAAGTAAGGCAATGAATTCAGGCACTGCCCTGAGTCTTTGTTGCTGTCATTGGCTTATTAAAGGGAAATAATTTTTATTTCAGTCATTAACTATTTGCCCAAGAAACATTATTTTTTTTCTAAATAATCACATAATATAAATTAAAGGATATGATATAAATGCAATTCAAGTAACATGAAAGCATTATGTGTATAGTAATTTGGACACTGATCTGATCCTAGAATGTGAACAAATGCATACGCATTAAACTAGGCATGTGTCCTTGAACCTACAACAACATAGGACTTAGAGCTGAAGGGACCTTAGGGGTCATCTAGTCTAATCCTTTTATATTCTAGATGAGGAAACTGAAGCCAGGAGAGGTTAATTGATTTGCTCATTATTGCATAAGCATAGGCACAAAGGAGAGCTGGGATTTGAACCCAGGTCATCTAGTTCCAAATCCAGGTGGTTTATTTTGATACAATGCCATGATGGATATGGACTTCCCATCTACTGTGGTGAAGAGAGAGAGAGAGAGAGAGACAGAGACAGAGAGAGAGAGAGAGAGAGAGAGAGAGAGAGAGAGAGAGAGAG